>NC_142042.1:20835142-21145742 GCF_982192425.1 Myodes glareolus
GGTTATGATCTCTTTGGATTCATCGGAAAGCACAGATATCCACATTCCGATTCATAACAGTAGCATAACTGCAATTATGAAGTAGCAATGAAAATAATTTTATGGTTGGTGTCACCCCAGCATGAGGAACTGTATTTCAGGGCAGCAGTGTTAGGAAGGTGGAAAAGCACTGGCCAAGTGGAAGTTCTTTGGATCCCTGGGGGTTTGGCCTTTAAAGAGTCCTGTGATATAACCTTCCTCCTCTCTCTTTTACTTCTAGACATGAAGTGAGAGATTTCACCCTGCCGTGTATCAAGATTGCTGTGTGCCCCCACAGGTGCAAAGAGACCCAACCACCTAGTCATAGACTCTTTAAAACTAGGAGACAAAATAAGCCTTGCTCTTTTTTCTAATCTGAGTATCTTAAAGTGATGGAAACCTAATGACCCTAACCTATGTTGAAAACAAGGCTATATTAACCTTCTATATTACTTTTCAAAGACATTATTGTGTTTATTTTGGGGAAGCTTCCACACATCATTTGGACTAATGTTGACAGAGCTTTCTGTCCCGCCTGGCCGTCATTTAGTCCTAAAGAAATCACACAGAGGTCTACGTTAGTTATATACTGATTGGCCCATTAGCTCAGGCTTCTTATTAACTCTAATAACTTATATTAGCTCATAATTCTTGTCTGTGTTAGTCACGTGGCTTGGTACCCTTTTTGGTGACACAGTCACATCTTGCTTTCTCTGTGTCTAGATGACAACTGCAAACTGATTTTTCCTCTTCCCAGAATTCTCATTGCCAAGCCTCTACTTCCTGCCTGGCTACTGGCTAATCAGCATTTTATTAAAAATAATACAAGCGAATGGATAAAAGACATTGTCCCACAGCAGACTAAAGCCATAAAGAAATTAGCTTAAACTTTGTTCCTGTGTCTCATGTCATTTGACAGTCATTATTCAAAAACTTTCCATTCTCATCCACTTAAGTTTCAAAGAAGTTTATATATAGAGATCCACCACCATAATTCTGTTGATACCACCCCATACTGGTTGGTGTTAATGAACCTATAACAAACATAAAGGCCAGACTCCACCTATAAAGAACACCATGGTTTTTTTTCACATGCAAACATATCTGACATGCTTGCCTGTGTGTCTCTAGCTCTGAGCACAGTATGGCATACAGAGGCATAAGCAATATTCAAGTTGTTCTTGATAACCAGAATTAAGCAATAGCTGCTATGTATGTGGAATATTTTTCTGAATAGAAATCACCAACTAATATCAAAGGGATAAAGAGAAGACAGACTCCTGAAGGATCAGACTCCTACGGAAGTCAAAAGACCACTAAGAGGAACCTGGCCATGGGGTCAACTCAAGACAGAAAGAAACCCAGGGTTTTAGAAGGATAGAGTCAATTGTTAACTCCAGATGAATAAATATTTCTTTAATCCCAACCCCCAGGAAGCAGACGCAGGTGGAGCTCTGTGAGTTTGAGACCAATCCAGTCTACATAACAAGTCCCAGGCCATCCAAGGCTACCTAGCAAGACACTGTCTTAAAATAAAATTCAACAAAACACACCAAGGAAAGCTTTGGGTCTTTCCAGTCCTACAGGAGTGCCCCTTACTATAACCACACTGCACTATAACTGGTCTTCCTCCTAGACTACTAAAGCCTTGCAAACACTCTCAGCTTCTGTTTAACTCCAGCCTGTTCCCATTGTGGACTATTACTTTAACTATGCAAAGGTGGGTTGCATTTGTTAGTGCTGCATTTGTTTCATTGTGTAAGGATGTGTTACTTAGGCTGCCTAAGGTACCTGATCGGTCTAATAAAAAACTGAATGGCCAATAGCTAGGCAGTAGAGGGGTAGGCAGGCAAAGAGAATAAGTAGAAGGAAGAATCCAGAGGAGAACAGAGGAAGAGGGAGAAAAAGAGGGAGACGGCCAGGACCAGCCAGCTAGGCACAGAGTAGGACATACAGAATGAGAGAAGGTAAAAAGCACCGAGGCAAGATGGAGATAAAGAGAAACAAGTTAAATTAAGTTATGAGCTAGTGGGGCAAGCAGAAGATAAGACTTTGTGATGAACAAAGTCTCCTTGTCTTTATTTGGGAGCTAGCTGGCAGTCCAAGAAAGCCTGCTACATATCACCAACACAAGAACATTCCAGACTCTTTCCTTTTAATATGTTAAGTATAAAGTATTAAGTATTGTTCATTCTGTCTTAATTTTCTGCTTTGTTTTTTCATATTGTCATCATTTAAAACTGCCGCTGTATTCTGAAATCTCCTCCGAAAGAGCAGGCACAGTGGCCATTCCTTCTTCACATACCTACCCTCAGTCACACTCATGTAGTTAATGCCTTCCTCCTCTTTCAAATCCACGCTTCAATGTCACTCTGTCCACGATTCCCACCCTAGCCACTCTCTGCTCCATCTCCGCTCTTCTCCATCTTCTCTAAATGCTCAGCTGTTTCAGGCAGCATTTGTCACTTTCTAATCCTCTGTATATTTGTTTGCTCTTACCTATCATTCTCTGCATTGCGGACCTGTCCTCTCCTAGAGAGTCAGCTGACCAAGGATAGAGGTTGGTCTTTCCTTAATAGACTGCTATCCCACGTCTCCTAGAATTCCCGGCATAGCTTTATAGAAGTACTTAGAAATAAACGATATGTACATCAAAGCCACGAGTGATAATGGTATATGGAAAAGAAACTTCTATGGAGGCTCGGAGCTGAAACAGGAAGACCAGTTGAGAGCCTCACACACGATGTTGGGTAAGAGATGGTGGGACCTGGAGCAGGCAGGAGGACCCGAGTGTTCCCATGTCTGTCCCAGTCACCCTTATGCATCCTTAGCAACCGCTTGATGATTTGTCCCCACTCACCCCTGGCCTGGCTTTCAAATCTTACTTACAGCATCCTACTAAAGTCCAGTTTTCATCTTCATACCCACAAAGAGCCATGATCAACAATGCTTTGCCACATCATGTTTTGGCAATATCCTTTACATAATGTCCACCATTGTATCTGAACATTGGCATTCACATCTTTGCATAGTCACACATGGGGAGTCCCTCACGACCAGCACACGTATTACACACAGTGAGTCCCTGAAGATCAGCACACATATTACACACAGTAAGACCTTCAAGACCAGCACACATACTACACACGGTGAGACAATCAAGACCAGCACACATACTACACACAGTAAGTCCCTCAAGACCAGCACATATATTTTATTGATATTTACTTTTTGTAACTATACTGAGATTATGGTCTACTCATGGACAATGGTCAGCAAATCACTGGGAATTATTTTAGAACAAATTTGATACATTTCAGTGTGAAAGTAGGGTGTATTTGCCAGGCTGTAGTGGCCCATGTCTTTAATCCTAGCACTCAGGAGGCAGAGGCAGGCAGATCTCTTTGAGTTGAAAGTCAGCCTGGTCTACAGATTGAGTTTCAGCACAGCCAGGGCTACACAGAAAAACCCTGTCTCAAAACACCAAAAAAAGGAAGAAAAAAAAAAGGTGGGGTATCTTTTTGTCTTAAATGATTTTAACTTAATCATCTGGTAACAGCAGATGCTGGAAAACTCTTCCTTAAAGAAGTTATGCAATTTTTAAGTGTGAGTTTTTTATACACAGGTGAGGGGATACCGTTTCTGCAATTTTAAAGATTCCAAATGCATGAGAATTCAAGCGTCACAGCTTTTGCGGCTCTTTAAAAATCAGATTAACATTTAAAATTTCAGGCTCTCGTTTCTACCCTGAGTTTCTAGCCTTGAAGGTTTGTTCAGGGTGTCTGGAGAAGCAGATTAAACCAGTTGTGCCGTAGGCTTGAAGCACTGGGCAGCCGGCCAGAACTCCCCAAAGATATTCCCCCTTTGTCTTTTCCCGCCTGGCTCTGGGGATGAGCCTGCTGGGCTAGAGGAAGCTACTGGAGATGAGTCCCGTTTCACGCAAACTTCTTGATCAGCAAGGTTCTGTTTGGTCACAGGAGTAAAGGTGGCAGCCCTGGTGGTGATCCCCCCATGGGGGCCTCAGAGTTCTCTCCTTGGCAGAGCCATGGAAGGGAGGATCAGGTGGCCCTTGGCTGGCTCTCAGATCAGGCTCCATTAGACTTGCCTTTTCTAAATTTAGAGCCCTTCAGTAAACAGCGCCGTGAATGTGCTGCGTTCTGGCTGGGAAGCACATGACCTCTTCCACCAACACCTCACACACATTTATAGCTGCTGGGCCCTTCTTCTCACCGGCCTGCCACCAGCTTCACCTTTTTACCTTAAAATTCAGTCTCCCAATAGTTTGTATTCAGTGCCGTCAATAAATTAATTTGAAGAAAAAAACCCACTGACTCAGAACTGGATGAATAAATAACATTTCACTGCTGATTGGGTTCTGGTCTCCACATGTGCTGGGAAATGTCAGCCAGGCTGTTGAGATCACTGTCCCCATGCTCATGATGGGACACTTTGACCCATCTAATAAAACTGTCAGACAAATGACACTGCTCTGCCCAGATGAACCTGAAGAGTGTTGCAGGGGCCGTGATAAAGAGGTGGACCCTGTTTGACTGTCTGAAAGGATCTGATGGTGAAGATGTAATCTTTTTTTTTTTTTTTCCATCTCTTGTTCGGCTTTGGCCCAACAGAAATCTTTCTTTTTGTAGCAAGTACCTGATCTCCCAATTCCTGTTTACCCTCCCCTAAAAAGCAAACGTTAGAACTGGCAGCCCATCTTGTGTGCAAAGTGCACCCTGAGTTCAGAATGGGGAAACTGTGAGAGCTACGGGATTGTGGAGGAGGCGGTGACTGGAGGAGTCTGGAACTGGAGAGGTCCTCCTACAAGCCGGAGAGACGGAGAGACGCAAGCTGAGCAGCCGCCAGTGTGCATCACCTCCGCTGCCCGTGCTTTGTGACACATGGTGAAACAACGCCTCTCCACCTTTGGGTCTACTGTTGCCCCAAAGGATGTACAACACTCCAAAACTATCAAACCCTCTCATTTACCATTTTTCAAAATCTGTTGGGTTTTGGAGACTATTTGCCCACGTCCAGTCAATTTCTGTTATTAGATTAGCATAACAATTAAAGAGTTTATAGTAACAATTTTATAAAAAGAATCCTAGTCTGAAAACAAGTAGGGAAAATGTGGCTATGATGTAATGTTAGTTAAATGTGAGAGAGATTAATACACAGGACAAAGCAAGTGAAAATAACCGGAAATTGTGTCAGAGGTTTATATTTTCCCATTTTGATTTTTTTCTTCTGGTGACCATCAGTGATTTGTGTGTTCTTTTTTATTGTTGTTTTTATTGAGCTATATATTTTCTTCCTCCTCTCCCTTACTCTGTCCTCCTCTTCTACCCTCTCCCATGGTCCCCATGCTCCCAATTTACTCAAGAGATCTTGTCTTTTTCTGCGTCCCATGTATTTGGGTGTTCTTGATAAGCTCCATCAGTCCTTCTTCAAAATAGGTTAAGTAATAAGATTTTGTGCTTTTATAAATGGACAATCCTATTGTAGGGAAAAATGTCCTGTGCCATTTTCTTTAATTTACAAAATGTAAATTAGGGTTTCTTCTTTACAAGAAAACTGTAGTAGATGTTTTCAAGACAGAATATGCCAAACAAAGCCTTTACCAATAGGTGTCATGCCACAGGAAGAACAAAAGATTTCAGTTAATGTCCCAGTATTGATTAGCTCTTTGACCTTGGCCACTCGAGTGGACTTGTACTTCTGTTTCCTTTTTATAAAACAAAATTAGCAACACCTACTTCGCAGGCTTCTTAGGATCAAGTGAGATCACTTCCGTCCTGCCAGCCTACTCAGTTCTCAGTCCAGCGATTGCTCATTATGTCCTGGGATTCGGAGGGGTTTGGTGCTGACACTGTGATCCCCAAAGCATGGGGACTTTCCACTGCAGTTTTTTTCTGAGATGTCTACCTTTTGTTAAAATGCAGCATGATACTGGATCCTATCAGGCCTGTAGTAATTTAATGCATTTATTTGCTAAACTACCTTGTACATTTTAAGAATATCATAATGATGAAAACATCTTTAAAATAAAATTTGGTGTCCAGGTGGTGGAGGTGCACACCTTTATTCCTAGCACTCAGGAGGCAGGGGCAGGTGAATCTCTTGTGAGTTCAAGGCCAGCCTGGTCTACAGAGCAGATACCAAGACAACCAAGGTCTTGGAGAAAACAGAGAAAACCTGTCTCAAAAAACCACACACACACACACATGCAAATAAATAAATAAAATTTGGTTTCACAACTTCTTAGGAATTCAGCCACTGTCTAAGGTGAAGGGCAAATTGTTAGAAATAATTTCAGAATCACGGGGAGAGAAAGCATCACTACAGTGGAGTGTCTGGACAAGGCACACTTTCAAGAGGGTGAGCCTGGAGAAGTGAATTCACAGACAAGATGTGTACGTGGTTGTTATTCTTCAAGACGGTAAGCTTGGAAAAGCAAGTCCACAGATGGAGAAGTGTACATCGTTGGTATTCTTCAAGAGGGTGAGCTTGGAGAAGCGAAGACAAGAAGTGTACTTGGTGTCTTTTCTAACTCAGGAGTTGTCTGTGTCTGTTCCCTGTTGCCTGGAGTGCAGCCTCATAGTCTTGTTCAAATGACTCGCATTAAAAGAATTGGAGCACAGAAGATGTGAGAAGGGACCAGCTACTTTAATTTGCGAATGCAGCAGGACTTTTGGGTAAACAAAAGTCTTACTTGGGGAGAGGGGGAGAGACTAAAAACATTTGCATAAAATGCCTACAAGGTGAGGAGATAAAAAGATTTGAATTCCTTGTCATAAACAAGTTTTATAGTATTTGAAAGAAAAGACTCATACTTATTTTTTTTAATTTTGTTTTTACAAAATCACCCATATTATTTCATGTCTTTCAGATATATGAGGATTGTGACCATATACTTTAAATAACATGCCATCCCAACTGGACAATATAAAGAAACAGTTATGCATTCTCGGGCTTTCTAAGCAAAACAGAAGCAGCGTGTCTCGTGACTTGTGGGTGTGGATGCTGTCCAGGGGCTCAACACTCTGGAGACTCTTCCGCATTCCTTTGTAGTCTGTTCCGATGCCCTGCGTCCACTGCTCTGGGAGGATATCCCTGCATTTCCAACACCCATGTATGACAAGAACTGTCCTGGCTTTCCATTAGGTCCTGGAGTCTTACATACCTCTTCTACCCAACTCAAGAAGCTATGGAGACCGTCTCATGAGGTTTTGCCTAGTCACAAGGAAAGTGGTTGCACTTGTACTTGTATAGCTCAAGGATTCTCCAAACGGAGTCTAGTCTATTTTAGAGCATTGTCCTAGAGTCTTACGGTACACAGCCTATCCAGCCATCCATGATAACCTTGAGGAAAATTACCAGGTCTGGAACATTCCTTGAAATGGAATGTGAAGCTGGGTTGCTTACAGTTGTGCATTCTCTGCTCTCCTCTGGCCACTTTGGTCAAGCTCTGCAGACTGAGAGCATTGCAAAGCTCTGTCCAAGTCCAGCCCTGCTTAGTGCCTCAATCCGGACTGTCACTGCCTTTGTTCAGAGTTCTTTCATCTTTCCCTGAATTATGATAACAGCCTGCTCGCTTGCCTCCTTGCTTTCAGCCCCCTCCCATGCCCTGTCCATTTTTTTGGTGTTGACAAGCTGACTCATGTAAATCAAACCTGATACTTTCATTCTCCTGCTTTTGGTCCTTTAGAAACTTTCCATTGCCTGAGAAAAGAGGTCCAAACTCCTCCGCTGGGGTGGAAGAGAATCTAGGGCTGCTCGTGACCGGCTCCTACACTTTCTTTGCCTCCAAGCCACCAACCTTGCTTCCTCAAGTGAATGTCTTTGAGCTTGGTGCTGCCTGTGCCTAGAACACCCCTAATTTCACATCCACTTGAGTTGACCAAGCCCAGCTTGGATATTGCTTTCGCTTAGAAGCAACCTGAAAGTAAAACGATAGACTCTGAATTTAGCAATGAGAATGCTTGTGGGACCCACTGAGCATCTAAAAGTAGCAGTCTTAAGAAAGATCAAAGTCGTGCCTGTGGCACTACCAGATGCATGTGGACTGATTGCTAGTTCCAAATGCAATGAACTATACAGGGCCAAGAGGCCACTGAACTGAACTGCTATTTTTCCTCTTAACCAATGGATCAACACCAGATACCAAACAATGGGTGTCCATGAGTAACTCTGGGCTGTGACCTGCTGTGACCTGAGATGATCAAATGGCCAAGGTGCCCCAGAAGAGGCAGCCACAAGTCACACGAGGAATAAAAGATGGAAAACGGGGCAGAGAGAAGTAAGTTTAGGAATGAGGAAGGCTGAGTTCATGAGGTCATGGTTATCTTCAGGCCTGGTTTATTATTTCGATGCGAAAGGACTTAGATTCTCACATGGTGCTTGTCATGAACACGAGAGCGCCCAGCAACTTTCAGAGATCAGTGCAGGGGGATGGAGGATGAAGATAGCTCTTGAAAAGCACCTTCACTTCTGTGGCGCTCTAGTTCTTCAGGGTGAGGGACATCAGAAGAATGGGCTACACTGCCGAGCTGTGCTTGACTTCTCTAAGCAGAGGTATAAATGGCAAAGATCCCAGGCACCCACCCGTCCGTCATCTTCCTCTAGAAGAAAGACCTGCCTCAGCTCCTCCAGCAGGCTGCTTGGGTTCTGCCCTCACACACGCCAGGCAACTCGGTATCAGTGGTTCTTATCACCTAGGTTCTTTTCATTTAGTTTCGTATTATATAATCATAGAGAAAAAGAACTCTGTATTTTGACTTTGAGACAATGTCCCATCTATTTTCCTCTGGCCTTGATCTCACCATGTAGTCAGGATGAACTTGAGCTCCTAATTCTGATGCCACGACTTCTCAAGTTCTGGAGTCACAGGCTGCCATACTCTGTTTATGCGAGGTTGGGGCTCAAATTCAGGGTTCTGTGTATACTAAGCAAGCACAGTATTAACTGACTCACGTTCTCACCCCCAAGAATTCTATTTTGAATGACGGAGTACTATTTCATCAGATAGACACATATGAAAATCTCATCAAGCCTGGTGTGTCCACAATCAATCAAGGGTTAATCTACTGCAGACATTGCAAAATAAATATTCTTCTGCCTTTTAACAGAAATTTTCCAATATATGCATATTATTTTTAGGATCTTTCAGTTTAAGTTTTCTTTCAGTTACTGCTAGTCCTCTGCCTCTCTCTCCCCCCGCCCCCGTCCATGTGTGTATGTGTGTGTTTATGTGTGTTTACTCAGCAAAACTGTCTTTCTGCAAAAATCAACCAACCTACTGCAACACCTTGGGGCTGGGGCTCTTCCAGGAGAGACCATGACTTGCGCGAAGCCTCCCTGGCCTTGCTTCGTGCGGCTGTCCCCTGCTCAATGGCCACTGTAGCACAGACAACAGGGTCATGTCCAGCTACAACAGGTGTCCCTGATTTTAAGTCTTTCTTAAATTTCAGCAGAGACTGCAGTATGGTCACGGAAAAAAAAAAAGTTGGCAGAGGCGCAGGAAGATTGCTGGGGCTGTGGAGTGAGTGGCGTGCTCTGGACATCTCCAGCTGGGCAGCATGCTGTCGGTGCCAGAGAGCTCTGCTTGGCAAGCCCGACATGACAAAGAGACTCTGTTCTCTACTGCCACCAGTCACTGGATGACTTATATTGTTTTGCTAGGCAGCGACAGGTCAGCAACCACACTAAACCATTGCTCTGAGATAGTATGACTGTTTACAGCAAAATCAGCCTTGCCGGGGGATCGACAGAAATGTACTTCAGTGGAGCAAATGAAGTCTATTAGCTGCATGGAGGATGTGCTCAATCATGTGTAGATTCTGAGACCTGAGTAGAGATCTTGGGTGTGGAAAACAGTTTGATGAGAGACTAATCAGTGTATTTTATTAGAAGGATCTGTGGCTTGTTCAAGTACAACCTTTAGCTGACAACTGAAGTGCATATATCTTTCTTGTCAGACTTGGGCCATCAGCCTGCAAATAATGACCCAGGGACTTATTATTAATTATAAAAACTTGGGCTTTAGCTTAGGGTCATCTCAACTAGCTCTTATAGTTTAATTTTACCCATATTTTTTAATCTCTGTTCTGCCATATGGCATTACCTCTCCTCCATCTTGTACCTCCTGTCTCCTCTCCATCTCTGGCTGACAACTCTGCCTTTCTTCTTCCCAGAGTCCTCTATGTCTCTTGAAGTCCCGCCTAACCTCTTCCTGCCTAGCTATTGGTCATTCAGCTCTTTATTAAACCAATCAGAGGGTGCCTTGGCAAAGATACACCTTCACAGTGTAAATAAATATTCGGCAGCAGTGTGGTCACAGCTATAGATCAAAAGATAGTTGTTAAATATGCAAACATTCCTACTCCAGCAAGATGGATTTCTAACTCAGCAACTTGTTTTATGTACCTGCCTTTGAATGATCCAAATTTCCTCCAATTTACAGGAGTATAATTGGCAAATAAAATGGTATATATTTAAGATGTACAATGTGATATTTTATACACATTATGACATCATTGGCACAATAAAGCTAATTAACATAGTCATTGTCTCATACAAATACTGCTTGGCTAGTGGTTATTAAGATCTATTCTATTTATAAATTTTAAGTATATAATTCAGTATCATGACTAGGTGGATTTTTCTCACTATTTCCAGTAAGCTCATGACATTTGCTCAATTACTGCTTATTTATTGAATTAATGAATCTCTTGGGACCTCTAGAGTTGAGAGATGAGAAGCCTCAAAGGAGAACTTGAGGTCCAGTGAAAGACAGTGGGAAAAGAATGAGACACTTGAATTCTGTCAACTGGTCTCACTTTTCCCAGATATGGAGGCCAGAGCAAATAGCCTAAAATTAACAATGTAAAGTATTGCAAATGAAATTTTAGTTTCCTCCAAGGAGTGAAACCAAAGTTATGTTTTAAGTTTTAATTACTGTGCCTAAGAAATCCATAAAACAAAACTGCCTCTAACCTAGGATATATGATATATACATATATCAGCTTACATATATATTTCTTATGTATGTCTCATAAATATATATGACATATGCATTTATTTCTTCTCTCTCTTTACCCTCAAGGTTCCTTGTGTGTATAGTATGGCTTATGGCTTCTAGTTTAATGTTTTTATGGGATTTCTGAGTTTGCAAATAAGTGGGTTTCTTTTTATGTTTGTTTTGTCCAATTTTGATGCATTAGGCTTTTTATCTTACTATATTTTATTTTATTATATTTTATAATTATCCCTTAGAAGCCTGTTTGTTTTCTAATGAGAGACAGAAAATGAGTGGATCTGGGTGGGAGGGAAGGCAGGGAGGACCAGAGAGAAGCAGAGGAAGGGAAATGGTAGCCAGGATACATTATGTGAGAAAAGAAATCTATTTTCTTCTTCTTTTTTTCTCTTTTGGCTTTTTCAGACAGGGTTTCTTTGTAATGGAGCCTGTCCTTGAACTAGATTTTGTAGATCAGGCTGGCCTTGAACTCACAGAGACCCACCTGTCTCTGCCTCCTGAGTGCTGGGGTTAAAGACGTGTGCCATCATTGTCCAACAAGAAATCTATTTTCAATAAAAAGAAAAATTAAATTGTTAAAGAAATTTTAATGCATATATATTATGAAATATTATAAAGCCATTAAAAATCATGTTTCCATTCTAAATGTCTCATAAACATGACATTGTCATATTTAAACTGTGTTACATACTTATGCTTAACCACATAGAAAATGATCTTGAAGAATACTTCTCAGGTTATAGAAAAATTGATATAAGTTGATGTTCCTTTGTTTAAAATTAGTATAAAATTATAAATAGGTGTTGATTTCTCATAAAACCCTATGAGAAATGTGTTACACTTACTTGAAATAATAGGTCACAGCCTTATAAGTAATATGTTTTTATTAATTATCATAAAGATAAGGGGAAGGAAGCTTTTAGAGGTAAAATAGCTTCACCCGGATAGCTGTGTTCACAGCAATTATCATCAGTTTGTCAGGTTTCTTTTTTTCCTAACTATAATTTCTAAAATTTATTCAAACAAGAAGGGTTAATTTTACAGTTAAATATACTAATTTTGCTTCTGTTTAAAGACATAGAAATTTTAGCGTTAGAATAAGATATTCTTCTATATGTAGCATTACTGAAAAAATGCAGTAGAAGAATTTTAGACAAGGACACTTTTGATTGTTTTTTAGGTGGAGAGAGAGAACAGGAAATGGATGCAATGTCGTAAGTCAACTCTCTAGGCCCTTGCCTTTCCCAGGTGTCTTCAAGGACCTCGAGTTTCCTGTTGTTACCAAACAATTTGCCAGCATTGCCAGCTGCAGAGCAGTTACTATTGGGCTCCTTACATTTCAGGCCAAATTTTCCCCCAACTTTCTAAAACAATTAGAACTCTCATTCCTACTCTATCAAATATCAGATGGGTTTACTGGCACGGGCCTGCAGTACCAACTATTCTGGAGGTTGTACTGATTAGATTTTGCTGACATTTTGATACAACCCAGGGTTTCTTGGGAAGAGGGAGCCTCAGCTGAAAAGTTAACTAGGCCAGACAGGCATTTGGCCGTGCCTGTGAGAGACTGCCTTGATTGACTACTGATGTAGGAAGGCCCAGCCCATCCCTAGACAGGTGGTCCTGGGTTGGATAACATGAGGTAGAAAGAGAGTTATCAGGGAGCATTCCTTCATGGTTTCTTAATTCAGTTACTTCTTGAGTTCTTGCCCTGCCTGACTTCCTTTGGTGATAAATTGTGACCTGGAAGTATAAGATGAAACAAATTGCTTTTGGTCAGTATTTATCACAGCAGAAAGCTATCTAGAACAGAGACTGGTGTGGGAGGATTGCAAAACTAAGGGTTTCAAGGGCTCCAGAGTCAGTTCAAGTTCATCCTGGGCATCTTAACAAGATCCTGCCTCAGAAGAAAAAGAGGGCTGGGATTTGGGTCAGTGGTAGTGCATTTACCTTGCATGTGTGAGCTCCCAGATAAAATTCCTACTACAGAAAGGGAAAAGTGTAGATGGAAGTTTCTGTCCTGCCCAGTTCCATTGTCATTCAGCCCCAAAGAAACACATAGAGGCTTGTATTAATTATAAACTGTTTGGCCTATTAGCTCAGGCTTATTATTAACCAGCTCTTACAACTTAAAGTAACCCATAATTCTTATCTATGGTTAATCACATGATTTGGTTATCTTTTCTCAGTAAGGCATTCTCATCTTGCTTCCTCTGCATCTTACTGGTGACTGACTCTCTGCGTTTCCTCTTTCCAGAATTCTCCTAGTCTGGTCACCCTGCCTATACTTCCTGCCTGGCTACTGGCCAATCAGTGTTTCATTAAACTAATATAAGTAACAAATCTTTACAGTGTACAAGAACATTATCCCACAGCAGAAAAGTGTGAAAGAAAGAGACGTTGCTTTTTTTGTTTCTATTGCAAATTAATTTTAAGTCCTCATTAAAATAGTTGAAACCTTAATTGGAATGAACTTCTTTCTCCTTTATTCCCAGCTGATATCTGCTTCACCCCTGCCAGCATGCCTTTCCCAGAGATTAGTCCCTGGCTTTTAATGGGATTTGAAATATCAGGGGAAATGAACGTTTGTTAGTATTTCAGAAATACATGCTCCTTCCGTGCAATGATACCGAAAGACTGATTGAAATCGGATCCCAGACCAAACTCACCTGGATTCACCCTGCCTGGTCAGCACTGGTCTTTGCTTGGTAGTATTAAGTCCTAAAAATTGCACCCTCCTCTGACTTAAAGTCATCCAGATTTGGCCTGAGGATTTATTGTCCAATGGAGACAGAATCCTCTTTACCTAGAAAGGGTGGTCACCCCAGGTCATGCTGGATGAAACTAAACAAGTACATTAAAGCCTCGGCTGGCAGTTGTCTTTGCCTATTAGATAGTCTTTCTGCCCTAGAGCAGATGGTGTGGGCAGTCATGCAATCGGGCTGGAAACACACCGGCTTTGATTTTGAACACCGTGTACATGTGTGCGCATATACATACAAATATATGTCAATCACCAACACTTCCATACTGTTTAGTTTCTAGGCTGGTCTGTCAAGTGTCTTTTCAGGGCTCTCTAGCTCAGTGCTTGGCACACAGTGAACAATCTACTATTTTGTGGCATCCTTGGTTAAATAAATAAATGATAAATAAACTAACCTTTGCATAAAAGGTGAATATTCACAGAAAATACGCCAAAGAAAAGACTCAATCCATGTAAACTTTTTGTTTGTTTGTTTGCTTTTGTTTTGTTTCTTTAAGACAGTTTCTCATGTAGCCCAAGCTGGTCTGGAACTCTTTTTGTACCCAAAGACGACCCTGAATTTCTGATCCTCCTGCCTCTACCTCCTGAGTGAAGGGATTACTGTGCCTGGTTTTATGTGGTACAAGGGATTAAACTCGGTTCCTCATAAACACCAGGCAAGCACTTTGCCAGCTGATCTCCATCCCGAGGCTTCAAAAGTACTTCATCTGAAAATTGGCCCGATAGGTGTCTTGTGGAAAAGAGCATCCCCAGGTATGTTACGCCACAATGGGTGATCGATCCCTCGCTTGTTGGGTTGTGCTATGGTGATTGTGGGGTGGAAGGGGGGTTTTCTTCTGCCTTTAAATGAATTATATTTAACAGCACAGTAGTTCTGCACAGGAGAGCTGTACTGGAGAACCAGAGGGACAACAGTTCAGCCTCAGTTCATCTTCTGACACAGGAGAGCCTCTGACAGAACCACGGGGAGAGCCAGAGGCACGCAGTCAAAGGGGTGGCAACTGAGCATAGTATCCTGAACTTTGTGCTGCAGGGAGGCAGGGATCCAATCCCAAATATAGACCTCACAGTGACAGTGGGAATTTGTGTCTTGGTGCCTGGCAATGATTGCTGTTTCCATTACAATAGTTATGGTCATTAACTTTGCAAATACCTTTATTTGAACACCAATAGATTAAGCACGAGGTGCCCAGTGTTTTGTTTGTAATTATTATTACCTCTCTAGAACACAACATGTTACAAAAATTGGAAAAGGCTAAATAGCTTATTGGGGCTCTTAGCTGGAGAAAGGTCTTCCTTCCTATCTCAAAAATCCATCAACCTGCCCTGCACAGGAATCCATGCCTATAGTCCTAGCCATGCAGGAGGCTGAGGCAGGAGGATTCCCTTGAACCAGGGCCTCCAGGTCTGCCTGAGCAGTAGAGTGAGACCTCATCTCTTTAAAAAATAAAATTAAACAATGATACCACATTATCTGGGCATGTTCCTTCTGTCTGGATTCCAAAAAACTCTAGAGGATGAGAAAAAAAAAGAAGAGGGAGTCAGATCCCCAGTACTGGAGTTACAGGAAGTTGTAAGCCATCATGTGGGTGCTGAGAATCAAACCCAGGTCCTCTGGAAGAGCAACCAGGACTCTTGACTGCTGAGCCATCTCTCCAGTCCCCAAAATATACTTTTTGAACTACTGAAATTAGCACATAAATGTAAATTTGTAGACTATAAGTCGAGTATATATAAAAAATCAATTATTAGGGCTAAACGAAGAGGCCTAACAACAAAGAATGCTTGCTACTCTTCTGGAAGATCTGAGCTCAGTTCTGAGCACCTCCCAAATGGCTGGTAGACACCCATGACTCCAGTCCCCAAAGATCTGATGCCTTCTTCTGGCCTCCACATCCACCTTCACACGCATGCCATACACACATACACAAAAATAAAACAATTTTTTAAATACCTAATTTTATGTTCATGCATATGAACAAATATGTCCAAGTATGTGCAGGTAGCTGCGAAGACCTGGGTCCTTTCTCAGGTGCCCATCGTATTTTGTTGAGAGCATCTCTCACTGGCCTAAATAGGAGCTCACTAAATAGGTTGGCCAGTGAGCCCCAGGGATCTGCCCATTTCTACATCCCCAGCATTGGGGTGACAAGTGCCTGCCACCATTCCTGTATTTTTTAACCTAGGTTATGAGGTCTTCACGCTGGTCTGGCAAGCACTTTAATGACTAAACTGCCACCTCGGCTCTATTTTTATGTTTACGGACTTGCAGAAAACATTTGGGAAATATTTTAAATAAAATGGTTCTAAGTAGATTTAATAAAAGTCTAGTAATACCTTTATGCTGAAAACTGTAAAGGTGACTAAAATAAAATTGAACAGATGTAAAGAGAATTGTGGGATATTTACAGATCAGCAAATATCAATCACCTAGTTTTCAGCTCTTCCTAAATTGACTAAATTAGGATTATGGGACATAGTCCTAAGCCAAACCCTAGGGCAGTTTTGTATAATTGGGTCCATGGCTTCACAGGTTGAACGACTCGGATGTATTCTATGACTTAAAGACTTGGTGTGAACGTATAGGGACTAAAAGAAATGGCCCTGTCATTCCTGCAGAGAAAACTGGATAGGGTGGATTAAAGTATTAGAAACTAGACCCATACATTCACAATTTGTTGACTTTCTACAATCAACGAAAAGTAATCTTTTCAATACAGAGAGCTAGATTTTCTGAATAAACGTGCCGAAAAATTAAACCTCATCTTCTACGTCCCACCATTCTTGAAGAAGGAGAGGCAGCAGACAGCTAAACTCCATCACGTCGGAGCCTCGGGGGTGTGTTCCTTCATCTTCAGTCATCTGCTTCACACCACACTGTTTCTCAAGAAGCAGGTTCACAACTTCAGCCCAGAAAAGAAACCAATTTTTATGGTCGGACCAAAATATCCCGGTTGTGTGACCAAGCAGCTTCAAGATATTAAAGTAGAAATCCGAGACGTACAAACGGACCTCATTCATCGGAAGGCACGCACGTCCTTGCCACTTGCATGGTTAATATTGAGCTTGCACAAATGCTCATGACTGCCCTTAGACAGGAATAGTTGTCACGTCTGACACTGATGAACACGGAATGATTTCTGAGCATCCAGCCTGCTGTGTTGACTTCATTATAATGAGCATTCTCTCCTCTTCCTTAATAAATAGTGCAACAGTACAGGGCTTTCTTTGATCAAAAAAAAGGCACAAATATAAGGAACTATAGATATGTTTTCTAATTTAGTAGTGTCTAGCATACTTATGGTAGGTAAAAGTTCTGTTGTACCCAGTGACTTCTAAAGTCTAAAAACATTGATGCTGGGTGCCAGATGAGATCTGCTCTGTGACTGCCTCTTATTCTCCAAATGCTGATATGATTTAGACAGTCTTCATCCTCTGAGCTACACTTTAGACACAGTAAACAGTTTTTAAACTGATGCTAGTGTGTTTTGTGGAGCAAGCATGCCACTTCTAAAATAGAGACTGTGGGATAATTCCAAGGTTTTAAGGAGGAACTGATATTTTAGTTATGCCCGTCACTGACTCTCCCCTTGGGAGAACCATGTCTGCTGTGTTTATAGAAGGTGTAGAAGAATTTTGTTCATGTTAAATAATGTGGGGGAGGGGTAAGGGCTGTCAATGCTAACATCTCAGGCTCTGTCTGGGGGTGAACCGTCTTGTGGAACCTAAGACTATAATGGAGATATTTCAATAAGTTTGTAAGTTATGGGAATCTTTCTGCTCTGAAGATGAACTAAGGGCCTCTTTAAGGGGTGAAACAGAAAAATAGGGAATCAAGATTCACTCTTTTCAAAGAAAAACATGGGGATCCTGAGTTTCATTACTGCAGAAAGAAATGGATAGAGATTTGAAACAATACTAGCTGGGGATCTGTGGTTAAAGCCAAATAAAAAATGATAAGAGCCAGTCCTGATACTAATTCCAAATAGCAGGTGAGGAATCCACACTTCTCCTGAGAATAAAACAAATCTTAGTATCTGCTGTAGTCTTATTATGAAACCTCTCAAAGCTCGTGTGTTGAAGCCTTAGTCAGAACTGGAGCTTTGGGGAAGTGGTTGGATCGTAATGATTTGATCCAGGGATGATCCATTGATGATCTCATAATTTGAGGGCCTTATTGAGAAGTGGTAGTCACAAACAACGAAACAAATAAGCAAAAAAACTCCAGCATCTATCTGTAATTTAATAAATAAAAAGAAAGACAAAGACAGGAAAAACAAAGAGAAAAACAAAACCAAAAACCAACAAACCCGGCCAAGGCCTTGATTTGAGACTTTCAGCTTTTAGAACTATGAGATAATGAACTTTAGTTGTTCGGATACCTGTGGTGTTTTATTATTGTAGTCTCAGCAATCTCACATATCCTGGGACCTGTGTTTAGTGAGCCTCATGTTCTTATATTCAATCAATCAAGGTTAGAAAACTATATCTGTACTGAATATGTGTAGACTTTTTTCTTGCCATTTTTCCTAAACACTGTAGTATAACATTTACAATATGCTAGTTATGGAGATAATGATTTAAAGCACACAGGAGGGTGTGTATAGTTTAGATACACATCCTTTGTAGCCATTTTATATAAGGAACTTAGGCATCCACAAGTTTTGGTATTCAGAGTACTCAAAATCCATCCCCTACAGATCCTACAGGGCAACTGTACCTCCTAACAATGCAAACATCCCAAACAACCTAAGCAACACAAACAAACAACCTCAGATAGATGCGAGACAAAACATCAGTTGCTGGGTTAATCTGATCTATATCTGCTTCTCATATATAAACAAGACAATTCGCATAAAATGTTTATTTTTAAGATTACCTTCTTTGTAACGAGGAAATATAATATGTGAATGTCTCAGAACTAGATTTCTAAAGTGACTTCAAATCACACTGTTTTGATACATTCAAGTCTTAAAATCATTCATTGGGAAGATTTTAATTTTTCATAAGTATCCAACTCTTAATTTCAATTAATGAGAAAGGAGACATTTCAGAAAGTTATCCATATCTTCCATGAAAGAAAGTAGAACAGCCTCTTAGGCAGCCAAACAGGAAAGACACCTCTTAGAAATTAGTCTACTGGGCAATCCTTTCTGCTTCCACAATCCTTTCTGCTTCCACATCTGTCATCCTCACTATAGCTCTTGTCTACAGTTAGAAACCTTGGGTGCTGAGCCCCATCTCATTAGTGGCCACACAGGAAGCGGGCATCCTCATCAAAGAATCTGCTGATGAGGGCTGGGGAGGCTGCTGTCCTGAATCTGTCACATCTGTGCCAGATCAGTTTTAGATAAAGCACTACTAATTGAGCAGCAGATCTCTCATTTCCATGGAACGGTCAAGGCCGCGATTACAGCTTGGTACCCGTCAAGTCCTTGGGTTGAACACAGGCTACATGCACAAGCTTGCCGGATTCAGAGAGCCTAAGGTCGCCTGGTTCCTGTATCCTCAGGAGAGTTGGGCTTCTGCTTGTAGAGTATCGGTCATCAACCTGGCTTGTGTATACATTCCGGGGAAAAGGCAAAATGCACTGCCAGAGAAAAATCAATATAAAATAGACTCAGCTGCCTCTGCGACTGAAGCAAAGCAACCTCGCAGCGGAGGTGCCGTGAGCTGGCAGACACGCCTCTTAAAACAGAGGTGGCCAATGGAGCCTTTCACATGGACCGCGCACCAGAGACCTGACAAAGAGAAAAGACAACACTGACATATCGAAATCAACAGAAGCTTGGCCTGTGAACAGCAGCACAGAACATCCAGGTGAGAGGTCCAGCTCCTCGGGCGCCATCATTTAAGACCCCACTCACTTGTCTAAGACTGTACCTTGTGCTTGGACAGAATACACGCATTTCCATTCAGCAACATCACCCTCCACATGACCCATGAAAGAGATAATCTCCATTTCTGATTCGGACTGGAAGAAGGGGCATTCAAGTGGAGGTTTGCCGGCCCACAAATTGCTTCTTAGCCCTGTATGAAACAGCTGTCGCCTCCAGAGGGAAAAATTTCAATTGGAAGATTTTTTTCAAAAACTCATTCTTTTTGGTTTCCCCACTTTCCAACTTTGCAAATTTGAATTTCACAAACATCTGGACACTTTTGCATTACTGCAGAGGATACCTACATTACTGATTTAATTTTTAAAATTCATTTAAAAGGTATTTTGAAATCATTTTAATGGAGCTCTACTCTGTGAAGCCCTGTGGAGAGGGGAAATCTCAGCCTTCTCTACCAAAGGGTGAGGAAGGGGAAATGACCCTACATAACTAGACTTTCCAAAGTTGTGTCATCTTCTGAACCCTACCAGTTCTTTTAATATTCCTTGAGACACGGTGGCATCGTGTATCTGAGACCTATAACTCAACCACTTTTAGAAACTTCCTCCAAAGGGGGATTCTCAATTAAAGCTCACTGTCTGTTCTCTAATAGGGACTTTTCTGGTTGGCTGGATCTCTTTCTTCCAGGTGCTAATGTTATTGTTTTAATGCAAGTACAGTGTAAAGGACGCTATTTCAACCACTTTCGTTGCCTTGGTGAACTCTTGTTTCCAGCCCAGATCCTCTAGCTGCACTGGAAAGCTTCTCTGGGTGGTCCGTTCTGCAAGCATCCTACAGCACCATGCTCACACACCTGTGAGAACACTTACTCTCTCACAACTGTGTCTGGGTCCTGGATTATAAACTTTAGGAGGTAGGAATCCCCACATATGAGTCCTTTCTATAAAGAACTATAGAAACAGTCCCTGACAGTATGATTTTGAATCCACTCTAGAAAGTTAGGTTTTTGTGTTCAAAGCTTTTGTGTCCAAAGCTTTTGCATCCAAAGATTTAAACAACCATAAATCAAAAATGCTGGGGGTGGGGGGAAGGTTACATCAGTACTGAACACATGCTGACTCTTACACAATTCAGTCATGATTCCTTTCATAGTATCTGTAGTAGGAGGCCACTTGTTTGTTCCTGGCTGCTCAGCCCCGAAATAATCACTCAGAAACCATATTATTTGCAATACTGTTTGGCCAATGGCTTAAGTGTATTTCTGGCTAACTCATATCTTAAATTAACCCGTCTCCATTAATCTGTATATCACCACAAGGCTGTGGTTTACTGGGTAAGGTTCCAGTGTTTGTCTCCAGTGGGGCTACATAGCTTCTCTTCACTCTGCCTTGATTCTCTCAGCATTCAGTTTAGTTTTCCCTGCACTTGACTACACACTTGACTATTCCAGGTGATTATCTATTAAACTATATTTCTTAGTTATACATTACATTTTTCAACAAGCTGCACACACAATACCTTAATCAAGAGTCAAAATACACATATAACAAAATTGACCTTAAATTTGTACAATAGATCAAGATCTATACCAATGCAAAGTATTCATATCTATTTCAAGTATTCATAGTGCATTGGATAGTTTAAGACCTGCAGAGATGACTTACAGGATACGGATGTGTGTGGGTTGTTTACAGCACCTTCCCAGCTCCCTATATCACTTTACATAAGAGTCTTGTACCTTGAAGGACTTGGGAAGGGAGTCTTGGAACCAATCCCTGCAGAGCCTTGAAGCCATCTGTATTGAGTCCTACATGGTCACTCCAAACAGCTGATGTCTGATAATCCTCACCAAGTCAAACTGTTCAAGCTTCACTGAAGACAAAGCATTCTTGAGCATCTCCGTTATATGAAGACTGACCTGCAATCATGGTGCTGAAGAAAGCTACCTAGACACAGCGACAAGGCTTGCTGAACCACCCTTTGCAGGATAATCCCCTCCACAGTAACAGAAATAGTGAAAGATGTGGAACATAAGGCTGGTTGTCTATGAGATTCATGGACATTATTGAGGAAAGAGCAGTGCCACAGTCTTTTAACTCTGAAAGCTACAATGCTATTGTTAGAGTTATAGACCTTCTCCTGAATCTCCTTCCTCTGTTTCATAGAGCAAAACAAGGATTAAAGGTGGTGGTGGCGGGACGAGGTTAGAGCAGTTATTTGCTTAGTTGGCTGATCCCCACGACCAGGTTCTTTCCTTGACTTTGCATGTCCCGTCACATACATGAGCTACATGGAAAAGGGTCTCGCCATGTTAGGAACAGTGCTCTGATGTTGACCGTGTGCTGTCTTAGCACTGCAGGGTCTCATTCGACGCCTGCCATTTGCTGTTGGCTAAGCACAGTAACAACTGGCATTGCAGCAATCAGCACTATTTCTCGACCGCTAACCAAATTTATTTTCTCCCTAGTTTATTAGTTTCATTCAGCATGATAATAAGCTTATCTAGAACTCACCACTTTCTGCACTCTATCCAGGTTGGGTTAACACTGGTTAACACTGCTGCAAACCAACACTACTGCGAGCAATTCAACACAAGTTGGAGGTTTCTGGGCTGTAGAGTTCATGAATTTTAGTCCATGTTGATTTAGGTCCCTGTTGCTTGCAGCTGAATGATTGTCTGGTAATATGGCACAGGCAAGCCCACTCGTGGTTGAAGCGTGGCTTCTATCTCTCAGAGGAATGCCAGGGCTTAAATGCTTACATATCGTATCCTGAGTCTTTATTTCTAGACCAGTGGGTGGATGAATAGAAAGAATTGAGGAAATACACCTTCCTCTGTTTCAGGGAAGGAAGAGGATTATGGGCCCATATTATTGCCATTGGGTGTGAGGTGAAGTGTGGGTGTCTGCCGTGAGAGAGCTTGGGTGCTGAGGAATCCGACTGGAGCCTGTTCTGTGAAGAGATTCAGGAGGGCCATTTAAGAATTCCTTCCCTGATGTCATCACGCTCATCTTAAATACCACCCTGATACTTAGATGCTAGACAACACAATTCTATCCTGAGAACACAGATCCTGGCTTTGTTCCTTTGGATGCCACATCTATTGCCATCCTGCTGCTGCTGGAGGAGGAGGTGGTCCAGGGTAAGATTTTTCTTGATAAGAATCACATTTTAGACAAGAGCCAAAACAGTCGGTAGGGGAGATGGTAACCATCTCTGCAGTTTAAAGCAGAGAGGAGATGAAGCTAAATGAATTGAAATAGAGATACACAATTGCTTATTTGAGAGAGTTCTGTAGACAAGGCTGACCTCAAACTTGCTGTGAAGCCAGGGATGACCTCGAACTTCTGACTATCTTACCTCCGCATCCTGAACTCTAGGGTTACAAGTACACCACCACGCTCGAGTTATGCAAGGCTGGGGGCTGAACCCACGGTTTCCCACAGGCTCTCACTTCTCCAGCCCTACACGCTCGAGTTATGCAAGGCTGGGGGCTGAACCCACGGTTTCCCATAGGCTCTCACTTCTCCAGCCCTACAATGGCAGCTTTCTGCTCCCTTTCTCGAGGTGTTCTTGCCCTTAGAGCATCTCTTTGCATTCAAGGTATTGTGATAATCATTCACCTTTGCCCAGAAGAGCCGTCACCAGCATGGGTCCCGGGTAAGTCTAGCTAGACTCTCCTCTATAGGAAGAGACTCCAGCTGAAGAACAAAGAGACAATAACGGGACCTCCGGCTGCTCTGAGGGGTGTTCTGGAGCTCCAACAGCTGCTTCCGGAAGTTAGTCCCACCTTTCACAGCCTTTCAGCGGAAATACTTGTCAGCTCGCTCACAACAGAAGATCTTTGCAATCGGGCAAGTTGGTGTGCAGATGCGTGGTGGGAGCTGGTAAAGCTTCCTGAAAGAGCCCACCTCAACTGGCAGCTGAGGTCGTTGGAGTGCAAGGAGAGCCGACCGCGATGCTCTGTCCTGCTCATTTGTTTTGAATGATGTCATTTTAGGTACTGGATTAAGGTTTCAGCATTAGTATTGATGGAGGGCAGTGTTGTGGTGGGTGTGGGAGGATGTGCTTCCCCCGTCCACACTGTCTTTGTGTTTAGAAGGCAGGGCAAAGGGGGAGAATGGAAGAAACAAAGCCTCTCCTCCCTGGCGTCTGCTGCTTGCAATTGCCTGGTTTAGGTGGGCACATTTGCTTTTTTTTTTTCTTTTGCAGTATCTTCTACAGATCCTCATCTATGTCTTAATCCTGTGCTAAATGGCCACAAGTCCCTTTAGATTAGATCTACCCGAGTGACTTCATTTAATTTAATTACCTCCTAAAAGATCTGAAGATAAGACTTCAGGGCATCCATTTTGAGGTTATGACATTTCTGAATAAATGTACTTTCGGTACTGGCTCGGACGTAAGAGACAATACTGCGGGTGTGAGAGATTGCTGAGTAGATAGGAACGCTTGCTGCACCAGGCTGACAACCAGAGTTCATCCCCTGGATGGAAAGGATCGATTCCTGACAGTTGTTCTTTGACCGGCATGCCCGCACTGTGTCAAGCGGTACTCCCACCCTCAAGAGTGTGTGAGCGTGCACACACCCACACGCACGTGCCCATACATACACAGACACTAAACGTAAAAATAAATATACATCAAGAAACAATAGAAAGACGGAGTGAAATGAAAGCTGGGTTTTATGAGGTGGACTCAGTATAAGGACCAGCTTGGTTTAGAGGGCTTTGCTCTGTTCATCCCTTGACGGGAGGGCCAAAAATAAAAACCAACTCTTATGAAAAGGATGCAGGTTAAAGAGCAGCTGTGTGGTGGAGAGAGCAGAGTTGTCTCTGTCCATCACCTGCCTACCGGGGCTCAGCCAAGGCGTCTTGCCAAGGCCAGTGACTCAGCAGAGCGTGCAGCCAGCAGCTACTGAATGACGGCCTCCAAGCAGCTACTCCGGGCTTGTCTATACCGAGAAGCGGAGTAACCAACGAGCCATTATGACTTCAGTCCTGCTATTCCCCTCTGGAAATGCATGTCCACAGCAGTGTGTCTTCTCTGCACACTTCTGCATTACTTCAGTGTTATAAAGCAATGCAGCAAGGGGCTGCCGCCTCAGGTCTTCCACCCTCATCATTCTCAAGCCTATTTGCTTGTCTGACTGACACAGAGGAGAGCCGGTGGGCTCCCAGTCCTGACAAAGGCAGCTTGGAGCAGGTAGACAGGGATGTGTTGCTTAGCAGTGTGTTTAAGTCAAAGCACAGGGCTTCTCTTTGAGTTTTCTCTGTTCCCAGACATGAAGTCAGTCTGTCTGGTATAACCCTAAATCAGCAAAAGTGATAAATCCCAAGCTCACTCCTGCTACAGAAGGAGCTCAGCTCAGCACCCTTGACACCCTCAGGGAGGTACCTGAAGCAGTTAATCTCCCCTGCTGTGGAAGAGCTTGTGGTTGCCATTAGATGGAGCTCAACGAAAGAAAGAACAGAAGATGCAGGATTTTTGTGCATTCGAAAGTGATTTTCCTAGAAAACATAAAGCCTATTGGAACAGCTAAAGGGGTGCAGTTCATTCTTGCGTGTGCTTTCAGAGTAAAACGTGCCACTCTGTGTTATTAGGACAGAGCTGTAAACACTAACTCTTAAGTGAGGTACAACTTGGAAGTGTGAGCTATAAAGTCCTAGGAATGGACAGAAAAATCCATTTGGATGGTCTAGTTTATTTTGTGTCAGTCCTCAGAATGTACGAGCAACTCAGATGTCTATATAATTTATGAAATGAGATCTGTCTCCTTCGTTTCCTTGTTTCTGCCCCTCCATCATTCCCATCACAAGGAGACGCTTTCATATGCTGAAGACTTTCGCAACAATGAAACACATGGCTGGTAAAAAGAAAGCCAAACTAATGTTGGACCTATATAGCCTGGGTTTGTCCAAAGGTGCATATGGTAGATGAGCCTTATAAGGGCACACAGCCTTCCTCTCTCTTCTCATTGGTTAATATAAAATAGAAATATGCAGACTGGGGCTAGAGGATTAGCTCAGAGGTAGAGAACACTCACTTAGTGTGTTTGAGAACCTGAGTTCCTTCCACAGCACCAGAGAGAGAGAGACAGAGAGAGACAGAGAAAGAGAGAAGAAGAGAGACAGACAGAAATGATAGTTAAATAGTACACAAAAATATATGTGTTGTGGGAGAAAATGATGCCTGCAAAATACCATAAGAGAAAGAATTAATGGTGTCTTTGTTAGTACCCATCCAGTAATATAATTCTGTTTTATTATAACTACTTATATTACATTGATTAATACTGGAAATTTATAAAGGACATAAGTTACTTAAGAACAATTGTATGCCATGACTATATTATTATAGAGATCAAAACACAGATGTGAAGAAAATAAAAATAAATTGCCACATTTATTTACATACTTCATTAAATCATAGAGAGCTGCAGTTGTAAGCAATGAAGAGATTATGAATTTTAAATCTGCATGTATTTTTATGAACTAGTTTGTACTGGTTGGTTTTTCAAAGGAGCCATTTACTTTTCCTGTTTCAATATGTATTTCTTCATTCATTTTGTACTGCTCTGACAGAATGCCTAAGGCTGGAAACATTTAAAAGGGCAGGGATTTGTTTCTTAGAGTTCTGGAGGCTGGGAGGCTAAGGTAGAGGGACATGTATTTGACAGGATTCTCCTACGGAACCACTCCCGTGGAAGGCAAGGGCAAGAGAAAACACTAGTGAGTGATCTCCCAGCATTTGGGAAGCTGAGGCAGGAGGATTGGGAATTCAAGGTCATTTTGGGCTCTGTGGTAAGACCTTGTCCCTTTAAAAAAAAGAGAGAGAGGTTCAAATACATGTGGAGTCACACACACGTGTGTGTTGGGGTAGTCTATATTAATTTTAGAAGCAGAGTATCTTCTAATTGAACATAACACATCTTTTGCTATAAATAGCTGGATGTGAAATGAAACAGGAAGAGCCACACAAAGTCCAGCACTGCCGTGCTCCCCACATCTAGGGGAGACATCTCCAATTCAGCCAATCTGCTCATGTTTTCATCTAAAAACTCTCTAAGGGACCACAGTCTAGGCTGGGACTTAAGGCACTAGAGGAACTCTGGGGAAACAGTCACCCGAGCTCCTCCACTGGCCCTCAGTTGATACCCGCACACCCATCTGACTTTGAGTCTGTTTACATCAGGCACGAAGGTTCTGAGGAATCCAGTAGCTGTTAGCAAAGTCCAAGGGAGCGATTTCCTCCCCAAGAATAAGGGGATCCAAGGGAAGGGAGGAAAGAGAGTTAGACTATGACAGAGAACAATGAAAGATTACTGTATTTTTAGCTTGGGGTTCTGCACCAGGTCTGACTTTTGATTATTGAATGAGACCATGCTACTTTGGGTTTCTATCCTTGCATTTAAACCACTTTTGAAAAGAGGATGTAGACTCTCAATGAGTGGAGAGTGAGAGAAATAATAATAATAATAAATCAAAGATCACATGGCCTTCCTAAGCGATGGATGACCTATTGTTTGGTAAGGTCAGGGAGGATGTTGATAAATGTCTAAATTTGGTACAGGGCAGTGCTACAAAGGATGGTGGTGCTGTCGCTGCGCATTTATTTAATGCTTTGCAGGTCACAAAGTGTTTCGCTACCTCATTTGACGCTCACTGAAGCACGGTGGAAGAATCAGGCTAATTATCAACCACCCTGCCTCAGAGACAAGCTGAGGCGCCAGATACTTAAGTGAGTTCCCAAAGATCACATGGAAGTCGTTAGTGTGGACTTGAGCTTTGGTCTTTTGACTCTAAGTTTTCAGACCGCTGAGTGATGTCTTCTGGACGTCATGAATTAGAGTCCAGGGCCTCTGAAGAAGAGGACAATGGTCTGTATTGAGTCCTGGTGTTTCTGGGCCAGCACTATTGACCATGTGGGCCTGGGCTTGTTTTGGCATAGCTGATCTTTGACGGAGTTTCTGACCTCTGCCCACTATATGCCAGCACCACACTTCAGGCTATGACATCGGAATTCATCTCCAGCCAATTCTCCCCTGGAGGACAATGCTCCCCAGCTGAAAATGGATGATTTGGTCTTTTCACCACAGTAAGGTCCCAGAAGAAATCCTGTCAATTCCTGTGGAAAGCTAATATGTATTCTAGGCATTGTCTAGGGAAACTGGCCAAAGAATGAATTCGAATGGAAGGTGAAGGCAAGGATACTGCCTTGTTAGATTTGTAATGGTTCCTAACAAGCCAGAAGAGAGTCCGATGGTAACTGACCTTATGGTGGTGTGGGGTAGTTGATGTGGAGGATGGAAAGAGGCAGGGATCGTGAAAGGCTTAGAGGAGGGGGTGGAGCTTGTGTATCGTGGGACTGAGTCTATTTCTGTCTTTGCTACTAACTGAGTAGTAAGACCTTTGGCAGGTCACTGTATTTTTCTGGGCACAGAGTCTGCAGTCCTAAAATGAAGAGGTTGGGCTGTATTGCCTTTAGGTCCCTTCCAACCGAGATACTCATGTGTGCGTATGTGATACCTATTGATCGTAAATGCCACGTGTTCCTCAATCTAACTCCGAACAACCCCAAATCAGACACATTAGTAATACCATAAGCTGCTCACACTTCGACAGAAAAATAAGGATTACTAGCACCCTTTCATCATGAGGCTGGGTTTTGTTGACAACATTTAGGTGTTGCAAGGGCAAACAGAAAATCTTTTTGGCTTTCAGACCCTAGACTTCAGCTCTGTGGACATTGCATTGTTATAGCTACTCCATTTCAGCACTGATAATTGATTAACAAACTCTATTACTAAAATCTGAAGTCCATTAAACCAAGGGTACTTTTCAAACTCTCTAGAAGGTAGAATTTCACTCACAGATAAGACCTACTCCTATTATTTATTTTCTTGGTTCTGAAATGTCCAAGCTGCCCCAATGGCAGGCTCTCATTCTATTATCTCATCATCAGGCAGAAATTTGTATATGGGCAAAATATGAACACATTTTTTTAAAAGTCCTTCTTAATGTAAAAGCATGTGATAAATTTCATGAGTTACCCCCTTGTATGTAGTAATGAAATGATGATTTAGCAAGTTAAATCTAACTCAGGGGAATCCAATGATGAAAGTGTTGGGGTTTGTGAGGGTCATACCAACATGTACTTGGGGAACTGAAAGAGAAAACAAGCCAGTGAGTAGTGTTCCCGAGACAGTGCTGACCGCACTAGCAGAAGCTCCTGGCTAGAACATGTGTCAGGTCCTCAGGTGGGGAGAGTCTGACTCCTGGGCATCTCAGGTCTCAAAAGCGCTATAAATAGTGCTGTCAAGCAGGGCGCTTTGCTTCACTCAATCAACACTCCTGCTGTCTACTAATCATGCTCCGCAGAAGAGCACGGAGCTAAATGCGCCTAACAGAAAAGGCATGCTCACTGCCGTGAAGGGATATTTGCAACTAGCATCAAACAGTCCTTTGGTGAGGAGCTGAGAACAAGATATGCTTGCCTCACTCCGTGCGTCTGAAGCTGTGCGTGAAACTTCAACTTTAGATAGCTGAAGCCACAGAGAAGTCAAGAGACAGACTGGGTGAGGGACTAAGGAAGAAAGAAAGGAAGGGGAAGAGTTGGCAAGATGGTGTTGTTATTGTTTATAGAAATTGCCTGAGAAATATCCAGCCATCCAGTTGTCTGTTCTCTTATGACATACTCAAAACGATGCTACCACTACTTATTATAATAAATATCAAGTAGTATGATAAGTGTTGGGAGTATAGTGTGGAACAAGACGTTTGAAATGTATGGATTAGTGGTGTAAACAGATAATGTGTAGATTGGTGATATAAACAGAGAATGTATAGATTAGGGTATAAGCATCTAATGTATAGATTCGTGGTATAAACAGAGAATATATGATTAGGGTATAAGCAGATAATGTATAGGTTAGTGGTATAAACAGATAATGAGCAAGTAAGGAAAAGGCACTTCATTTCAGAAAATGTATAATTGCTGAAAAGGAATCAACTACCTGATAAATTAGTATTTGTCCTAGCTAGCTTCAATTGTCACGTTGACATAGCCTAGTGTCTTTTGACATGAGAGCCTTGACTGAGAGACTGCCTGGATCAGACTGGCCTGTGAGCAGGTCTGAGAGGGAATTGTCTTGATCATGACCTGGTGGAAGAGGGCAGCCGGCTATGGGCAGTGCCACAGGCTGCATGCAAAAGCAGAGTCCGAGCTTAGTCAGCAAACAGGGCTTCTTAACTCGCCTTGGCTTCCAGGCTCCTGCCTTATGCTCCTGCCCTATCTTCCCTCAGGGATGGATTCTGACCCGAAAACCAAATAAATCCTTTCTTCTGAAAGTTGGCTTTGATTCGAGTGTTTTATGGCACAAACAGCAAAGAAAGCTAGAAGAACATTCAGTTTGTGTCAGATGCTTTAGAAGGGATTCTCAGTAAGGTCCTTTCCAGGAGGTGAGAGACTACAAACTAAAGCCAGAGAGATGGGGAGCTGGGAGACTGTCTGGAGAAAAGAGGAGAGGAAGGGAGTTGCAGAAGTAGCAGGACCCAGGTCTGCAGAGTTTGGTGTATCAGATGTCTATCGTTTATAGCAAAGGCAGACAGTGGTTATTGATTGAAAGTTCAAAACCAAGGCCTGGTCATTAGGCTTGATGGTTTTCAATGAACATGCCTGCTGCTGCTCATTTTCTGGTGTGAATACTTTTTTTTAATAATCACTATGTAAACAGACATCCACAAGCATCATTTGCTAGAGATAATAGCACTTACAGTGACATCAGCTGAATTCCATCTTAACTTGGCCGTATTGGACAGAATATTAAAGACTGTGGTTGTGTTTCCTTTCAACCCTTACCCTACATGTTGAAAAATTCTATCTTTCCTCTCGTAGACATTTCTTGATAATCGTACTTATGTCTGCCTGTCATTCTTTTTCTTCCAGGTTGAGATGTAGAATTAGTATTGCATCTAGAAAGCCGTATATGAAAACAAAGTCTGTGTCTTTTGGAGTCGGTTTTTACTTTGTTTTGTCATATGCATTATTCTTAAAGGGATCACCATTTGTTCCAGGCAGAAGACATGAGAGATGGGGGGAACAACTTTAGATGTGCATATATGCATGCATGATGTTTAGTTAACATGCTGTTCAGCATGATAGCCTTCACATGACTTTGCCCACATCTGTCATCCTGTTAAGACTGTACTTTCATGGTCAGTTGACCAGTTGTAGTGTGAAATGAAGTCAGATAATGTATTTCTAAAAGTAGCAATGTATAACAACGGTGAACGTTTATCTCACTTTGCAAAGTAAATGACTTAGTTTCTGCTTTCGTTGGGGTTTCTAATGCTGTGATGAAAAACCCTAACCAAAAGCAAACTGGGGAGGAAAGGGTTTATATGGATTACACTTCCACACTGTTGTCCATCACTGAAGATAGTCAGGACAGGAACAAAAGCAGAGCAGGAACTTGGAGGTAGGAGCTAATGCAGAGGCCATGGAGAGGTGATGTTTACCAAATTGCTTCTCATAGCTTGCTCAGTCTAATTTCTCATAGAACACCAGCCCAGAGATGGTACCACTCACAGTGGGCTGAGACTTCCCTCCATTAATCACTGATTAAGAAAACACCCTTCAGCTGTATCTTATTGAGGCATTTTCTTAATTGAGGCTCCTTCTTTTCAGATGACTCTAGCCTACGTCAAGTTGACATAAAACTAGCCAGCACGCTGGTATTTTGTCTCAGGAGCGCTAAGGAAGCTGCAGTAATAAATAGTCTTTGAGGTCTGTAGTCATCTACTTGGATCTACAAGATTGGCCGTCAACACCTGGAGGGTGATGTTGAAAATGACGGCTGGTTGTACTCCATCCATCTTCCTCGTCCTTCATTGCTGGTCAGTGGGCTGTGCTGAGTTATCACAGCCGCGTCCTGATCTGGTGCTCTCAGGTCAGTAGACTCAGTGACAAGGTATGGTCCCCTCCTATGCATTTTCCTTGTCTACAGGAAAATGAAGGCAACTTTCATTGCTATCATTATTATTGTAGGAATATATAGCAGAAGTCAGTACCCCCTTTTTCTGAATGAAAAAGCTGGAAGCCAAAGGATAGTATTCATAACTATAAAATAATGAAAGCAAGTTAGCATTCAAGCTCAGATCTCCAAATATAAGTTAGCCTGTCTTTTTCTTACCATTCTGGTGTAGGAGGTTCTTCGCCCCTCTTTCAACACCACTTTATCTTTCTAGACAGTAAAAGAAAATACTAAAATAATACCCTAGCTAGAGACTGGAGCCAGAAAAGAGTGGAAGACAGGAGAAAGAAGAAAGCAGTGTATTAATTTTGAACAGAGGAGAAATTAGTAACATGCATATCTAAAGGTTTAGGTGCCCTTATTTGGGGGGATATTTGAGTGACACAATAAAGACAATAACTTATGCATATAAAATGAGTTTGACTATACAGACACCAGATGAAACCTTTATGGCAGTTGTTGAAGTAAACACAGTGACAGCTGGGGCTATTGGATGGTTACAAAGTGAGACTGGCCAAGGATATTTTCATGCTTTTGAAACAATGTAAGAGCATGGACTCAAGAAATTTGTAACTAGGTTATCAGGTGTGACCCTAAAACTACACTAGGAGACATATGAATTAGCTTTCATATTCACAGAAGAGTAACTGAGACTCAGGGTAGACTGACCATGAGCAGGGCTTGCAGGGCATAGAGGTGTTGTTTGAACTCAGGTCTGTGTGAACCCAGTCTGCATATACTTGCTCTCCTATCACCTGCCACAAGGTAATAGCCCAAAGAGTTAGTTCTTCCCAAATTCTGTATTATTAAGACTACTAAAAACCTCTTTTTATTATTTGATGATTCTCCAAAATCTAGACACACACATACACACAAACCATCCCTTCTGTCCTTATGTTGAACTCTTGTTCCTTCTAGTGGACACACACACACACACACACACACACACACACACCATGATTCCTGCCCTATAATTTCCCAGGCAATCATCTCGATCCACCAGGCTTGTCTCATTTCTTCTGTTCATCTTCTCCATCCATTTTTGCTCATCCTGGTCACCCTGATGCTGTCTTCATTTCCATGGCATCTCCTTAAATCCCTGCCCAAAGCAACCACCCACTGCAAGGCATCACTGCTTCCAGCCTGATGGGTTGACCTAATCTCTGAAATGACCTGCAATGATGCCCACCTGATATTATTTAACTCTTGTGGAAATCCATCTCCTTGAGCATGGAGCACCATGGAAACCCACTTGCAATGACTGAAATAGACAAGGTGCAATGAGGTTGGGATGTCACTTTTAGGAGAAGGTAAGACAAGGTTCGACTTTCTTACTTGTCTGCTCAAGGCCAGATGCCATATGAGAAATTGCACTGTGGGGAGACTCCCTGGAAATGAGCCGAGGAAGGCTTCTGACAAATGGTCAATGAGAACCTGAGGTTCCCAATCTGGTTGTCCTTGAAGAGCTGAGTCCCACCAATAGCCATACCCAAATCCCGCCCTTCAGAAACAGATGCTTTTTGAAACTGCTAAATCTTGAGATAATTTATTTTTCAGCAATTGATAACTTCTGGGAATGTAGCTGTTTGTGTCCTTTCCATTTCCAGAAGCCTTTAAAGACTCTCGTTTGCCTTCAGAAAAGAGCTAAGCTTCTCAGTCAGACAGGGGAGAGACTTTATCTTCAAGTCACAGCATGACCATTAATAATTAATTGAGGATTATTTGATAGATGAAGGCAGTAGTGTGTAATTCAGATATCAACTGATGCCACATTGTCCTTAAGGACTGAAGAAAATTGGTACCAACATCTAATACACACTGTGTGGAAATCTAGCACTCTCCCAAGGTATCTGTTTCCTGATGAATAGAAGTACTCATGCCCACATCTGGCCTTATTTTGTTTCTGCTCAGTTAGCAAGCAGATTCTCTCTCTATTCCACAGATGCTACCATTTTGTAAACTATCAGCTCAATCCCTTTCCTATACAAGCACACTCATGGGCACACATAGACACACACACTATAGAATACTGCTATATGAAGCAGATTTCACAAAATTCTAAGTATTTCTTTTACAGCTCAAATAATTTAAGATGACTATTAGATAGCACTATTAAAATATTTGAGAATGTGAAAAATTCTTTATATTTATTTTAGTTTATATTTACTGTAACTGAAGACTACTCATTCATTTCCCAGCTTCCCAGACTCAAATAATCATACAGAAACTATCTTAATTGCAACAATGTTTAGTCTATTAGCTCAGGCTTCTTATTAACTAATTCTTACATCTTAAATTAACCCATTTCTATTAACCTGAGTATCGCCACAAGCCTGTGGTACCAATGTATCTTTCTTTGACGTCTCCATGGCATCTCCTTGGCTCTTCCTACTCTCTCTATAGATCTCTTCAAGCCTGGCTATATTCTGTCCTGGCATAGGCTGAAGCAGCTTCTTTATTAACCAATGCTAATAAAACATATTCATAGCATGAAAATGGGAATTCTACATCATCTTCCCTTTTCTGTCTAAATAAAAAGAAAGATTTTAACTTTAACATAGTAAAATTACATATAACAAAACAGATATCAAGCAAGAATTACAGTTACAATATTTAGTCTATTTGTATCTGGCAAAACTAAATATTCTATCATCTGTTTTATCTTTGTGAATCTAAAGTTTCATACATAATTTATCCTTTATCATAACTAAGGAAAACTGTAACTATTTGTCTTCTACTCTTCAAAGACCCCAGAAAGATATATTACCTAAGTAAACAGGATGTGCATTGTAAGCAACTTCCAAAGTTCTAGAATTAACAGAGAAATCTTGCTGCCTGGACAGTCATTCAAAGTTCTTCTGTAATGTTAGAGCCTACAGGTACATAGTATCTGGCAGACTTTTCCATGAAGCAGGAAATTTGGAAGACTGTTTCACCTATATTGGCAGTTTGTTAGCCACTGCAGAATGTCTGGCAATTTCTTCTGTGAAGCAGGAACCATGAAGAATCATCCCATCATTTGGGAAGTTCAGCAGTCACTTTTCTGTAGGTCCTGTATGTCCAGTTCATACAACATACCATAAAGCAGTCCAAGCAAGAGCAGTTTCTTGCCAAAATGGCTAGCAAACTCCATAAGGAGCCTCTTTGATGTCCATCATTCATTTGAAGTAGATTGATGCTGCCAGAAGCAAACATATCTCACTGTCAAGAAAAGTCTAAGTTCTTAAAATATTATAAATGCCATATTCTGTAGGTCTTTGAAGTGTTGACAATTTTCTATCTAACTGAAATGTATCTCTATATATCTAGAAGTCCTAACATAATTAAAAGTTTGGTTATTAAAATGACTCTCTATTAACCTAAATTTCCTAACTCTACATTACAGATTTAAATGTGCTACACAAACACAATCTCTTAAACAAGAGCAGAAATACATATACACAACGTAACAAAATCAACTTTAAATTTGTATCAATAGACCAATGCAAGGCCTCCTTAGCCTTATTTTCCAGGAAAAGGTGAGTGCACTACCCACCCATTCTGCAGCCCCACAATGCAGGGCAATCTGATGTGATAGGGAATCAAGGCAAAGCAGAAACTCAGTTTATTACTGTGAGTATCAGCTTATATAAGTTAAGAGACATCATGTGATGTGGAGGTACCTCCAACCAATGAGAGACAGCCAAGCCCTCCCTCTGGCTGGAGGAGCATCTACCTAGATTTTGCTGTTTCATCTTTGGTAGCTTTGAGACTATCCATCAAACTCAAGCTAGGCTTTTCTCTGTCCTACAGGCCTCAAGGTACAGGCCCTGAGATAATTTTGGCCCAACAGACCAAGATCCATAACAATACAAAGTATTCATCTCTATATCATATCCCTATTTAATTGAAAAAAGTTATAAACAATCATTTTGGGAATCTGAGCATAGTTTTCTCTAAACTGCTTCCTACTGTTCGTTGAGTTTTTAGGGTTCATGGAGACCTTTCAGGAGGTCTTGCTCCATCAAACCACATTAGCTCGGAAGGAATCCACAGGTTCTCATCCTCTGTGGAAACAAAAGCAGAAGCTCTTTTCCAAAGCAACATTTCCTTAGACCCAAATTTTGAAGTCAAGATACATTTATGTTGGTTTAACTTACAGCCCCCATAATCAAATGTCTCTCTGCAGTCAAAAAGTTCAAAGAAAACACAATAATATACATAATCCAGACTCTGTGCATATTCCATCTTTACATGGCTTATTTTTTATTTTATCACTTTTTAGTATTTATTTTATTATCTTTACTCCTTTAATCTATGACTGTTTGTACTTCTTTTTCTTGCTGTCTGTACTCTTTTTTCCTCTCTCTTCCAAGCCTATGTACATTTTTTTAAAAAAATACACTGTGACCTGTTCAGAGGTTTATTTTTTGTTTGAATCTGTCTTTATTGCTTACCTGTAATCATTTTCTGACCAGGAGCAATTCTTAAAATGCTAAGTGGTATGTCTAGCTTAAGGCTGCTTTGTCTTTTGGCCCCACCCAGTCCAATATGGAGGTATGTTCACTGCCAGCTCTGCAAGCCATGCTCACTTCCCCAGCTCCAGGGATGCAGAGGGTCTATATCACCATTAAGCAGCTAGTAGCATACTGCTCACAAACCGCATTTAAGTGTTCCATAACAGGACCAACATGAACCAGGAAGCTGGCTCATAAAGGAACCTCAAATTTTTGATGCTGACACTGAATTAGGAAGACTTCTGTTTAAGGAATCAGGCCTCTGCTTGCCTCTAGCAAACAGCCTACCTGAGAAAATGCTGCTACCAAGAAGCCATGCTTAACTCTGCTCCTTTGTGTCTAGAATTCCTTTCCAAGCTCTCTCAGATTTTGTGTGGAAGGACTTTGACCACATTATAGTGCCATTCTATAACTGGGGGATCTTTTTTCTGTGCTTGCTCATGTTTGTTGCAGACCTGCATAAGAATAATTACTGATAATGATTACTAATAACCACAGGACACAGTCAAGATTAGGCTGACTTAAAATCTCCTCCGCTAACAAAATAATCCAAATCTTTTCACTTTAGCCTCAGGCAAATTCCTTAAACTAGGGTAAAAAGCAGCCACATTCTTTGCCAAAATATCACAAGAATAGTCTCTATCCCAGTTGCTAATATTGTTTCCTTGAAAACCTCTTAAGATGGGCTGCATAGTCCACATTTCTCTCAACACCACTGTTGTTCAAGTTCCTACTAGGATGACCCATCAAGACTTGCTCACAGAGTCCAATTTGCTTTCCTAATCCAATTTTCCACATTCCTAAAAACACAAACAAACAAAAACCCATCATGACCAGGCATGTCACAGCAATAGTTCACTCTCTGGTACCAACTTCTGTCTTAGTTACTTTTTATTGTAGTAATAAGATACTTTGACAAAGGCAACTTATTAAAAAAAGGATTTTATTTGGGACTCAGAGTTCCTAAGGTTTAGAGTCCATGACCATCATGGCAGGGAGTCTGGCAGCAAGCAGGCAGGTGTGGAGTTGCAGCAGTAACTGATAACTCATATTTTTTAAAAAAAATTTAATTTAAATTATTTAAATAACATTTTCATTTATTTTACATACTGACTGCAGTTTTCCTTCTCTCCTCTCCTCAAGGTGTCATATGTCCCTTTCCTCCCCCTCCTATTTCCCCATAATGACCCTCCCTGGATCATACAATCCCTCTTCCCTTTCTTCAAAAAAATTCACAAAGATAACCCCAGCTAAGATACCTAGAAGTAGTGAAGAGGGTGCCTGAACTGGCCATCTACTGTAATCCGACTGGTAACTGATTACAAACCTGAGACAAAGAAAGAGCTATTGTATGGGCTTTCAAAATATTAAAGACTACCCCAGTGACAGACCTCCTCCATCAAGGCCACACCTCCTAATCCTTCCCAAACAGTTCCGCTGTTGGGAGCTGCAGACCCTCAGACCCTGAACTTTCTGTGACCTTTTGCCTACTGGAGTAAACAACTTGTTTTTCTATGCTTGCAGCTGCTCTGAGCACAGAACCCTCATAAATTCCTGGAAACAAGGAAGTGGTTTCTGGTGGATTTGCAGTAGAAAATCCCAAGAGATAGGGTGTGGCCACTAGTCAATGGGGACACTATATAAGCTGTCTTGGAACATAATAAAATTGGCATTTTTGCTTCAAGAGTGACCCATGTCTCTATGTGTTCCTTAATCCCTAGGCCCTTGCCTGACTGTGGTTTCAGGTGGTGCAGGCACCACATTCCACCAACTGAAGACCAAGTATTTAAATATGTAAGCCCATGGAGGCCATTTTCTCTCAAACCAGCCCAGCATCCTACCGCCATCACCTTGCGTCTCATGTGTGAACAGCTCCAAGCACTCTCTCATTGCACGCCTCAATTTTTGTCTTGGCAGCTACACACCTACTTGGAGCACCTCTCCCTGTAGCAAACTCTCCTGCTGGATATTGTCTGTCATTTCGCTAAAATTGCTCAAGTGGGCTCCATGTCTCCAATTGCAACTAGCATGGTCTGCCTGTACTTTAGCTGTATGTAGTTTTTTTTCTTTTCTCCTAGATGTTAAGCTCTTATGAGAGACATGAACTTTTCTAACATAAACAAACCCAGACCATCAGAGACACTTTCACCAGATTTGTCAAGAATGTTAGTATTGAAGCTGGGGATGTGCGTCAATGGGCAAGTGCTTGCTACTCAATAATAGGGACTTGAGTTTCAATACCCAAAACCAATGTAAAATTGGGTGCAGTAGCAGTGTGCCTCTGGAATCCCAGTAGTCCAGAGGCAAGATGGGAAGTTAAGACAAGAATCCCTAAAAGCTTGAAAGCTAGATAGCTTGGTAAACACAGTGCTCAACAACAAAGGCCATGTCTCACACAAGGTGAAAAGTAAGGAGCCATGCCCCAAGCTGCTTGAAGTTGTAGTGTATTCCCGCCCCTCCTCACACATATGATTGTGCACATGTGCAGATACACACATGCTTCACACATCTGGACACAGATTTTTTTTAGATGTTAATACTATTGTGCCACTTCATGGGTCGTAAAAAAATAATATAGGAATTTACTTAAAGCATCTAAACAAATGACCAATTCACCATCATTAGTCTACAGCTCAGCATGCTCCTGCATCAGCTTGACAGGCGACAATGACTTTGACAGCGAAATTAATTGTGGATGGTGACTACCACAGCATGGAGCTCTAATCAAGAGATGACCATAAAGGCCTATCAGAGGAAGTATGTGCTTTGCTGTCTTTCTAAGTAGGGCAGCATGGGTGTAGCAAGAGAGCTGCTTTTTCTTTCCCCTTGGTCTTTATTCCCCTTTCTGGTCCCCTTGGTGTAACAAATGCAAAAGAAAGTCTTTGTAGTTATAGATAGGCCAGGAGAGCAGTCTCCAGGGAGGGCTCAGTTAACCTTCATTAGTCGCTAACCAGCGTTGGCAGCTTGTTTCTAAATTAAGTTCTGTGGACTAGCTTCTCTCACTCTTTCCACGCACAGAGTGACTGTTCTTGCTCCTGGGAGTGATCCCTAAGGAAGTCGCAACAGAGATGATCCATGCGGGGGTGAGAACTAATCTCAAGACCCGGGGGGATTTTCGGAGTAATGGATTTTTTTAAATGTCATTTTCAGCTAGAGATATAAAGTAATGATGTAAGGGTATCAGGCAATTAAAAGGATCTTTTGAATTAGAACCAAACAGAATGCTTTCCAAAGAAAAGACAGGGTTTGTGGGCACGGAAATCATGACAGTCAGCCATCAGTCATGAAGACAGAGGTAAACTGAGAAGAACCTCCTTCCCTGCTTCTCTCAGATTTCACTGCCTAGAAAAGCAAATGTCAGACTTCTTAGTCCGGGCTCAGCTTCTCTAGTTCACAGGACTGAACCCAGCCAGGAACCATTTCACTGCTGAGAGAGGTGAAGGATATACACAGAGACATGGTTTGCTAAATTTGTCAAAAGACAAAAAGACACCTACCTTGGTGTCGTGTTCGATCTTCCTAGAGAACAATTCAAATACATGCATGCAAAGTGTTAAAACACGCCTGTCCTGTGATGGAGAAATACTGTATCTTGGAAGTTAATAGGGAAACCAGCTGATTTGTTGCAAACGTGCATCTATTTGGACCAGCAAGCTTGCTCGGTGGGTGAAAGCACTTGCTTTGCAGCCCTGAAAACCCAAATTCAGTCTCTGGAACCCATGGTGGAAAGAGAGAACCAGTTTCTGAAAGCTGTTCTCTGATCTCCATGAATCTACCATGGCACATGTGAACCAGTGAGCATGCGCGCGCACACACATATACAAACATTCTTAAAAATGCACTTGTAAGAATATTTGTTATAACTACCTATAACAACGAAAGTTGAGGAGGAAAAAACTACAAATGCCTAGCATTGGAAGATGGGTAATCTGTTATTGAACAGATTATGTGCGTGAGTACTGCCCAGCTCTACACAGTGATGTGATAGAAAATGCACCCTTGCTAACGGGGACTCTGAGAGGAGGGCACAAGGTCAAAGGAGGGAGGGGCAAGATAAAGTAGTAAGATGTGCGTGATATGAAGCCAGAATGGGAGATGAATTTGGGGGAAAGTAGAGGGCTGGAAAGAGGAACATGTGGGAAAGAGGGAAGAAGGCAGTGGGGAGCAAATGGGAACAAACATGATATTTTGGTGACGATGAAAAGTCTCAATGAAATCTCTTACTTTGTGCGGTAAATAAAACAAGAGGAGCCCGGAGGTGGCAGCGAACACCTTTAATCCCGGCACTCAGGAGACAGAGGCAGTATGAGTTCAAGCCCAACCTCTTCTACAGAGTGAGTTCCAGGACAATCAGGGCTACACAGAGAAATCCTGTCTTTAAAAAAAAAAAAATAAACAAATAAATTAAATTAAAAAATAAAACAACAAGAAGGGAAAACATATCTACTGAATATTTATGACATATACTTACCTAAAAGTAAGTCATACTTCATTAAAATATAAACTTAAACAGATAAAATATGTACAATGTGCCAGATAAACTAAGCACTTATATGCATCTTATTTGATTCAAAACAGGCCAATAAGGTAGGTATTATGCCTTCATTTTACAAATGATATATACTCAAGGTCCCATGACTATTACGTGTCAGAGCCACAGAAGAGAGGGAGGGAGGGAGGAAGAGGGTGAAGAAACAAGGGAAGGAAAAAGGAAGAGAGAGGAGGAAGAAGAATGAGATGAAAAAAGAGGGAGGGAGAAGGGGGATGAGGAGACAAGGTGGAAATGAGTGAGAAGACAGAGAATCAGCATTTGAAAGGCCTGGGGAAACCTGGAGAGTGTTCTGCTCCCTAGGATAATGCAGACTCACAGACATTGCCATCTCCTTTGCAACCTTGAGACCATGTGACTCCATGGGGGGTGGGGGGACTTCTTCAGATCTCTGTGAGCTCAGTGCAGTCACTGGTCCCAGCAGCTTCTAGAGATGCACTAAAATATCCCATTTGTTGACTATTTAAGTAACAGTGGCCCTGGCAGAGTGTGACTCCTGCTGGAGCCTTCTTCCTGCACGCTCCAGCGGGTCTGCTTCTTCTGATGATTGTTCCTCTTGTCGTTGTCTGAATTCTCCCCCTTTCCCTGTGATAGACCAGGTAGAATCACCTCTGGGGATATCTCTGTGGGATTTCTCTAGACTGGGTTAGATAAGGTAGGGCAGCCCACCCCCACATGTAGGTGACATGATTCAGGGGCCTTGCTGGAAGGGGCAAAGGAGCCAAGCATTTTCCCATCTCCCAATCCTGACTGGTTGCTAGGTGACCAGTTGCCTCAAGCTCCTGCCACTGTCATGGACTGCATCAACAACCCATGGGCTGAAGTCAACCCTGCCTCCTTGGAGTTGCTGCTGGCAGGGATTGTGTTAGTGTGAAAAGGAAAGTAGTTCATGCATTCTCTTGCTGGGTAGCCTCCCTTCTTTCTGTTGGGTCTGAATGTTTCCTAATTAAAGCTTTTCATTTCATTAATTAGCAAGCCCAAGCTCTTCCTAACATAGAGAGGAAGACATTTTGAAATGTTATTTCTTCAAGATGACTGTTCTCAAAACGTCATGGTAAAATCACGCCTTGGGTCCCAGAAAAGGAGTCCTAAGTGTCCCTCTTTATAATCCAGTGACAGCAATCCCAAGCTTTCCGTACTGAATCAGTCAGAGACTTGAAGCAGGATGTCAACTTAAGGATGTTTTTAAAAGGTGGTATTTCTGTGGCATAAAGATTATATTATTAGGGCATGGGACAAACTTCAGAATTACAGAATCCGCCTTCAGAATTATAGAAAAGACCTAAATCATGGAGAGAGTTGCCAGATACTCTGCTTTCCTCTAAAGACCCAAAAGAAATCTGCTGAGAACTCTCTGGAAATACTAAGTGTTTTTATACTTTGGATGCCTTGGAACGGAGAGGCAGATTTAGGAAGACTATACAATAGTATTTGTCTAATATACAGAATACATTGAAATCAATGTGAATAGATTCCACATAGCAAGAAGAATGTAAAGAAATAATGGCTTCCATGAAACCACATGCAGAATAAGCTGCCCAGTGAGAGGGGGCTGGAGCTTCAAAGTTAGATGTAATCCAGGTGGAAGATCAGCTTACTCATCTCCAATTGTACCGATGAAGTCACACCGGCTCCCCGGAAGCCTAACTAAAGGTTGAGGTTGGCAATTCACAGAACAGTGACTCACATGAGAATTATCATCCGATGACAGTAAATGAACAGTACGGGTTAATGCATCACCGTGGAGGTGGCACACAGAATAAATGCTTAGTAAATGGTTACTAAGCAACATCCATCGTCATCACCCCTATTGGGATAAGCAAAGAACAGATGTCAGGAGACTGGAAAACAGTCCATTCATGGTCAAAGCCTAAGGAGAGTCATTAGGTATCAGCCCAATAATAATGAACGAGAACCAAAAAAGAAAGTGCGGCAGTGCGCACGGAAGAACTCCATGCAAACACAAAATGAAAACCAGAATGTGTTTGCGTCCCATATGGATACAGAAAGAAATGCATAAAGCATGCAACTGAGTTTAGGGAGATCACTGTGCTTGCTGCGATGAGACATACAACTCTGAAGCTACGAGAAAGGAAAGGAAGAGAAGAGAAAAACTTCACCTTCAGCATAGACCACTGATCATGCGGAAGCCATGACCTCCTGGCCATATCCTCCCTACACAGCTCTGACAGTCAGATCAGGACCACCCCTGCTCCTGACCCCCACCGCTCAACAGAGCAATGACGCATTGTGTTCTCAGCATTCTTGAGTAGCTCCCAGCCCATTCTTGAGTAGATCCCAGAATAGCTGTGATCACCCTTTCAAGGAGAGAGGAGTAAGTCACAGGAAGGCTTGGTTTGTGACAGCCCTCCTTGGGCACAGCATCAGGGAGAGGTACCCCATACTGACCACCTCAGTTAAGCTTGCCATCCTGTCGCTGCTATTGCTGTTCGTGAACTATGTGGAGCTGTCTCTCCTGGTCTGAAGGATGATAGAACTTAGCCCCCAAGATGACGGTGCTCTCTGTCTTCCTCTCTGGCTGTCTTACAATTCGTGATCAGCTAGTGCTATGGCTTGTCACCTCTCTACTGTGCATTGTTGGACACATTCTCTCCTTGCAGGAGTAAATTTCCACCACGTCCCCCAGCCGCTCACTGTAAATGTCTGTGTCTATACCATAGAAAATTTTACAGCTAGGTTACTATAACGATGATTGGGATTTCCTTTGTAGACTCATGTATTCCAAGCCAGACTTGAACTTTCTATGTAGCTAAGGATAGTCTTGAATTCCTGATCTTCCTGCCTCCATGATTGTGCCACTGGTTACAGGAAGCCACAGCCTCCATGGGCTATGGGCGTGTGCTTTTATTTGTTGTTGAAGTACACATCCTTGGCTTTGTGCATGCTCAGTGGCACTCTACCAAAGGAGTCAGATCCTCAAGGATTTTTTTTTAAAAAAAATCTAAACTAACACTGATTGCTCACAATTTTCTTATGTCTTTTCTTTTGGTTGGTTGAGGAGGAGTGAAGGTAAAATCTCTCTTTTTCATCTATGAAAACACTTACATTGAAAAGATTCAAGAGAAAGCAATTTTACATACGGTGAAAAACATGCAAATAAAAGTTTATAATAGTTATATTAATATTATACAATGTTTTTCTCTCATGACACAAATCCAGAAATTCTTTACTTCCATTATTATTTACTGTGCCAGAACTACCATGACAAAAATTATAATCTTTTGGCTCAGTCTTTCCTTTAATTCTCAAAGCCATTTATTTACATAACTCATGTCTCAAATCATATTTATCAACAGATGAATAACATTGATCAGGCTCAAATTTCTCTAAAGTTCTGAAATTCAGCCATGCCTATGAAAACCAAAAGCAGTTTAATAACTAGCAATATTTGCAAAGCTTCATAATTTCAATCCACTGAGTTGAGTTCATGAAAGTAAGTGCATGAAGTCCAGCAGAGGTAAAGCCAAGACACTTTCAAATACCAGCTGCCACATAATAGCCACCTGATGCCCGAGTGTTCTGTGATGGCCCCTTACAGTGGGTACTGTGAGAATTTGAAGATTATGCACTTACCGTTGAGAAACCTGGAAAAGACTTAGGGGAAGCATCGCCAATTCTGAAATAAGAAAGATGGACAGAAAAATCATCAGGCCAATGAAGAGTTTAGAGATCTGAATTCCAGTCAAGACACTGTGCCCCACATATAAAATATGATTTACTACATCTAACCTTTTGGTTAGATAATATTGCTATCTGTGAAGTTCACGCTTGAAACCCATTCTATCAAGTTACCAAAAACAATTCATAACTTTAAAGATAAGTATGTGGTTTCATTACTTGGTCAGTGAAGTACAGCCACTTGCATCCAGTGAGCCACAGGGTGGACACGCCTACTGGAGGATGCCGACAGGTGAGGTCAGAGAAGCTTTCACTTAACCATGAAACGTTAGATCCAACCATCTTAGCCTGTAGACATAATGAGGACCCTGCCTAACTCCATTTTGATGACAGGAGCCTTTGTGCTGTATTGTTAAAAATAAGTTTCTGGGTCTGGAGAGATGACTCAGTGATTGCAAGCACTGGCTGCTCTTCCAGAGGACCTGAGTTCAATTCCCAGCACCCACATGGTGGCTCACAACCATCTGTAATAGGATCTGATTCCCTCTTCTGTTGTGAATGAAGACAGGGCACACATCTGTATAAAATAAAAAAAATAAACCTTAAAAATAAGTTTCCATTTATTGTAAGAGCTGAGTTTCTGTTTTTAAGTCTATTTCCTGGAGCCTGACCTGCCCCAACCCATGACCTAGACTTGGTTTTGTGACTAATTTGCCTCCTAATTACACGGCGACCACGTGGTATATTTTGCTTTGCTTTAAGATTTTTCTGTCTTTCCTTATTGCCCAGTGTCTCTCTTTTGTAAACCTGCTTTCCAACCACTCATGATTTTACTCTTTAAAAGGGACCTAAGAAATGGATTCGGGACTGTTCTGTTTAACCCAACTTAGGAAGCAGTTGTTGTCCAGATCTTGGGTGCACCCTAATAAAATCAAGCTTGCTTCAAATCTTACTCCAATTGTGGTAGATGTCTTATTCTCGCCCAGTGAGATTAACAATGGGTGTATTCTATCTATCAAACCAGTGGGGTTGGTTGTGGACAATGTGGTGCTAATCTAATGTGAGGAACTTGAGCTTCATCTGATACGGATGGGAAAACTAGTGAACCATAACCACGAGTGGCCCAACTCTGATTGGCAATGAGGAGAGCTCTTTCTCCTAGGGGGAGAAGGCAGTGCACCCCCAGTTTCTGTCTCTGCTTTTCTTCTCTCTGGGAAGAACCTAGATACACAACAATGAAGGCCTGAGTTTAGGTCAAGGGACTAAGAAGGGAAGAGGGGAGAGAAGAATATGCAGCCACAGGTGTGATCTGTCAGACCTGGTAACTGACTGCCAGTGGAGAGGAAATGAGGAGCAAGCCCCTGTGTTTGGGGTCTGTTTCACTCGTGGGAACTAGAGCCATTAGCACAGATGGAAAAGGAAAGATGGTGCAGTGAGCTGTGCTCTGGACAAGTTGGCTGCCAGAAATATCTCAACAGAGAGAGCAACATAGAAAAAGCCAAGTCTGGGGAAGTCTTAGCTAGGGTTTCTATTGCTGGAATGAAACACCATGACCAAAAATCAATTGGGGAGGAAAGGGTTTATTTGGCTTATCCTTCCACATTGCTGTTCATCACTGAAGGAAGTCAGGACAGGAACTCCAGCAGGGCAGGATCCTGGAGGCAGGAGCTGATACAGAAGCCGCGGAGAATGCTGCTGCTTACTGACTTGTTTCCCATGGTTTTCCCAGCCTGCTTTCTTATAGAACTCTGAACCAACAGCCCAGGGATGGCAACACCCACCATGGGTTGGTCCCTGCCCCATTGATCACTAGTTGAGAAAATATCTTATAATGGTTCTTCTGGAGGCATTTCCTCAACTGAGGTTCCTTCCTTTCTGATGTCTCAAGCTTGTGTCAAATTGACACACAAAAAGAGGCAGTACAGGGGATGTGATTCAGGGAGGGTCCTGGAGAAGGAGAAGGGGACTTGGGCACTGGCACACTCAGGGTGTAGTGATAGGCAGAGGAGGTAGTGGGAGGACCAAAGCATGAGGGTGATTGTTGCGACTTGAAAGTATGCACTTCTCAAGAAGACATTGCAGAGTAGTAATTTCTTCATGACTCAATCAGTCAAAAATCTTTCAACCAATTTTACTCAGAGTGCAGAGGTGGAGAACTGCTTCGACTGGAATTACAGGGAGCCCCAAAATACCTGAGAAAAATTATCTAGACCAGGAAACTAGAAAACCACCTTTCCCAGGCCAAATTCACTCACCACCTAGCCATTAATAAAAGCTTATGGGAACACAGAGGTGGGCATCTGTCTTCTACTTGTCTCAACTTTCCTGCTGTCGTGGGGGAGGAGACTTGTGACAGGAACTGTGTGAGTGACAGAGTGTGAAATATTCACTCTTTGGTCCTTTACACACACACACACACACACACACACACACACACACACACACACCAAAAGATCACCAAGCCTTGATCTAGATTCACCCATTGTTTCGGTGTGTTCTCTTCTTCCTGGCTGTGGATCAAAATGTGAGCTCCCGGTTGCTACTCTGGCTACTCTAGCCACGTGTCATGGCTGTCTCTACTCCATCATCGTGTGCTCCCACCCCTCCGGAACTGTAAGCTGAAAGAAATCCTTTCTTCTACTATAGAGGCAGACCTCACCCTAATTCCCCAGAATGATTATCCCAGACTCTTCCCTCCCTAGACCATTACCATCCTTAGGGTAGATGTCACAAGTACTTTAGGGCCTGCTGACCTCTATGCTATTGGCTACAGAAACCACCCTCGTGGTTACATGTACAGTGTAGAAGAGTCTTTATGTAGTCATATTTTAAGCTTTATTGTGCACCTAGAATTGGACCGATTGGATTGACTGTTGCCTGGAAACCCATCCCCACATTCTACTGTCTTCTAAATATGCTGACAATGAGCCCCCTGGCATTAGACTCCCTAAAATCTGATACAGGATGACGAGTCAATCGGCCCAGGGTTTTCATTCTTCCTTCTTCATGTGCTTCGCTTCTTTGTATGACACCTACAGGGACCCCTATGGGGAAAACCTCAGTTTGTCTAAACACCACCACACCCAAACCTGGAGGAGGACATGCTGGATCGTCTAGTAAGTGAGCAAGAGCAAGGAAGTATCCCACCACAACAACTGTGCATCTTCGGCCTCAGTCACTCTGCTTAAAAGTGATTTTGTTTTTGACAACTGGCATTTTGGTAGGAGTGACTTATTAGCAGGTTCATTCTGGGGAGTTTGGTTCTGAAGTTTTGGGTCACCCAGTGGCCATGCCACTGCACCTCAGGGCACAATGATAACTTTTCCTATGTGTACTACCTTATTACATAAATAAGTAGATAAATACATACATACATACATACATACATGGTAGATAGATACATATATAGATGATAATACATACATAATACATACATACATGGTAGATAGATACATATATAGATGATACATACATACATAAATACATACATATATACATACAGACACAGACAGATAGACAGATAGATGATAGACAGAGAAAACTCCTTCAGTCTTGGAAAAGTGGGAGAGAGGAAACTGTAGAAACCTTTATTTCCCCCCTATATATTTCATTTGTGCTCATATAGGATCACAATCAGGGACAGGAACTAAAGATGCCCAAGAATCAGAATAGCCTCTGTGACCCCAGCAGTCTTATCAGCACCCTTCCTGGCCATGCACAGAAGGTGAGCAGCAGCTAAGAACACCACACAATACCTCATACAATACCTCAGGTACATACCACACAGAAATCCTTGAAAAACAGTCTGGATGCCTCTTTATCACCTTTTGTTTATAGTCTGTTAAATACAAGATATGAACATATGTCTATGGTGATAGACACATAGATGTTGTTGTCTCCTACTGTAAAGAATGTTGGGATATTTAAAAGACCATGTGCACACACAGAGATCTATATGAGCTCTGCCTATAGGTTCCATCTTTAAAGTCAGCCATGCAGGAGCACGGGCGGAAAGTGCTGCACGGAGATGAACTTAAGAAAGAATTGATCTCTATCAGGTCTGTTACGGTCACACACCTTTTTGTTTTACTCAGCACCACTTCCTATGGCTTAAAAGGCAACCCCGAACCAAGCTCAGACCATCTCTCTGCTAGTTCACAATGTCCCTACCCACTGTCTCTGAGTCTCCTGAAAACCTCAAAGGCTTCTCTGTGTCTACTTGTGCCACTACCTCTGGTTCTGTAATTACGGATCCTCTGCATTCTAGGCCAGATGGGCCTGCTTCCTGCTGGTAAACACTTGCCTGGGTTTTCTTTGATCACCACTAAGGTCCTGCCTGACATAAATCCTGAAATATTATGTGTACACATAACACAGCAATACATTTTCATCACCAAGATGAAACAATGGGATTTACACAGTGATGGAGCCTTCTTGCTCCTCACTCTCACTCTGCAGTTAAAACTAGTTAGAACGCTTCCTTCTTCCTAAAAGATTGGGTCCTAATAACTTCATCTTTCCTTTTCATGGGCTTAGAACACTCTGTAATGTAAACCCCATTTGTTAACTTTACTGGTGTTGTTTACTCACCAAACCTCATTGCACTGTGGGGTGATATGTAAAACTCCTAATCAGAACTAGCAGTCTCCTTCACTGGTAAAGTGCTCACCAAGCATCCACAAAGCACTGGTTCAGTCTCCTGCATCTCATTAAGAAGGCATTGTGGTGCAGGCCTGTGATTTCAGTACTGAGGAGGTAGAGCCAGAAGACCAGAGGTTCAAGGTCATCCTCAGCTTCATAGCAAGTTGGAAGCCAGCCTGGAACACATGAGACCATGGATAGATAGACAGACAGATAATAGATAGAATAAAAAATAGAACCTTTAATTAGATTTGGAAAAGGATAACTCTTTCTTTGACGTAGTATTGTCCTGTATAGGCTGTAAATGCTATTGGTTAATAAGAAGCTTTTTGGGCCTATGACAGGGCAGAATAGAGCTAGGCGGAAAACTAAACTGAATGCTGGTAGAAAGAAGGCAGAGTTTGTGAGATGCTATGTAGCCACCAGAGGAGAAAAACATGAGCAGTCAGCAGGAACCTTGCAGGTAGACCACGAGCCTTGTGGTTAGATATAAAATAATAGGAATGGGTTAATTTAAGATGTAAGAGCTTGCTAGGAATATGCTAGAGTCATTGGCCAAGCAGTATCGTAATTAACACATTTTCTGTGTGAATATTTCGGGTAAGGGCAGAAGGGAACGAATGAACAGCCTCTGTCACCATTTCATCTTCATGTTTGTCAATGGTTACGTAATTTCCCTTTTCCTTAGTATAATAAATTTAATAAAAATTGAGTATATCCTGCTTTTTCTGAGCCAATGTTCCCTTCACATACAATCACATTTTCTCCAATCAATAAAATTATCTTATTCCATAATTCTACTGTCATTTGCGTTGTGATGACCCTCTTTCTTGGTTTCATCACAAATGAACCGACAATAGACGTTCCCTGAGGCTCACAAGAGCAAAGGTACTCTGACTTCTTACAGATGTGTCCTGGCTTCTGGAAAAGAAGTCTCCAGCAGTACCAAACCCATACCGGTTAATAGGGTGCCAAAATAAAAACAGGCAATAGTAGATTCTTAACATTTGAAGACAATCATATTTTAAATTTGATATAAAAGATACACACATATATAATTCTCAGATGATTTTAAGTAAGCAAGGGGCCAGGCAAAGTTTCTAGCCTCTTCTGGCACTGTGTATTTCTAGTTAGCCACTGGGCTAATCCTGTCCCTTTTGAGGAGCTTTTCTGGTTATTGCCTTCCTCCCCCTGTGACTAACAAGATTAAAACAAAATCCCTTTGCCTGAGAGTCTATGCATAATACTCACGTTGAGCTAGAAACTGCCTACAAATGACTGAAGCTATCATGTGTGCAATGTTCACTGCTGTGTTATTTTCAGTCATCAAGGAGAAAACGTTTTAAGCAGCAGTTGGGTCTGGTGTTTAGTATCTGAAGTAGTTTTAAGAATCTAGGGCATCCAGACACTGTCTAGTCATTAAAGCTTCCCTTACATTGCATTCTCTAACTTGTTTCCCATGCCTTCCAATCAGCTCGCATGTATTTATCACGTGGGGCCAGTCTAGGAGGCAAAGACAGACACGCAAAGCCTTTGAAAGTCTTGCCTTCTGTCCAGGAAAGTAAAATTAATGTCTTCAAAGGGTGAGAAGCCCATCCCTCACCCCCCAAAAAGCCCAAGTGGGTGTCACTGATGAGACGTGCAGAGGCAATTTGGAAAAAAGAGAGATGATGTGTTCCGCATAAGCTAAGGTGAGGCCGTGAAACAGGAACAGTGTCTTAAGGCGATAGGAGTAAGATTAGCGTGCAGAGGGAATGAAGGATGGCTTCACCGGTAAGAGGAACGTAAGCCGAAGTGTGGACATCTCTCCTGAGGGCTTCTTCATGGAGGATGTAATTTTCAACCTCCAGCCTTCCATTCCTCCAGAATATATGGATGCCTGGCCACTGTGGGGTTCTGCAAGCCCCCAAGCCCTAAATGTATCTCTGCAGAGAGGCTATGTGGAGACAAGTTCCTAGAATAGTGATGAGCCGGCTCTTGGTTTCTCCAGAACATTTTGAAGAAAAGAAACGAGCAAATGTCAGATTCAAATAGATGGCTCAAGAAAGATAATTTTAGTTGACTGTTTAGAACTGGACGCCCGTCTGAGCACGTCCACGCGCACAGATATCAGTTACCTTTGGTTGCTGGAGAAGAGCAGGTGTCTAAACAAAGCTCCTGCTAGTCAAACTGAATGACAATGATGCTGAACTCCTCCACCACCCTGGGGATCAGTGTGCATGTAGCAGGCCCAAGAGCACCGTCTTTCCAAACGGCTTTTGAGGACATCTGTCCCTAATTACGTGTCATAGCCGGTGGCCACATCTAAGGCTGACACTTTGTACCCAAAGGATCACGGAGCTGTGCAAATATAACACATCAAAGAGCAGACGGTATTCTTTTTGCTAGAAAGATAAACGTTCCAAGATAAAAGAATATAAATAAAGGAAGACATGAGAATACAAAATGTGCAGCCTGTTTGGGTGAGAACCATATGCTTCTAGAAGTGATATGGCAGAGCGAGGTTTTTAAAAATAGGTTGAGCTGAAGACCCAACACGCTTTGGCAGGGCCTTTAGAAATCAAGCTGGAACTGACTGGGAAACTTTCCCCCTGGTGGCTAGTGTTCATAGTGCAGAAGATGCTGTGCAGGCTGCTGCCGGGAGAAAACTCATCAGTTGTCTTCATTATCACTGTATCCTGAGTGCTGCTGTCAGAACGCAGTCAAAACCATGAGGCTTGCTGGACAATGCCGTGGGGACCTGTGAGAGGGCTCCAGGTAAAAAGGCAGAGGGCCCATTACCTCAGGTGCATGCTGTTCCCTGGATTGTTCTTGGATGTGATTCCACGCCTTCTGAAACAAACATTTGCATACAATCTATAAGACATGTTCATTCTCGTTGGAGTCAGAGCGTTGCTATAGAACCCAACCTGATGAAAGGATCTGCTGAGTGCCGTCCTCCGTGGGCCCTGAATCCAGGCCTTGCTTTTGTGCATTCTCAGATATAATCTATAGTATGTGTCAGACAATTGTTTTTAAATTGGTCTATCCTGAGAAAGTTTTGGGAAATGGCTGCTTGTTGGTATTTATCATGTGCTTGCTATTGTTTATTTCCATGCTTTTCTGATCTTGTTCTTCTAAACTCAAACAACCAAACTTGGATCGTGGTTTTCTTTGTTGCATTCGTGTATAAAAATACACGGAAATGAATGTAAAGTTGTCTGTAGCATTAGACTGCAGTCTGCCCCATTCTTTAAAGTCCTCAAATCGCAGGTCTTAAGGATTTGCATAGGTTGGTGAACGTTGACAAATGCTAATGGGCCAGGGAAAGTTTGCCTATGGTACAGCAATGGCACAACTCTTAAGGCAGTAACCAGCGACTCTCTGATTAAGTCTGAGGCCAGCTGTACAAGAGAGAATGAACGCCAGCTACTGAAAACCTGGCCAGAAGCCCATAAACATGAAGGTCATGGGCCCTAGAAGGGAACCTACTGCTGTTGTTTGTTAAATGGACATCTTGTCAAATTGCCTTCTAAATAATCATGTTCATATTCAGATCTGTGCTGTTCTCAGCTTGCTTGGTTAAAGAAGCTTCCTTTTGCGGTAGACAGTAGCTAACACAGAGACTTGTAACTGGTAGGAGTACTAAGGGTAAGGAATAGTTGAGGGCTCACCTCAAAATGAGATGTTTATATTAATCTACCCAAAGAGTAGGGAACATCACAGAAGAAAGAGAAGAAAGGATGTAAGAACTGGATAAGAAGGGAAAGTACTATTAAGCTCTGTTTTCTAGACATCGCATGGGCATTACGCTATGAACTCACAGCAGCTCTAGTTAACTACATAAAGTCACATCAGTCACCGGTCCAGAGTGGAAGGGGGAAGGGCTCACAAGGCTCCATCCTAACTTAGAAGCTGATAGCTGTTGGGAGGATCATTTTTCTTCTGTGGTGTTGCCCCTGGTAGCGGTGACCTATAGTCATGCAGGCAGCAGTAAGTGGACTCGGGGGATTATGAAGGAGAAGGAGAATGTGGATGAGAAGGAAGAGGAGGAGGAAGGGGAAGGGAGCAAGAGGAGGAGAATGGGCAGCAGAAAGTTGGGAAGGGAATGAGTCGAGCTTCTCTGAGGGTGTAGTTGGGGTGAACATAAAAAGCCAGCACCCTGTGCATCTATGAAATCATCAAAAAATAAATAAAAACTTGAAAAAGAGGGGGCTGGAGAGATGGCTCAGAGGTTAAGGGCACTGGCTGCTCTTCCAGAGGACTCTGATTCAACTCCTAGCACCCACAGAGTGGCTCACAACTGTCTGTAACTCCAGTACCAGAGGATCTGACACCCTCACACAGACATGTGAGCAAACACCAATGCACATTAAAAAATATAAAAAAGAATCATCTAAAAAAATTCTTAAGGCTGGGAATATAACTCAGTAGTAGAGTGTTTGTCTAGTGTGTGTAAAGTCTTAAGTTCAGTCCCAAGAATCGGGGTTGGGGAGAGTAGGTTGAATCTGCATGATGAGAGGCAGCCCAAGGTTAGACCTCGTCTCCTGTGGATAAATAATAAGAAGTTAATCAAGGTTATGAATGACTTAGAGGTATGCTTCTAGGGACATGAACAATAAACTAAATGGTTTTTCTAACTGGGTAAGAACAAAAGTCTCCATGTTCTTGGTATGATATGATAGGAACTGCACCTGCTCTGGAAACAATGAGAATGACTCGGGAGATCAACTCAGTGTAAGCCACAGCGAATAAAGCAGAAGAAAGATGCACACTGCCAGTTAGGACTGCGGGTGTGCACCATCCTTCGCGGCATCTACGCACACCCCCACCCTGTGGAACAGGGACTGCAGCTCAGCCATTGATCTACAAAGGGACACTTTCAAATCTTCTAGGTCTTCCCAGAGCAAAACCAGCTATTAGGAGACTCAGACTGGACTCTGACCTCAAGTCCGGTCACTGAAGAGGGGCTAAGGACGCTTCCTGACAAAGACGCAAAAGCAACAAGGAGAAACAGGCCATGAAAGATAGACAACCATGGGGGACAACCATGAGACAACCATGTCTCAAAACCAGTTGGTATTGAGCTATATAATGTCACCAAGGGCAGCTCATCTGGCAGCAATCAGAGACGCCACAGCATTTGCCAAGTGATTCTTGCTGGTTGACAGACCGATGTGAGTGGAGGATAACAGTCTGCTTGGTGTCATTTGCCGATTTAGAAAGTTATACTTGAGGTAAATTTAAGATTGTTTCCGCTTTGGAGAATCTTTCCAATTAGGGACAAGAAGATGAAAAGAATCCTTAGAGGTCAAACCTCTTCTAGAAAAATCTCAGCACAATGTTGTGAATGTTACATGTTTTATTACACACACATATTATAACATTGCATATATTATATATTACATACATGTGTAATATATACATATGTCACATATATACATAATATACATATATATGTATGTGTATATGTGGCCTGAAGGCCACAATCTTGCCTTTTAAAGGTAAGAAGAGTCTTTTCACCTAATGGCCGAGGTGGAATTGTATTTATTTTGACTTCAGCTACAATAACCTTTATTTACAAAGACACCTGCCTTTGGTGTATTTTAATAGATTATTAATTACTTTTTAATTACCATGAAAAAAAATACCTTACAAAAGCAGCTTAAGAGAAGGTGGCTTCATCTTGGCTCATGGTTTTCAAGTGTTTAGCCCTCAGTTGCTTGGGCAGATCATCGACGTGGTGAGAGCACTTGGGAAGGCATTCTTTACTTCTTAGTAGACAGGAAGCAGAGAAAAGTAGCATACAGGAAGTGGCCAGGACACGATATGGCCCTGCGGACACATCCTAATTGCTATGCTTCTTCTAACTTGTATCCTAATAATGATATCATATGAATCACCAAAAATTCACTTTTTTACTAGGTCAGAACTCATATGATCTGCCTGGCTCTGCAAAAATACCACAGACACAGCCAATACCAAGCTGTGCTTCATTACCTGACAAATTACCCATCACAAACAGGTTGGTTTGATTGTGTCCCATCCTAAGATTCCTGAAGAGTCTACAGTGCATAGGAAGTAAGGCTGTTATTGTGACCTGGCGGAGCACAAGGGTTCCCCAGTAACACATCACTGAGCCAAGTACCCATGTGCTTTCCTGGGAGGCAGAATAGCAAGACGGCCCTCAGGAAAACAGCTGGCTAAAAGTGGCCAAAAGTAGGCTATGTGGAAATTTTGGTGACAAATTCTAGATGCCTCTGGAACGAAGTGAGCATCTTCATTTACTTCCATAACAATTACTCATGTGCCACTAAGTATTTTCTGGTTAAAACTGTTCAAAGATTAAAATAATTAGAATGACTACTGTTATTTCTGCTTGGCCTATACAGATCTTGAACACATTAGGTAAATAGACTTTCTTTTACTGAATGTTAAACAGTTTAATAAAATGTTCTTGAGTGACAAAAGCAAAAACATAAAGTGGATTTGATACCCAGCTGTGGAATATTTATGTTTGTTCAAAATGAAGCAAACATGTTCAAGCATGTGTTGAAGCATTGATACTTTAGGCAAACAGTAGCCTTTGCTCTGGACTCCCGAGCTGGTGCATTCAAACGCCTGACATTCACCTCTGCTGATAGCCCTTCTGCAAGTTGCCACACAAGAGACTATATTTACCTCCAAACAGTTCTGGATTCTTGTATATTTCCTTACCTTATAGTTTGAGGGGGGAAAAATCAGTCATTGGAAAGAAAAATACATCTGAGTAATTTACAATTTCTTTTATTTGATTTTTTACAGTTTCCACAAAGCCAAGACGGGAGGGTTTTTTCTTTTCTTTTTTTCTTTCGTTTCTCTTATGAAATAAATTAACAAATACATAACAAGCTATTTTGACAAGTCTGAGTTTTCCCAGGGTGTTTGGCTTAAAACCAACCTTCAGAAGTTGTGAACTCTGAAAGGAGAAACTAGCAACATTATCTGTGAAAGTGATAGATATCCTTGCTTGCTTTCTGTCCGTGCTGAGACAACAGGTGACAAACACAGAACTGCCACCAGCAGCCTAAGGATTTCCCATAAGTTCTCAGGGCCTCCATTCAGGTAAGGCCCGATCCTTAACTCCTTAACAAACCAGTCACTACAGAAAAGAATTTCAGGATGAGCCAGGCTGAGTCTGGATGTTTATTCAAAATGGAGAGGCACTCAGGGAAAGTCAGACCCACCTGCGAACCTCTGTGTGGGCTTTGCAAAGCAGTTTCATTTACCTGTCGTAGTAATAGCTAATATACCAGTTTTGGAGGCATTCAAATTATAACTCAAGGGTTATTAAGAAACTGTGAAAGCCAAAATGGTTTTAAGTTTTAATTGCTGTGCCTAAGAGATCCATTAAAAAAAAAAAAAAAAGCCTCTAACCTGCAAGCTCCTTGCCCAAGGACAGATACTTCCTAACACCCGGAGGTTGTTGTTCCTGTAAAATAGCAAGTCCCATGTTTCCACGCCCCTAAACAAGTTTGTTTGGTCCTGATTGGATGTAGGAGGGCATAGGCAGGAAGTACGTCAGAATCCATGCTTGCCCGTGATTGGTCCTGATGGGAAATACAGTGGCTTTATTGGTGTGCCTTTATAAGCCTCAGTACAGTGTGACTCATAGCTATTTTCAGGGAACCCAGGAATGTACCTGGCAGGATTCCATCACCCTGGCCAGCATTTAATTAAAGCTTGCTTCAAATGTGACTCAAAATTGTGGTAGTGGGATTAACTACCCTTAACTACTATTCTCACCCAGTTACCCGGGATTAACAAAACCTCCTCCCTCCTGTTTCTGATAAGAGATTGCAGGGTGGCTCTGGGGTGCCTGGAGTGGATTACAATCTGATCATATTAACCATGCACCACGAGGGTCGCACAAGGGGGTTAGGACACAACTTTCACTGTAAATGAGGTTTCTGATGAGATGCTTACACAATTGAAGGTTTCTGGTTGAAAGAGAAGCCAGGCCATTTGCACTTCCCCGTGAGCTTAGCTCACTGTTATTTTAACACTTTTCCTTGAAAATATCTCCATATTAAAATATATATATATATATATATATGTGTGTGTGTGTGTGTGTGTGTGTGTGTGTGTGTATTACTTCTGTGCCAGCAACCTCCTCAGCAGCTGTCGGTAATTGTGCTATAATTCTTGATTCTCAGCTGGTGAGGGGCTTCAAAAGGTTGTGGAGTGAGGGACTCCCTTCCCTTTCTGTCTCCCCATAATTTTCCTCGCCTTTCCATCTTGCCTTGTTCCTGCGAGTGGGAATGATGTTGGGTAAGTATGCCTTCCTGGGACACACATTTCCCCCATTCCAGGTCAGTGTGGCATTAAAAGAGATTGTGAAGTCCATGTCCATACATGAGCCGTGGTCGGTGTGTCAGGTTATTCTTCCTTTCCCAAGCCAGCTCATTCCCGGTGGGTGGTCTCTCTTGCTAATCTTGTCGAAACAGACAACATGCGGGCTGCCCATCATTAAATCAGTGTCCCTCATGCATGCTGCCTCCCACCACCCTGAGGCTGGAAGACTCTGGCTACACGGCACTGGGGACTTCCCCTCTCATCCCCAGGAGACCAGCTTTTTCGTGGCAGGTGTCCATGAACTAATCTATGCTATAGATGGCTTGCAGGAGAGTCCCCGGGATCAAATGACTCTGCTCTCTGAAATTCCCTTAGGGAGCAATGCCGGCGCCAGGTTCACAAGACAGGCCCCCAAGAAAATGGGTCAGCCCACGTACAAGCTCGAGAAATGAATATGTGGCCTTGGGCTCAACTGTGGGGAGAACTTTGAGTCGGGCTAAATATAACAAACAAGTTGAAAGACAGCGAGGGGTGGGGCCCCAGCTCTGGGACTAACATAGAGAACTCTCGGAGGCTTAATCGCCACAGGTGGGTCGCATGGTTCTTTTAACTCTTTTCCAAAAATAAATGACTAATGGAGTCTAACTGCTAGTGTTGATTGTGTAGTCATTTTAAAAGTCAGTCTGAAGAAAGGTAGTTGAGGGGGCAGGGAGAGGAAGTTATTTGTGGGACGTTGAGGTGCGGCCCGCGAGTTGCTCAGGAGTGATTATGCAAATGAGTTTTCTTCCTTAGAAGATTGCTTACCTGGGCCTGTTTAATTCTTTTCTAGACGACAGTCACCGGGTTTCTTAAAGCCACGCGCAATGCCTCGCTGTGGTTCTCGGTCCCCTCAGGGGTGGGCTGCCGTGAGTTCTCTGTATCCAGGTGGCGTGTGGTACCTTTGAGGGGAAGAGAACCCAGCCTGTAGGCAAGAGGGGTCCTGTCTCCAGCCACAGGGATCTCTGTATGAGAAGCCCAGCGTGGACCCCTCTCCATGCAGATGCAGGGATGATCAGATGAGGGTCTGGTTCAAAAGGCGAGTGACCATCATTGAGGGAACCTTGAAGAAATTTTAGCATCTCAATAATCAACATGAACAATTAGGGGATAATAGCCACCCTCACTGTGTATGAGATGCTGTGGCCAAACAATTGGATAGCGAGCATCAGATATAGGTTACTAGGGACAGGGTGCTCAAATCAGTAGCTGGGCCAGGTGGCTCAGGCCTATGAATTCTAGCTACCTGGGAAGCTGGGGCAGGAGCATTGCTACTTTGGGCTATAGAGTGTGTTCAAGACCAAGCTGGGCAACTTAGTGAAGCCCTGTTTCAACATTTAAAAAATAAATTAGAGGCCTGGGAGTGTATCTCAGTGGTACTTGCCCAGCATTCAGGCGACACAGGGTTCAGCCTGTAGAACCACAGGGGAGCTGGAGAAGCAGCCATTCTGTGAGACAAGTCGCAGGGAATAGCTTACTTTATGGACTACCAGAAATATGGAGGGCTGACTCTATTCTTAATTGTCCTTCTAAATAGCCTCCAAATTTTCATTTAACTTTCGGTTTCACGTCAAATGCATTTTCTACACTGCAAGTGAATGAACTGAGATGACGCTGTTGCTGTCCCTGGAGCCCAGCTCTGATACGCTGTCCCTATTTGTGTGCGTCTGTGGTCTTCCATATTTTCCTCAAAGGCAGCGGCCATATGAGTCCCTTTCACTACCTGTATAGGAGAGGTAAGTTTCCTCCAACGTCCTCCACTGGGATAGAAAACAAGCACACAACCAAAAAAAAAAAATTGACAAGAGAAAAAGGAAATAAGCTATTTGCTACTTTTATGTACACACAGGACCCTTCACAAGAAAAATGTAGCCAAAAGCAGCAACTAGGGTCAAAGTCATATGCAGTAAGCTTGGTATGAGTGGTAAATTACCTGGAGTGTCCAGACGAAGGTGCTTAGGAGAAGGCAGACAACTGTGAGTTCCTTTAACAATGGCTAGAACACAGACTTCTCTTGGCTTCCACTCCCCCATCGTTATCAGGAATCTGGCATTCCCTTTGGTGCATTCATAGGCACATTTGTAAAAGAATTTAAAGACCAACTCAGAAGGAAGGCAGGAAGCAAAAGAACCATTTTGTTTGAGTTTGAGAGAAAAACCAAAGGGCAGGCAAATTGTAAATGTAGGCAGCTGCCCTGAGGAGGAAGAAGACAGCTTTTTAAGTTGGGTGTGGAGCTTGCTCAGCAAGCAGATGGAGAAAGGGCAGGTCTTCAGAGAACAGCAAGAAAGCCCAGGGTTTCAGAGAAAGCTTAGGCTTCGGGCTAGTATCCAAAAGCAGGAAAAACAAGAAAAAGAGACCTAGTTCTGGGTACCAAGGGCAGCCAATTCCACTGAACAAAAGATTGTGCCAGGGTCACAAGCTTAGAAATAAAAACTGTATTAAGGGAAAACCTCCCATGACAAGGAGCAGGCTAATAAGCTGAGGGAAAGACCCCAAAGTCCTGTGTCACAAGAACGGTGACCTTTTATAGAGCATTACACAGCATCTGTGCAGCACGTTTGTGATAATGTCATGTTTGCTAATGTCCCCTTATTAAAATGAAGCCAGGTGGGGAGGCTTCCAGTCCTTCTCTGCCTCTGCTTAGGTTAATCTTGACACTGCTTCTGCGGGCCTTTCTCCTGCAATACTGGCTCAGGTTTTAAGAATGACTCTCTTCATGGTACAAGGAGGGACCTTGCATATGCTTTTAAGAAAACAAAACAGGGCTAGGCAACCCCTCTTCAATTTGCTGTTCGTCAAGAGCCTTCACCTCAAAATAATCAATATCCCAGAGCGGCATGTGGGGGCAACATATCCTTCATGTCCTACTTGTCGTCCCCTAATTCAGAGAGCTACAGAACATACTTAGAATTTGCTGTGGAATAATGCTCCTGTAGCCTGTAAAGATTTGTCACGTGTACAGGTTTAATAAAACACTGATTGGCCAGGAGCCAGGCAGCAAGTATAGGTGGGGTGACCAGACTAGGAGAATTCTGAGAGAAGAAAGGCTCAGTCTGCAGTCACCACCCAGATGCAGAGAAAGCAAGATGAGAATGCCTCACTGAGTAAGGTACTAAGCCACATGGCTAAACATAGATAAGAATTATGGGTTAATTTAAATTGTAAGAGCTAGTTAATAATAAGCCTGAGCTAATAAGCCAAATAGTTTATAATTAATATAAGCCTCTGTGTATGTTGTTGGGAACTGAACAACTGCAGGACCACGCGGGATAGAAACTTCTGCCTACAAGAACTCTCAAATTGCAAAAAGATTTCTCACAAAGCCTTCAAAAGGAGTTCTCCAGCCCCAAACTGAAGAAGGTAAAAAAATAAAATAAAATAAAAATAGCAGATCTGAATTAAGAAAGCTCTCCCTACTCTGGGCTCAGTTTACCCTCCACCATTAAATTCCTGCAGAGGAAGGAGCAAAATCCTCCACAAACCCCTTTTAATCCTCTCTTTCCGTCAAGTTTTGTTTCAATTCAAGTCTATTCCTTCATATTTTCCTCCTCAAACTCTCTTCAAATGGGTAAGCTCTGAGAGCCCCAGGACACAATAGTTTGTCAGTCCCTGGAAAGTCATTGTACAGTTTGCTCCTGAGGTTGCTGGATCCAAGCCATCCATCTGCCAGATGGGCATCCCCATGTTTTCACGCGTCCAGAAGTTTCCAGAGAAGAAGAGTTTCCTCACCATCCCTTGGGCCTCTGCCTGCTGTTCCGCTCCCTGAGGCTCTTGCTGTTGTTCTGCTCTTGAGCGAGAAAACCCCTTTCAGGCTGCAGGAGTGTCAGTGCCTCTGCAGACACAGCCTCCAACTACCCACAGCCTAAGCGACTCTTTCCCACCCTCTACTGCTGGCCAGAGTGTGATGCCTTGGAATGATTTGCATGTGCTCTATGGTTGCAAATGCTGGTGTCCCTTTCAGCAAGGGAAGACTTTCTTCCTTCAAGTGACCCCCTCAAAGCTGAAGAGCAGGCTATGAGAGGAAACAGGAAAAGCTCCTGAGCAGGTGGAGTAAGCCCATGGCAAACTACTCACCCTGCAATGAGCCGCGGGGGAGTTGGAGAAATTCAGACCCCAGAACCTACCACTCAATGGTAAAACCTTTCCAAAGCTCTCTAAGCTACGTTTGCACTACCAAATGCATTGACTACCGTGTCCTAAAGCAAACTGTTGGTAAACATCTGACCCCTCCATACTTTCATGAGAAGACTGAAATTGGAGGGACCCTGCAGAGCCTGAGGTAGATGGTGTGGAAAAGAGAATTACCTCATGGACTGGCTCGGACCTACGTTTCCCTGACAGTAAGAAGCTGGGTAAACATTAACCATGAGAGTGTAAGCCTCCAGAACTCGTAGGCATCTCCTTGGCATGCCATATTACTAGATTAGCCAGATCTCATGGGTTAGGAAAACCTGGAATTATGATTGTGAGTTATTAAAGAAAAGATGACCTCAGAAGGTTGAAGGTACTGGGATCCCTTAGAAATAGCACTGCTAAGCATTAGAGTGCTGTCTCCTTCCAAGACATAAAAATCTCACTGGAGAATGTTAAAAATAATTTTAAGAGGCGCTTCTCCGCCAAAGCAAAGAATTCCAATCAGACCAGATTAGAGCAAATCAAAAATGCCCACGTTTAATAAATGCAGCACTCCCGGGTGGCATGGGAGCATAGCAGGGGAAAGACGGTGGGGGAGATCCACACAAACCCAAGACCACGTGTTTCTTTTCCCTGTGTGAGCCTAAATAGCCTAAACAGTGGGAGTGGTCCTGACCCTCCCTGGGGAGGAGGTCAGCACTTGGCAGGCTTCCTGAAGGTGGAGTCCGGACCAAGGTGACTCCCAGCGGGAGGGGGCTTCCCAGCCGGGTATTACCAAGAATAAGGTAGACTAAGTCACTAAAGCCAGGCATCTACCTACTCCTGGCCCTGAAACCATGAGTATTCACCTATGAGACTAACTCCCCAGAAGCCCCTTCATCATTCCCTGGAATCTCCTTCCACGCCTTTCTCCTTTTCCCGTGTCTGACACACCAGTTTGCGGGGGTGTAAACGCTAAATCGGGTGAAGTTCAAGATCCCAATCATGGGCTCCCACCCCTGAGCCCCACATCATCAGTGTGAACAAGCTACCTCTGTAGCCATGGAAGGCCTTGCTGATGGAAGTCACGTGAGCACTTTCCATGGGGACCAGCAGGCCCCCACCGCTAGCAATTCCCTTACATGAGCTGCAGCCAGGGTGCACAGAGGCAAGGGGTTTCAAGATTCCTCTGCTGCCCCATCAGAGCAGGTCTCTGTCCTTCTGAAAGTTTCCCTGTCTTTCTGAACAAAAAAGAAAAGAAATAAAAAGGAAAATATATAACTGCTCCTAGGTGTGGTGGAGGAGAAAGTTTATTATAGATAAAAGGAAGAGCCTAGTCAGAAGCAGGGACATCAGAGTGACCCTGAGCCATGTGAGGAGAGGAAGAGGGGGAAAGGTGGGGGCAGAAAGGGAGACCAGATACAGCAGCGAGGAAGGCAAAGGTTTAAGAATGGGTAGGTAATCAAAGTGGTTGCATTATATAGGGAAGAGCCTCTTGGGGAAGGGCAGCCCCACTGACAGAATGTGGAGTATGCCAGCCATAGCCTGTGATAGGTAGGGACTGAGGGATGCTGGTTGGACCTGGTAGCCAGAACTGCTTTGATATGTTAAATAGGCAAATCAGCCATTTGTCTAGGGTTTGAAACATAGCACTCTCCCTATGCAGTCCCCCCGACTACCAACACCACACACACACACACACACCAAAGGATGGCAGAGACCTTTTTTTGTTTAGGAATGTTGATGGATACCAGCCTTAAAGCTGACTAGGTCCTTAACATAAGCTTTTTTTACAGTATAAACCATTTCTCCAGGAACCACAAATCCATCTCTAAACCATCTTGATCTGCAGACTCTGACACTGGCTCGGCTGGCGGTACTCAGTCTTTGCAGAAAGAGACTCAGCTGTGGGGGCTGTGAAAAATAAAGATTCCAGGCCTCTGGTAGGGAGGTTTTAGGCAGCAGCTCTAGCCATTGCCTTTTCCTTCCACTGTGCCAACTCCAAATTGCCCACTTCTCAGCACACACTTCTGGGCCAAGTTCAATACTTCTGCTCCTGTTCCCTAGGTCTCAGTCTTCGGTTCCACCATCTTCGTCTGTGCCCTCCCCTGCTTCCCTCCTCGCTTGACAATACTTTTCTGGAAACATCTTCTGGTTTCTCGTAACTCTGCTCTTTCTTTGTCCTACTTCCACCTCTCGGCAGCCAAGTCAGTTTCCCGGGAGGAAACTATTGCACACTCTTTCCGCTGTGATTCTGAGAACCCTAAAGTCGTTTTTACCATTAGAAGACAGGATTCTACTGCAGTCATTTTATAGATATATTCAGGTTTATTTTAAATGAAAGAAGGGAAAAATTAAGAAAATCTGTAGTTTGTTAAATAGGCCAAGGAGAAAGAAACTAACAAAAAGCATAGTAAATTTGTAGGGGAAACATGTCTTAGGAATAAAATGGAGGCTTCCCATTCCAGTCACGTTTTGCTCATGTAAATCTTTTTGGCAGTAATCTCAAAGTTTTAGAAGTTGGGGATGTAGCTCAGTTGGTAAAGTGTTTTCCTAGCACAAAGTCCCGAGTTTTTATAAAGTGGTTGTGGTTGCAGAGGCCTGTTATCCCAGCCCGCTGAGGGGCAGAAGTTCTCGCTATCTATGGCGTTCGAAGGCAGGTTGAGAAACCTGAAGTTCTGCCCTGACAATTGGAAAACAAACAAGCCGGATGGTAGAGGCTCATTCCTTTTAGCCCAGCACTCAGGAGGTAGACGCAGGCAGATCTCTGAGTCCAAGGCCAGCCTGGTCTACAGAGTGAGTTCCAGGACAGCCTGGGCTACACAGAGAAACCCTGTCTTGAAAAACCAAAGGGGAAAAAAAGTGTAGTTCAGTATCCTCCAAAAATGTGATAATACCTTGAGATAAACTCATTAGATTTCCACTATTTTAATGATAAAGCAAACAGGGGAGGGTGAAGCAACAGGAGAGTTAAACTCATCAAACAGTCCCGGCCCCAGTACAGTATGACTGCCACCTAGTGGCGAGATATCCTCAGCACAGGGGTCCTGACTAGGTCCTCCTAGGGAAACTGGGTACCGTGCCACTGCGAGGCTCATCCCTAAACTAAGGCCACCGCTGGGTGGCGAGAGTAGTTCTATTTTCTGCAATGCCAACTTTCATAGCTTCCAGGGTTATTGTAAGAAATGCGCATCTGCTGGTCCAATTTCAAAGAAAGTTGTAGAAGGGCCTTTAGCAAGTCACAGTAGGACAGTCAGAAGCGTGTTGCTAAGGTCTGTCATTCCCATTGGCTCAGTAAATAGTTGGTGCTTTTAAAAAGAGTGCTATCGTTTGCTGGATTTTGAATCCCTGGGGTGAGTAAAGAAAGAGCAGTGGTCTAAGATGATGGACAACAAACAAACCCATCCTAAGCCTGACAGAACAGAGCCACGAATATCTCCATATTCCCAAGCTTCTGTATCTCCCATGATGCTCTTGGAAGAACCAAAATCCCTCTCATTCATTTCTTTTTTTTTTAAATTTCTTTTTATTGTTTTAGATTTTAATATAATTACATTATTTTCTCCCTTTTCTTCCCTCCAGCTCCTCCCATTTTCCCACCTCTTGCTTTCTTTCAAATTCATGGCCTCTTTAGTTGTTGTGTGTGTGTTCCTAAAGATATAAATACAGCACTAAGCTCATTTAATACTACTTGTATGTGTGCTCTGTGGGCTAACTATTCGGTTTGCTCGGTATGTACTTCCCTGGCAAAGACTACTTCTCCTGCTCTCGGCATACCTGAGTTGCCTGTATTAGGGCTGAGGCCTTATGAACTTTCTCCCCTCCACGTTAGCACATCTATGGGTGTGGTCCTTGTTCGAGAAGTGTCTAGGCAGCCACGTTGGCGAGTCTTCCTGGGTAGCTCCTCTGACATTTCTAGAAATGATCTCCCGGTAAAGTTCCTGTTTCTCTGGCTCCCCCAAGTGTTCTGTCTCTACTCTGCTGTGACCCCTGAGTCTGAGGTGCAGGACTTGCAGTGTGGATGCATCAGCTGGGATTGAGCGCCAGCACTCTGCATTTTGGTCAATTGTGGTTTGCTGCAACAGACGTTTCTTTGATGAGGTGTGAGGATCATAGGTACATGTTGGTATAAAAACAGACATTCAGAATGTAGTCAGGTTTAGTATGCTCTTAAGCGGGTTTGGTAAAGTGTAGGTTCCCTTCCAAGAGCCATGACTGCATTAGTGCCGGGTAGCTGGTTGGCTGGGTGCCTTGATGTCCCTCTTGTCGAATGGGTTCCCAGTCATTTGTGAACTCCAACCCCAAAGTGTTCAGACATTTTGGTTGATCTGTCTCCTGATCCATATTCATGTTTAATCTTCTGCGGGTGCCTCTAGGAAACCAGAAAGATCCCAGCTACTACAGCTGGCCAGTTGCTCTACTCATTTTTTGCTTACTGTCACTGATGTGGATTATCTAAGAGATGAGGGTCAATGAAGAAGACGAAGCCACGTAAGGATAACGCCCGTAGCATCCAGCAGAGCTCAGATGACTTGGCTTCATCGCGTTGAGTCAGCAGCTGCTTTTGCTGCCTGAACGCAGTCACTGGAAAGTTGGAGGTTTCATTTCAGCCCATGCTTTCACTGCTCAGAAATCAGTGCCGAGATGATGAAGCACGACCTTTCCATGCAGATGGTGTCTCGCTTCATCAGCACGAACAGCACCTGTCACACGGACCCTCAAATGCAGATGTTAGCATGTTTCGGGACACTGTGTCTTGAAGACGGAAAGCGAGTGGCGCAGCGAAGGCTTGGCAGAAGGCGCCTAATGATCCGTGGTGGAAAGCCACTCTGCAATTCTGGGAAATGAGGGAGTTTGAACAGTGCAGTGCTCTCCCTCTGATTGCTGGAGTGATGTAGGAGCACTGCTGTCCAAAGTCACGTGGCTGCCTGTAACAGGAGGGTAAATACAAACGGTAAATACACACGATCCTGAGCATTGACACAAAGCATATGTTGTGCGTGGATGCAAGGGGGCGTAAGTAACTCTGAATATTTGTTTTTTAAAAAGTTACAGGAAACAAACTCTCTCCTAAATATTTTCTCCACCTAACCAATAGATCAAGAAAAAAAAAAACAGTGTGTTTCATCTCAACGTAGTAGCAAAATGTTGTGACAGAAATGCACAAAGTTGGTTCCACCAGGAGGGAAGTTTAGCCACCAGGAAATTCACAGAATCTAGTCTGGAGAGTAGAGCTGGAAAATCCATGCAAATCTGCAGAGTGGGATCCACAAGAAAAGGCAAAACTTATGAAGGCTCTTGAGCAATGAGAAAGAATTGCTCCGTGGTGTAGGGGAAGGACATTCTAAACACAAGGAGAGGCAGATATGAGCTTATGAACTCTTTTACGGGATTAAAATGAAGCAGACATTAATTATAATCTGCAACTCAAGACATCCTTTAATGAATGACCTGTGTTATGCAAAGGCCAAGCAAAGTTTGGAAGTATAATATTTTATTATTCTTTCAAAATTTCTTACGAGTCTCTACTTTATGCTGCATGTATTTACACCAGCGCCATTTCCCTCTCTCCCTTCCCCAACACTCCTCACTCCTACTGGTCCTCTTTGTTACCTATACAATATTGGATTTGCTTTCATTTAAAATACATATACATAATTTATGGGACTATATGAAATCCTAGAAACCACAGATGAGAGAAAAGACATATTTGTCTTTCTGAGACTGGCTTAATTCACTTCATAGGATGGTCTCCAGCTGTATTTATCTGTCTCCATTCTCCCACAAATGATATAATTGTGTTCTTCATATGGCTGAAAAATAATTCTATTGTATATATAGAATATACCGTCCTTCTCCATTCCTCTGTGTGGGACACCCATTTTGGCTTCATAGCTTCACTATTGTGAATATTGCAGCAACATGGAGTCAAAGCCCTTTTTTGTTAGCTCTTTGAAATTTTCATATACTACCTTCTCATAGTATCTATCTGTGCTCACATTCACCCAACTCTGTATCCTCTCTTTTCTTTCACCCATGAAGTCCAATTTGTGCTGCTGATGTAGTCTTGGATGTGTGGTCTTCCACCGGAACATCATCAACTTACCAGGGACCACACTCTTAAAGAAAACGTCCTCTCCTGGTAGTTCTCAGTTCCCATCAGCTCCTTGCCTAGGAATGGTCCCCTGTGTCCACCTCCCTCTCCACGTTTGGACTTGGGACCGTTCGAGCATGCACGGATTTTGTGCAGGCTGTCACAACCACTGTGAATTTACACGTGCAGCTGCCCCGAGAAGCTTCTCTTATCAGTAGATGGTGGTTACCATAGAGACCCACAGCTGGTCTGTATGAGGAGGGTAAGTGATTGCAGAACGTTCGTCCCTAAATGGGACATCTGGATCATATCCCTTCCTCCAAAGGATCAGAGAGGACATAACAGCCCGAGAAACAGAGGCAGTGGAAATCTACACGGAACGAATCTTCCAGACACAATAGTTCTTCTACCTCCTCCAACTTTCGCTGTAGAATACTCTTCTCTACTCTGTGTAAATATAGGTTGCTATGATTGGTTTAATAAATAAACAAGCTGACCGGTGGATAGCTGAACAGGATAGAGTCAGGCAGGAAAAATCAAACTGAGAACGATGGGATGAGGAAGGGCCGAATCGGAGGAGTCGCTAGCCAGATGGAGAGTGAGTTGGACACACAGAATGGGAAAGAGGTAAAAACCACAAGCCTGGAGGGAGCACATAGATTAATACAAATACATTAAATTCTAAGAGCTAGTTAGTAATGTGCCTAATCTCTTAGCCAAGCATTTATAATTCATATTAAACCTCTGAGTGATTATTTGGGAGCAAGCAGACGGGATGGGAAAACTCCACCTATAGACTTCCTGTTCCTTGCCTACTTAGACTCATTCTTTATTTTGCAAACTATCATAGAGTATCCATCTGAAGTCGTGATTTAGACAAACACAAATATGACTGATGGACTAAGGATGTCAGCAAACTATGCCTGCTTAAAGTAAGATGTCATTCTTGGGATTTTTAAAATTTTTTTATTGATTTTATTGAGCTCTACATTTTTCTCTGCTCCCCTCCCTACCTCTCCCCTCCCCTTCAACCCTTCCTCATGGTTCCCATGCTCCCAATTTACTCAGGAGATCTTGTCTTTTTCTACTCCCCATGTAGATTAGATTCATGTATGCCTCTCTTAGGATCCTCATTGTTGTCTAGAAACTCATTGGTAGAAAGCTTGCCTAGAATGCATGAGGCCCTCAGCATAGCCAAAGGGGGGAAATCAACAAAGAGTAAGATAGTCCAAAATTGTTTAAACCGCTTTCTGTATACATACCTTGAGAGATTATTTTGAAGCAAAAATCAGGTTCCTTAATAAAAAAAAAAAAAGGATTGGAGAGACATGGCTTGATAGCACTTACTGCTCTCACAGGTGGTCATGATTTATTCTCAGCGCCCACGTGGTGGCTCACAGCTGCCTGTGATTCCAGTTCCTCCAGTTCCAGAGATGCCCTCTTCTAGTGTCTATGAGCCTTGTGCACGCACACGGCGCACATACAAGCATAAAAGCAAACAAGGTAACTCATAGTCATAAAAGAAATAGATTATGAGAAAAGCAGCATCTAATGTATCTAATATAAAGTGTGCTGCTAAATATGATCTAGTTTAAGTTATGCTGTTAAATATTTCTATGTAGACATCAACTCTTAATTGTGGTAGATAGAACCGAATGACGCTGGATGGGTAGATCCGAGGGCAGGGTTAGGAAAGGGGGGGGGGGGACACCTAGAGAAAGGGACATGCAGGAGGCTGTTCCATCTATTGCAGGAGAAGGCAATAGATGGGGAGCAAGATAAGAAAGGGGGCCAGGATTTATCCCTACTGCATGTACTGACTTTTGGGATCCTATTCTCTTTGGAGGGATACCTTGCTCGGCCTAGATATAATAGGGAGGGTCTTGAACCTTCCACAAGGCAATGTGCCTTACCCTCTTTGAGGATTAGAGGGGGTGGGGTAGGAGAGTGTGTGGAGGTAATGGGAGGAGGGGAAGGAGTGGGAACTTGGATTGGTATTTTTTTTAAACATCTAATAAATTAAAAAGAAAAAAAAGGAAAGGGGGTCCAGGAAGGTTGAGGAAAAGAAAGGGGTCTTAGGCTGTTACTTCCTTCCCCCTAAAAAAAAATAGGGAAAATGGAAGCCCCAGAATGTGCTAAAATGGGAGTGAATGAAGAAGGGAGTCAAACCCTGAAAAACGGGCTGCAGGAAGGGAGAGGCAATCTGTTGCACTGGCTGTCCTGCTGTCCCACTGTCCCGCTATCCTGCTGTCCTGCTCCCCCTGACCAGTGCTCATGGTCCCTCTCTACCCTACAAAAGCACTGTAGTTGCTTTGTGTGCTCAGTTATGTGTGTGTTAGCACAGGTGATTCTCCCCAGGACTGTCTCTGGGAGCCGAGGAATTTCTCAGTGGCCACCAGAGGAAGCCAGGGCTCCAGGGACCACTGGGAAGCAGAGACAAGAGGAAGATTCCTAAGGAGACAGTAGCAACCTCTGACTACTGCCACTGTAGAGCATGCTCGCCCCATCTTCATTCTAGCAATTTCCTTATGATACCTAATGAACTAGCCCCCTGGAGAACCCCAGTTCATCATGGGATAATGAAGGAGGTACATGCAGGGAGGAGGCTCTTTATCCACCCACTGCCACCCTTCCAGGCAGATGAAATTCACCACTGTATACGAGTCTAGATAACACTGCATCTCCAGCATACATCAATCCACTGAAGGTCAGTGAGTGCTAATGTGACCTGCTTCCCCTCACCAGAGGACCAGACAAATGCTACTCTGTAACTTTCTTTTACAATCTCCTCACTGAATCCCTTCCCTTGTTTGTTTATTTCTGTTTTTGTTTTGAAACAGGCTGGCCTTAAATTCACCATGTGGATGAGGATTGTAGCATGGAGGGGCTGCTTGTTGGGGTTTCTGTCCTGCCCCATTCCCACAGCCAGTAAGCCCCAAAGAAATCACACAGAGGTCTCCATAAGTTATAAACTGATTGGCCCATTAGCTCAGGCTTTGTATTAGCTCTTATAACTTATGTTAGCCCATTATTCTTATCTATGTTGGCCACATAGCTCAGTACCTTTTTCAGCTGAACAGGTCACATCCTGCTTCTTTGGTGATCTGGGCAGGACTGGGGAAAGAGCTTCCTTCTTCCCAGAATTTTTCTGTTCTTATTGCCCCACCTCTACTTCCTGCCTGGTTTTCCTGCCTATACTTCCTGCCTGGCTTCTGACCAATCAGCGTTTATTTAAAACATAATTGACAGAATACAACTGTCCCGCACCAGAGGGTAGCCTTGAACTTGTGATCTTTCTGCCTACCTCCTTAGTGCTGGGATTACAGGACTCTTTTTGGTGTTGGGGATGGAACCCAGGGCTTTCTTTGGGCATGTGTGTGACATGTGTGTGACAGCCTTAACCCCCTGTCCTTCTTCCCTAAGAGAAACATTAACTTTCCCCCAACCTAAGCTTCAAGGGGATGTTGGAAAGAAATTTGGAGACAGTACCAAAAATAAGCTAGGATTAAATGGGACTGGTTGTTTGACTCTAATTTTTTTTTCAGGACAGGGCTTTCAGGACAGGACTCTGTAGCTCTGGCTGTCCTGGAACTCACTCTGTAGACCAGGCTGGCCTTGAACTCACAGAGATCTGTCTGCCTCTGCCTTCTGAGTGCCAGGATTAAATTATGTGCCACAACTGCCTGACTTTCTTCTTTTTCTTTTCTTCCTTGCTTCCCTTCTTTTTTTTTAAACTCTGATTTTCTAAACCTACTCAAAAGATGTTTCTGACGTAGAAGTTTCCTTGGTGGTCCTTGAGCTGTTGCATGAGGTGGGTGTGTGCATGAACCCTCCTCTACTTTTTGCCTAGGGGGAAGCTCCAGTTTGGCGTTCTCTGGAGAGTTTGAACTAATAGTTCAATCCTGGGTGGGTGGTCTTTCTGTTTCCTTTAGGTAAAAACTGACTTGGTGATGCACTGTGGGTGTCAGAGGTGCTGCGAGTTTGCACACTTCCTGACTGACAGAACACCCCTGCCTATGCCTCAGGCCCAGGGTGGCAGGCAGTGTCAGTGGGAGGAGCAACCAAGTTTCACTTCCTTGCTAGTCAGAGCCTCAGCCACAGCAGGCTCCTGTCTCACTGAGGAGCAGTGTGTCCAGCCCTGGAGCCCATCTCTCTCTACAGCACCTGGCAGGGAAGCAACCATCAGAAGCAAAAGAACGAATGGGCAGAGCGGAACTTCTAGGAGGGAGCATGAGTACCCAGGATCCCTCAGAGCTGTGGGGTCGATCAGATGGAGGAACAGACCTGCTCCAAGACTTGGGGTAAGAGAGCTTTTTCAAGGAGTGTAGCTTGCCACTCCGTGTGAACGTTGCCTTCAATCAGTGAGTAGCTTCTGTACGTCTCTTCCCTCTGCCACCCCAATCTTCTACCTCGCCATTCTATTGATTTGTGGGAGCTTCCTGGCAGGGTGGGGGGAATGATTCATTGTAAGTGTAAGCTATTTTTGTTTTTTAAGTGAAAACAGTTAGATTGAGAGCATGAGGCAAAATCAACAGTTGGGTGTCCTGTAACAATTGGGGCAGAAGTGGGTTGTGTGAGTGGAAACTCCTGCTTTCTTTGATACTGTGCTGGTTTATCACTACCGTCAGGCTGAAGAGTGCTGAACGCTGCCTCTTGGCAGCGAAGTGGGTCACAGAAAGGCCACACTGTTGCGAGTAAAAGGTTGTTGGTTTTTTTTATTATTATTATTCCTGAAGAAAAAGAACGAGGAAGTTTGTGCAGTAATCTGGTCTTTATGGTTCTGTCTTCTGACATGGCACTTGGGAGCTCTTTCGTAGACTATTTGCACAGTCTCTGAAAAGGCAACACACCCTCTTAGGCAGCCACAGTCCAAGAACTAGGTAGCGACAGCTCGGATTCAGAGAGGTCGAGAAGGTTAGGCTAGGTGGGACCATCAGAGCGCATCAGAAGGGAGCCTGACAGCACTGTGCATGGGGACTTTTAGCCAAGAAGAAAAGGCTACTCAGAGAGGAAAGGGGGCTTCCTTGGGGACCGAGCCTTGCACCCAAACACTGTGCTTCCCAAGAGAGGGGATGCTGAACTTGCTGTCCTTAAGTAGTTGGAATCCCTCATCGCCCGGTGACATAAGACCTACTGTCATCTTGCAAAGGATAAAAGTGAGCCCCAAAGGGTTAAACCCTGTCCTTATCAGAAGTCAGTGAAGTAAAGCTGACAGCACCTGCTAGAGGACCCCTCCTCCTCTGAAGATAGGTGGAAATCTCTGTTTACACTGAAGAGATTGTATCGTTTTGGGTTGTTCTACTGTAAAATTTCTCACGGTCCTCAGCTGGCTCAGCAGGTGAAGGTGCTTGTGGCTCAGCCTGACCCTCTGAGCTTTTCCCTGGAACCGTGGCTGTGGTGAAAGGAGAGAACTGACTCCACAGAGTGAGTGACGTGGCAGGCAGGTACCCACATATGCACACACACGCACGCACGCACACATGCACGCACGCACCTCGTACACCTCTAGTAATAATGAATTAATAAAAAATTCTAAAAGAAGCTCTTAATAATTCTTTAGATTTAAATCTAAGGTCTTGGCAAATCAGATTCGACAGACAGGATTTTCAATAAAGGAAACTCCTCAAGAGGCTATCAGAGTCACAGAGTCTCTGTGACTCTTCGACTCTAAAAGAGAAGAGGTAAGAGCTCTTCTGAGAGCGTCCAAACCAGGGTTAGAGGCAAGCAGGGCAGCTGCCACCTTTCTGCCCAGCTCCGGAGGCTTTGTAGCTATGTTTTCGGGCCCCTTGGTCCACTGAAGTATGACACCCCAAAGGAGAAGTCAGCCCCAGAAGATATTCGACTCTGTCTCTTTAATTAAATCCTGAAAGCAGGATGTATGCTTCAGAGCGCTGAGCACAGAGGACACGAATGAACCTGTGTGTCTGCGCCCGCCCGATGCTGACGCAGATCCCGAGGCAGAATGAAGCCACTGCAGGTGACCCACAGGCTTCTCTCCCTAAAGAACAGACTCCTGACCCCAAGTTCTGAGGGCCTGAAATCAGGGTGCGTGTGTGTCCAGACTTCTCAGCATCAGAAGACCTGGATATTTTCTCGACTGTTTTTGGAGTTTGGCTCCCAAAACAGTGCAAACTCCGGCTGTAGAAACTGTTCTACCGCATGGGTCTCAACCTTCTCTGTGCACAAGACAGCCAAAAGGACGTTTTTATTTGGTTATTTTTTTTTTCATTCTTTCCTTTATGACTGGCACGATTCAGGGTAACTGAGGACAACTTGAATTTCTTAATCTTCCTGACTCCGCCTTCCAAGGGCTGGGATCACAGGTGTACGGTGCCACGCCCCATTGTAATCAGGGCTTCCAGTATTTGAGGCAAGCACTCTACCAGCTGAATTACTTCTCAGCCACTGTTTTGTTTCCTTTCTTGATGCCCAGGCCATGCATGGCACACACACACACACACACACACACACACACACACACACACACACAAATCTGTCTAAAGCAGGACTGGAATTTAGAATCAAGGTATACAGAGTATTTTCTCTGAAGTATTAAGTACAGTTTTATCATTTATTTTAGTTCTGTTAGGTGTGTCCCTAAATTGCGAAATCGCTAGTAAGTTCTCGCATTCTGTTTGCGAGTTTGGGACCTTGTGGCTAATAACTTCACTGAAGTGCATGTTTCATGTAAATTCACCCATTTCAACTTTAAGGCTGCGGCTGTCACTACTAGCATCTTTTCACCTCCTTTGAAAAACAGTGAAGAACATGGTTCATTTAAACATAATCAATGGTCTACCTGTGTGGGGACCAAAAAATCCTTGATTTCTAGAATTCCTTTACTTCCAGACACTGGCCTGTTTGAGCTGTTTGCTCTACTAAGGAATAAGCAAATAAACAAGACTGATGGTGATTTAACCTCCATCCTGCAAAACTGAACATCTAAACACCAGCAGAAGCCATTCTTGCCCCTACCCCGTTCTGGCACCCCAGTGACAAGCTTTTTATAGGAGATAACTGGAGGAATCCTGGCAAGGGCCTGTTGCCTCTGGCTGGATTCTGAATAGAAATGAAACTCAGTCTTTGAAGTTTTAATCCACTTTGGTGATGTATGATCTGTACCAAGCCAGAATAATCCAGTTTTTTCAAAGCTCCATATTTTTTAAAAATGATTTTATTCTTGTCATGGATAGATAAAAGATGTCTAGATTTAATGACTTCAATTTTTAAATTATTTTAATGAGCTTCTTCAGTTATTAGATGTTTCTTTTTGTTGTTGTTTTGTTTTCTGCGGTGCCAGGGATGAAACCAGGGACCTTGTGTGTTTTATATAGAGATAAAGAGATAATTTAGTGGAGGCGTACACCCACAGAAAGACGCAAGGGACGAACCTTGGTTCTCTAGTTCCCATTTTTCTTCAGGCTGTTGAATATGTAATTACTGTGAACTAGACCCAGAACTGCAGCAAATCCATCCCTGGCCCTCCCAGAACACATAGGAACACTGGCTGTATAGTTTCTAAAGGAGACTTGGGCCCCATCAAACCACTCAGCTCCGTTAGAGTGCCGGTCCAAAAGCACTTATTTTCCTCTTCAGTCCATTAGTGAGCCCCAAAGGCGAGGAGAAACAAAGCCCTGTTTGTTCCAGAAGTGTAGGAACAGGGCAGGCCCAGGCAGGAAGGGAGGCAACGAAAGCTGGGCTCTGTGGGACCAGCTAGGTCCCTTCCTTGGTGGGGGTGGGTCAGGCACTAGGAGGCTCAGCACAGCCACAGCTCCCCACACTTAGCACACCAGCAAGGACCACAGGACTGTCAGAATCCCCAGGACAGGCGGTGGTGTTGGGTAGTCCTTGTGTCCAGTTTGTAAAATGTTATCTGAAAAGGGATTACAACCCAGCCACAGACACTCCTACCACTTCGGGTCTACCAGGACAGAGAGGTACGGGGGGGGGGAGGGGGGGAGGTGATTGGTGGGGAGTCCTGTGGGTCTTTAAGGATTCAAAGACAGGTCCAAGGAAAAGCTCCAGACGAGTCTCGGAGGAGCTTTTAATAATAAGGCAGATCCGGCTATCAAGAGAAGGTGATGCAGGAAGGACAGCCGTTGGCATGGCAACTTCTGCCGACACAGATGAAAGGGTCTGCAGGAGTTAAGATGGATGTAGATTAAGCTTCGCTGTGAACCTTGCCTGGAAATTCAAAAATAGAACTGTCCTCCTCATTGATCCTACTGTTGTGTTCTTTCTAAGAGTCCCTGGAATTGGAGCTAACAGCTGCCAGGGATGCCCCATCCCCTCTCCTTACTGAGTTCATCGGCACTTCGCCCTACCTCAGGCTAATTACACAGGCGTTAAGACTGAGGCCCAAGAGTTGGCTGATTCCAGTCTGAAGCTGATGCAGCTGTCATTTCCAGAGAAATGTAAAGCAAAGATCTGACTCTTCAGAAAATAGCTGAGTTCGCCTCAAGGACTGACATTTTCATGAGTGTGAATCTGTTCAGGAGACCTAAACAGTGCCAAGCTGAGATCATAGGTTATGATCTAACTTTTAGCTTCTGAAACTGGATGACTAGTGTACAGAGAAACACAGGGAGGGAGAATTCTTTTTTTTTTTAAATGAGAGTTTACCTTAAAATATTTGCGAAGTGGGGAGTGCACACAGGCACTCCCAGCAGTTGGGATGCTGAGGCAGGAGGACGACTGGTGAGTTTGAGGCCTGCCTGAGTTAGATGGTGAGGCCCTGTCTTTCAAAAAGGAAGGGAGAAAGGAAAACAGAACCTTTGTTTTTTCTCACATGTAAGAGAAAGCCAGAGGTTGTCAGAAAACAAAACAACAACAAAAGAAGTCAGCTTTTTAGCAAAGGTGCAAGTGACAAATGATTTTGGTTTCATGACTTCCCCACAGCTGCTCATACATGCTACTGTGATACTAGACACACATAAGAGAACACGCACACACGACGTAATAGTGCACACACAACCATGACACTAGACACACGTAAGAAGATACACACATAGCGTGATAGTGCACACGCTACTGTGACACTAGACAAACACAAGAGAACACGCACATATGGTGTGATAGTGCACATGCAACTTTGACACTAGTCAAACACAAGAAAACACGCACACACGGCGTGATAGGGCTCCAACCAAACACTAGCTATGGATAATGGCGTGTGGATTTTATATATTCTCCCTCTCCCTCTTCCTCCTTCCTTCCCTTCCTCTCTCTCTCTCTCTCTCTCTCTCTCTCTCTCTCACACACACACACACACACACACACACACACATACTTTTCCCTAACCATTGCAAACTGTCTAACCATCCTTGGCTCTCAGTCCATATAAGCCAAACGGTTGGCGGAACTGGCCATTGGCTGGCAGTTTGCTGGCCCAGGAAATGCACCGTGATAAATGCCATGAATTCCCTTTACAAGGCAGTCACTTTGTGAACCCCGACTCTGGCCTCCCCAAAACACACTTACTCCAACTTTACATGTAAGGAGTCTCGGGACCTGAGCAATCCAACTGGCTAGAGCTCCAGAGTGGCTGGCTTCAATGCAAGCGCACCCACTCTGTGAGCTTCCCGACGTTCACAGGGCTCTATTAGGCGCTCTGAGGCTTTCCTTTTGGAGATACAGTTGGTGACTTTCAAAGCCAAGTGAACTGACCACGTGGCAGGCATAAGCAGTGGGCTGATGGCCTCCTGCTGTGCATTGCTACTTTGTTGAGCGCCCCCGCAATTAAACAATCATGGTGACCGTTCAGTCTTGTAGGCTTACCACACACAACAGTTTTATGGCCTTTCTTTGCCTGTAGGAGCATATAATTCACATCCTGCTGGTGTTACCAACGCGAGAAAGTGAGGAACCTACTTCTTGCCATATGCCCAGGTTTACAAAACCCACATTCTTGACCACAGAAACAACTTCCTAATTTTCCTGCAACTTCTCTTTTCATTAAAATGGTACACTTTTTGGTGCACACGTGAGCTGAAGGAAAAAAGAAAGTTCTATAGCTTCTAGAAATTAGCACAACTTACTATAACTGTAAAAGCTGTCGGTCATTCGGTGCTTCACAATAGATAGGCCATATGGACCGGCCAGCATCCAAAGGAGCCAGAACCTTATTCAGTTCTGTGTATGTTCAGTTTTCTGGGGCTAGAACAGAAAACAAAAAAGAAAAACAGGCTAGGAACATTATCAAGTCAGGAAGTGTCAACAGAGATGTGACCCCCGGAAGAGTGATGGGGCTCGTTTTTTCTATGGACTATTCTGAAATCTTGAATTCTAAAAGTAGAAGGCGGCTCTTCCGTGGCTGTTTGATGTTGCATAAGCAGTGAACTGTCTGGGATGTTTTGGTGCTAGCAAGTTTCTTCTTAAGTTGGGTTCTACTTTTCCTCCCGTGGGTGATTCCCTTCCACTTACACATTTGGGAAGCTGTCCCACAGGTCCCTTACATAGGGAGGGGCTGCTTGGCTGCATTCTTTGCTCGTCCACCTATTCATAAACCCTGCTGTGGAATGAGGACATTGTGCAAGGCTGGGAGGATCTGGAAGGAAAGCGTGGACTGCACGGAAGCAAAATGCGCCCTGTGCACAGCAAGAACACGCAACAGTGTGGGCTGAGGGCCTTACGCTGCCTGGGGAAACACTCCATCTCTGGAAGGACATGATGCAGGGGGGATGGTGGCCCTGGATGATGTTTGTCAGCTGAATAAGAAAACATAGCACTTTAGAGGGGTGGGGTGGATGCATTTGGGGTGGGGGTCATGAGTAAAGAGATAGGCTGACAAGATTGAAGTCCTAAGACATCCCAGGCCCCTACTGGAGATGGCGTTCAGTCTGGCTAGCTCTAGCCAAGCAGCCACTGTGGTATTTCACTTCCAGAACCAGGCCCATAAGTTTTTGTTGTTGTTGTTGTTGTTGTTGTTTTTATTGAGCTATACATTTTTGTCCAATCCCTTCCCTCTCCCCTTCTACTCTCTGCCATGATCCCTATTACTCCCAATTTACTCAGGATATCTTTATTTTTCTCCTTCGTTTGTAGATTCATGCATGTCTCTCTTAAGGTCCTCATTGTTGTCTAGGTTCTCTGGGATTGTGAATTGTAGGCTGGTTTTTCTTCGCTTTATGTCTAAAGGCCACTTATGAGTGAGTACATATGATGTTTGTCCTTGGTTTTTAAACCCTTGCTCAGATAGTAACCTTTTCACACTCTGGCTCATGCTCCCTGCTCCTTGCCTGAAGCTGAACTTAGTCTTGGCACCGCCCCTTGCCCTCCTCCAGATGTTCCGTGGCACACCCCCAACCCCACCCAGTCCAAGCCACCCAACTAGTATCTGACCATGTTATCTGAATTCTAAAAGACTTGCACCTTTAAAATGCATACGTGTAGCCATTTAGCTTATATTGACATTAGGATTACATGAAAAAATGCTGTATTTTGGAGACACTTATGAGATTATATAGGCCTGTCATATCATGGTTGAAGGAACCCCAAAGAGAGAGCTTCCTCTCAGACCCCAGATTAGGCACACACCACACCCAAACACCTGTTTTACAGAGAGATCCTTTACTGAGTGGGGAGGAAAAGTTAAAGCGGGTGTTTTCTGACTCAGGCAGAAAAACAGCAGCAAATGATCTTGCAGGTGTCTTTCTAAAGAGGAGGAAAAGGGGAGGGCTCTGTTAGACAGGGCTAAGATGTGGTGGTGGAGGAGATAGAGGATGAGGGAGAAAGGTAAGGGGTAGGGGATATTTGTCCCTCTGGATAGAGAGGAGACAGGTGTGGAACACACACTTGGCTGTTTATAAAGGTAAAGGGGAAAACCCTGTGTTAGGATGCAGTGCTTAATTTTATTTGGACCAGCAGCCTCAGGAGAAGAAAGTGGCCAAATAAGGAAATAGACCTTGCTCGCTAGCTTGAGGGATGTAACCTAACATTTTCCTCAGCAAGGTGGAGAGGATGGGGAAAGGGCACGGCCTGCCAGAGTCATGCTCCAGTGGACCAGTGTCCCTGCAGTGATAAGTCAATTTTACTTACCGGTTGCTCATCAAAAACTATATAAAAGACAGAGCAAAAAGTTAAAAATGCCTTCTCCCTAAAGAATAGGTACTATTGTGCCAGAGAGATGGTTCTGTAGGTAAAGGCAGTTGCCAGCAAACCTGACAATCTGAGTTCGATCCCTGAGACCCGTGTGGTGGAAGACCCGATTCCAACAGGCTGTCCTCTAGCCTCCACATATATCCCATGGCATGCCCATGCACACACATGCATGCACACACACACACACATACACACCTCTCATACACACACACATACACACACATTCCTCTCTCATACACACACACATGCACACACACACACACACACCTCTCTCTCATACACACACGCACGCACACACACATGCATACTTCTCTCTCATACACACACGCATACACACATACACATCTCTCATACACACCTCTCTCTCATACACACACACACATGCACATACACACACACAAACATCTCTCTCACATACATACACATACACACCTCTCTCTCATACACACACACTCATACACATACACACCTCTCTCATACACACACACACCTCTCTCTTATACACACACACACATACACACATCTCTCATACACACATACACACACACCGACACACATCTCTCTCATACACACACACACATACACACCTCTCTCTCTCATACACACGGACACACATCTCTCTCATACACACACACACACACCTCTCATACACACACACATACAACACCTCTCTCTCATACACACACACTTAAACTTAGGATACTAGGTTTAGTCTGGATTCCAGAGGGTCTGAGATAGAGTTGATTAGCGGATGATATGAACTCTTACGATGCTTGTAGAAAAGTGGAATTGATTGCATGGTCATCATGTTGTATTTTTGAGTAGGACAATGAGGTAGTTGAGCGTGAATGGCCATGGTTCAGGAGCCTAGAACTCCTCAGGCAATTCACAGATTGGTGAATGGAAGACAAACTGCTGACCCGAATAAGGGATGTGGGCGGGAGTCAGGCACGCCATGGAACACTGTAAGTGACTCACACCCCAGAAAGCAGAACTCTACTACTTTTGAATTCTTTTGTTTTGTTTTATCTTTGTGTATCCCCACCCCCCACGGAGTGAATTTCTTTTAATGTAATAAAAGATGTGAAAACCTTGAGACTCACAAATACCTTCTAATTCCTTCTTTTGTGTGTTTGAGTGCTGCATATTTCTAAAGCTGCCTAGGTTTGTATCATTGCTCCTATTGTCTGGACTCACACCTGTGCCTTTCACATTTTGGGGGTGACATTTGAGCCTGTGTGGGTGTCAGTGCTATGGTGTTCGGGAGTCAGGCCACTTACTTTACCCCCCCTTTTGGAAGGGAGCCCCTCTGGAGCAGAACTATAGGTCGTTCGTTTTACCTTTTCCCTGGGAGACTACCTTTTGTCAAAGAACAAATGCTTCAGTGCTTGTCGACCCAAAGCCAAAACTAGAACTCAAGGCTGTTGACTTCAGCCTGGTGATGTCATAGTCTGCTTACTCAGTTCCCGTCCATTTAAGGCTTTTTACTGGCGAACTAAACCAATACCAGTTGGAACCATGTAGTAGACACGAACTGGAACAAGGAGCTCCGTGTCCATAATTTTTACATCCCTTGGTGTTTAGGGCTCTTTCCTGTACCCACAGGGTAGGCTGCCACTGGCAAGAGTAGTCCTAAGATAGCTAACCCCAAACCAGCACTTTCCGAGTGATACAAGAGCAGTCAGAGCAAGTGCCCAATCCACTTGATTTCCTTCAGGGGCAGAACCTTCTGAGGGATGCTTGGATTTGGCATCCTTGACCAGTCAGCACAGGCAATTTCAAGTTCCTACCCACAGAAGGCTTTTCCCAGGGCAAACTAAGTGTTTCCTTTCTCACACCCTTCGGGGAATGATGCTCTAACACCATGCAGGCTGGCCTGGGGGCTGAACACTAGGAATGCGTGGGGAGGAGATGCGGTTTCTAGCTTAGCCTCCCATTAGCGGCTACATCCTTCAGCTGCTCCCAGTAGCTAACCCTCTGGGCCTGGGAATCTGTCTCAGGGTCTGCACTGTGAGCTTCTCCTTCTGTGGCTGCTGTATTCTCTGCCTCTGTTGTCTGGGTGTGATGGCTGGGTCACTATCAGTGCATTCTCTTGTTGGGAGTTGTGAACCCCCAGATCCTGAATTTCTTGTAAACAACCTGTTTTCCCCGGATCTGAGTGCCTACAGTTGCTCTGAGCATGAGACCCCCCAGGAGTTCCTGATGGCAGGGGAGTGGTTTCTGGTGGGTTTGGCTGGGGCCTGGCTATCAGTTAAGGATCCCTATATAAGCTGCCCCTGAACACAATAAAGGGGGCATTCTTGGGGGCATTCTGGCATCAAGGATGACCTGTGTCTCTGTCTGTGTGTCTTGGTGTGTTTCAATCTCCAACCCCTTGCCCGGTTCACAAACGGTACGACGGCACATAGAGCACAGACGGGCGTCATGCACTGCATTCTCTAAGTCACACGCTCCTAACTGCACAGGACACATATACTTCTGCCTGACTGGGTGAGCTGTGGGATTCAGTATTCTCCATCTACCTCTCTATGCTTCCCTTCCTCTTCTTCCTCTTCCTTTCTTCAATCTCTTCTCTCCCTTGATTCCACTTGGAAGTAGGTCCTGATGAGAGAACTCTCGCCCACCCCCAACCCTCCTCTTTTTCATTCATTCTTTCCCTCATCTTTTGAGATTTGGGTTAACTGTGTAACCTAGCCTGGCCTTGAACTCCTAATCCTGCTGCCTCACTCCTTGCCTGCTGGAATTCCTAGCCTGCATTCCCCGTCCTGCCACATCGCTATCCCTTTGGTTCCTGTGTCTGAGTCACTGCCTCTCTTCTTCCATCCGTCTGTGCGCTTTCATCTCCCGGAACATCCAGCTTCAGTCCTCAGATTCCAATAACAGGTTGATCCTGTGGCTTCAGTTGCTAGGTATTTGCATGCTGTGCCTCTGCTGTCACCCCTGTCTGTTTCCTAGAGCCTGGGACAACTAGCCTCACTATGTAGCTCTGCTATAGTAGGGCACATAAAATGGGACATTTAGAGCAGTAACATGGAAAGTCCCAACCATACTGATTCCATCACCAAAAACTCCCTGCTGGAAAGACCGCGGGGAGACTCAGCCTCCCCCAGACAACGTGTTGCGCCTACCTGAGCCGTTTTTGAACTTCCTCAACCCTGTGCATAGCTTCTGATTGCCTCTCTCTACTTGAGAAGTTAAGTTCAACCCTGTGGGTGTGTGCCACACTTCTGTAGACAAGACCATCTTGTTTGGATATAGCCTGACCGTGATACCAACAGCAGCACTGAGAGCTCTTGAGCTAAACAAGAGATGTTTTTATCCTCCATTGAGAATCTCTGATGGCACGCAGAGAGGCCAAGAGCTTTGCCTTTTCCACGGTTGGAGCATCCAGCACTGACTCTATGTCCAAATGAACACGAATGAAACCAATGCTCAGGCAATCCAATTGGAACAACTCAGATCAGATCAACCCAAGAGAAGACAACCTGGACCAGGGAAGCCCAGTGAGGTCATTTCATGTTTTGGCACTGCTGTGCTCACAAGGAATGTGAAGCCAACCCGTAGGTTCAACCACAGATCTGTGCCGTGGCTTTAGGGAAGGAGAGTGGCACAACATTGCATGTTGCCATGTTCGGGGAGTGTCACTGTCGTTCAAAAATGAAAGCAGTTTGAAACAGAAGGGAAAAATGAAGAAAACTGTTGAGTTCTTATGCTAGCTGTTCGGCTCCAGAGCCTTTTAGCCCTTTCCTACAATCGGGGGTTTCTATTCCTGCTTTAGGTTCAAATGTATGGTCCTTTATAACTCTAGACAGAATCCAAGTTCCAGGTCACTGCCCTTTGCCAGGAAGCGGGGATTTAATTAAATATATGAACAATCTGAGCCTGGCAGTGGTGGCACATGCCTTTAATCCCAGCACTTGAGAGACAGAGGCAGGCGGATCTCTGTAAGTTCAAGGCCAGCCTGGTCTACAAGAGCTAGTTGCAGGACAGGCTCCAAAGCTACAGAGAAACCCTGTCTCAAAAAACCAAATATATATATATATATATATATATATATATATATATATATATATATCCACTTACCTAACATGTGCAAGATTCTGGGTTCAACCCCCAGTACAGGAAGGAAGGGGGGGGGGGAAGAGGGAGGAAAAGGAACAATAAACACCCTCAATGAATATGCAAACCAGCAGCTTTTCTTGCATTATTTTGCATGACTCCCAAACACGGACCCAGTGCTTCAGCTAGGGATTCTCCTGTACCTGTGTATAAGCTGACTCCAATGTCTTTGCTTGTGTACTTTCCTCCTGGAATGTCCTTTCTCTCACTACCTAACAGATCAAATATCCGTACTTAAGCCCAAATCACGATCACCTTCCTTCATAAAGCTTCCCTGGATCTTCCCTGTCTCCTGCAAGATCCAGTACCACGCAATACAAAGATGTCAGCCATGAGGGATTTCTGGTTGTGCTAGTCTGAAGACCCTTCTCCTGTAGTACTTTGCCTCACTCTTTTCTCCCGATGTCAAACATCAAACTCAAGCCATTAGGGCTCCTGAAAGGTCTTGGGAACAAGGGTCTTTCACATTTATGTCTCTCAAATTCCTAGCGGGGTAACTATCATTTAAGTCACAACAGGTCAGGAGCCTGGGGGACAGGAATATATATATTTCTAGCAAGATGTCAGGTGCTGAAGATGTGACCAGCCCAGATTTTGAGTAGCAAGGCTTTGCATTGATTTCCAGTGGCAACGTCATTAGTGGTCTGGTACTGAATTTAGTGGTTGATATAAATATTTGTTCAAGATAAATATAAAAAATATAGAAGTAAATAGAATGTAAAAGGATAATTTTTCTTGTAGTATTTCCTTTTTGGATTGCTTTATTTTGTTTGTTTGTTTGTTTGTTTTTGAGAGGGTTTCATTGTGTAGCTCTGGCTGTCCTAGAACTCACAGAGCTTCACATGGCTTGGGTGTTCTTTTAACATATATACACAGGTGTGTATGTGTGTGTGCATGTGTATTTGTGTGTATGCGAGCATGCATTGATACATACCATGTATTATTTCAAAAGTTTTAAAGTCTGTTCTTCAACGGACAGAGCATAAATGAGACATAAACTTGGACCAGCACATTTAAATACTAAAATCCAAAGGACAAAGTTCCTTAGTGTTTGCAGCATGCTGGAGCAGCCTCCCCAAAGGGTCTAGCCTGGAAAGGCACTGGGATGAAGGCAGGCGGGGCTGAATTGGAGGCGAGCTTTCTGGATCCAGCCTGCCTGTGTTCTCTGTGGTTGCATTTATTTCCTGCACCTCACTGAGAGGCAGCTATGAAAACTATTTAGTGGGTGGGTGTTTCCTAATTTGCTACTGTAGCAGGGAAGAGATAACACCACTGTTTCCTCCAAGGTCAACTGCTAGTTTTGATAGCCTTACAAACCCAGGCCAAATATGCTGTTCAAGTCTGATCGTCTACGCTCTGTTAATGCCACGGACCTTGAGTCGCAACTGTGCTCTCATGTAGGGATAAAAGGTGATTTATAACACATTGCTCCTAAAACACAGTTACCAGTAGTAATTTCTTCACCTTGTTTCTCTACGGAAAGTAAGACCAAAAGACTTGAAGTAGGAACATAAGCCTTATTCTAAACTGCGTAGCCACATACTACCAGTGGCTAAGGGAATGTCTTACATATTAGTGGTATATAACTTAGTAAAGTTTGCGGCTTCTTTTTTTCAAAAGTTAAGGGATTGGGGAAATGTATACTAGAAGGTAACATCTCAATCCATGAAAATAAGGTTTTCTCTCTGGATATTGTGACCCTCCATATCATCATCTCGATACGTGACAATCTGAAGTTTCTGCTGGTGGGGACCACGTGGTTCCTAAGCTCGTTTGGAAAAGCATGGCCTCTTCTCCCGGCATTGCTCACTCTGTTCCCCATGTGCTTGGCTCCAAGATGGATGGATGTTCTCATTAGCTCATGTCTTCTCTTAGCATTGCCCGCTAGTCACCTGGTTCCTTACTGCACTTCATTCTAAAAGTATCAGTCTTACAAAGGTGCAGGAAGAAATGACCGTGGGGAGCTTTTTTTCCCCCCAGTAGGCTGTGTGTGCTCCCTCCTGGAGCACAGTCGGGCCACCTTGTGTGGGCCCCACAGCAAGACCAGACAAACATGGTGCTGCTCTGTTTGGCACATCAGAACTTAGCTTTTAGATAGAATGCAAAATGCAAAACTTCAAAGGTCCTCAGAGGAGATGAGGGCTCTGGGTGGCAAAGGAAACAAGAGCCTGTGATAAAAAGGGAAGGGTAAAGGTGATGGATGGACAGATAGAGAAGGGATACATCCGGGTGCTCTCAGCCACTTGTGTAATTCCACAATGAGAGGGTTCTGCTGAAGAAAGGGCCACTAGCAACAGCAGGGTTAGGAAACCGACGAAGTGGGAGATATAGGGAGCAACTTCCTTTCACAGTCTCACGTTTACTCTTCACTGCCCAGGCTGACACTTCATGCACAGCCACATTGCAATGGATGCCTGTGATGTTAGCAAAAAGATGTTCCTTCAGATGCCTCCCTAACACCGTTTATCTCATCATGCTGGTATTATCTGAAGGACTGGCCATCTCTGCCTCACGTCACCAGCGCCCTGGGACTGTAGGTCCCTGCAGTTGGCAACTACCACCCTACCTAGCTTTCTCTTATCTGAAGTAAATGGAAGTTATACAAATTAGGATAGGGAAAGGGATGATATCACAGCGGAGGGAGAATTCACTAGGTACAGCCGAGTGAATCTCGCCCCTTCATGACAGTGACTAACCTACTGAGTTCTGATGTATCTCACTGGTGTGAACATGAGCAGTTCTCACTGCTGGTCTGTGATATACAGCTGTTATTGATCTGACTTTGGATGTAATGGAGCTGAGGTTCAGCCTGGTGAAACAAATTGCCTAAAGTCTTGCTTTGGGAGAAAGGCGTCACCTGGATTGGGACCCAGACAGCATGGCTTCAGGGTCGCTACCCCAGTTACCACACTGCACTGCCATAATGATGTTCTTAAAGACTAAGTGGAGGACCTGTCACTAGGATAAAGGTCCAAGGTGCAGAGCCATGGCCTAGAGTGTTCTTTATCCTTGTAGAATTAGAGATCTGTGGTTGAATCCAGAATTGAATGCTAGCTGAATTTATGCATGGGCACATGAGACACAGGTCTGCGGTAAACTGTCTCCTGGAGGAAGAAACAGGGAAACTGAGGCTCAAGGATAAGATAAGGGCTTTTGTTAACTGTCTTCCTTTTACCACATATATGCATTGCCTTTTCTCAACCACAAAGATCAATTCAAAACACAGGCCCATGAAAAGATCAATTTGAATCTCCTTGGGACTTTCCCAACTCCTCAGATATTTGTCAACTTGAAACAGTCTTTGACTTGACACTATGAAACACTAGGGTTCTTTGTGCCCAGCCTCATTTTCCTCATGACCAAGGACTGTAGGGTAGTTTGGTTTCCTCCCCATAAAACTGTCCTGCGCTTGGGAAAGAGCGACAGAGGTCAGAGGAAAGAGAAACTGGTCAATGCTCTTACAACTCTTTTGTTCTTACTTCTTTTTCCTTTTCCATTGTCATGTTTATGTATATGTACACATGCTTGCATGTGTGTGGACACGTGTACGTTACAGAGGAGTGATGTGAATGTGGAGGGTTGGTTGATGTTGGGACTTCTTCCCCATAGCTCTTCCACCTTACCCACTTAGGCAACGTCTCTCAGTTAAACTCAGAGCTTGTGGGTAAGACTAGTCTTTTGAGCAAACTTGCTCTGGAGATCCCCTTTCTCTGTCTTCCCAGGGTGTAATGACAGGCACACTGGTCCATCGCCCCGGCCTCTGCTATGGCTACTTTACCTTGGGCCCTTTAAACACTATTAGTTTACTGGGCCGCCTCACAAACTGGGTGGTTTGGTGAAGAATAATCCTCTTTCACACAGCTTTGAGGGCTAGAAGTTCAAAACTGAGGCATCTCTGAGGTCAGCTCCTTCAGAAGGTTGTAAGGAAGACCCAGTTTGAGATCTCCTGCTCTCTGGCTATCATCTTGGTCACAGAGCATTCTCCTACATGGAAATCTCTCCTCAGCTTTCCCGTTTTACAGGATTCCAACCACACTAGATTGAGCCCACCAGACTCGCCTCCTTTTCACTTCTCTCCAAATAAAGTCACATTCTTAAGGACTGGAGATTAGGACGATGTGGGAACTGTCGGACATAATCGGCCTATATCACGTGGCTATGGACCTCTTCCTTCCCTCAAACTCATCCAGGGGCTTTCTTGTCCTCGTGCTGGGGTTGAGAGGTTGGCCTCTGGCATCCTTAAGATGGAAAATATTGCTAGTTAATCTTTGAGAGAAACTCCAGAGAAGGATCACCCATGGCTCATCCCAAAGGAAAGTGTTATTCTGTTTTTTGTAGGTGGTATCATGGCAACCTCACACGCCATGCAGCTGAGGCGCTTCTCCTCTCCAATGGACGTGATGGTAGCTACCTACTAAGGGACAGCAATGAGCAGACTGGACTCTATTCTCTCTCCGTGAGGTAGGTGCTGAAGGACTTGGTAGATTTCGGTCCCGTCCGTCGAGTGTTCGCTTTACAGCACTCAGACTGCCAGACAATAAACCCTCCCTGATTCCTGCTGAGTCACCAGATTAAAGGATTTCAAATTCTGAAGAGTGGGACTGTAAAGAAATCTTCTCAGGGCTGGAGAGATGGATCAATGGTTGAGAGCATTGGGTTCTTGGAAAGAACCCAAGCTCAGTCAGTTGCTAGCATCAATGCCAGGCAGTTCACAATAGCCTGTAACTCAAGCTTCAAGAAGATCTCATAGATCAACATGGGCACTTGCACTTACAGGAACACACACACACACATACACACACACACACACACACACACACGTACATACACATCTTCCTTGTTCCACTCACTAGCAGGAAAAATGTGTCAAAACAAAAAGAGACTTTGGAAATTATTTAATCTTAACCTGTCACTGGACACATGAAGACCTGAAACCCAAAGTGGTGGGCTGTCTGGCTTGACTCAATCAACAAAGAAAACAACATTGTCATCTGAGTTCCTGGACTCAGCTCCTTTTTTGCTGTCCCTTTCTTGCCTGAGAAAGCCAGAATGATTTGTAACCCTGAGTTTTCATAGTCACAGACTCCAGTAGACAATGTACAACTTTACATTTTTTCAAAGTTTCCCCACGTGGTGAGTTAATCTAGCTCCTCTGAGTTGCACCTGGCACCCTGGCTTTTAGTGGCAAGCAGTGAGTTTCCTTGGGTTCTTGTCATTTCAACTGGACATGTTAAAGCTCTACAAGTTTTCCACTAACGATGGCCATTGTAAGACTGTGGCAGCCCCTCCACAAATCCAGGAGCGCTTGGAGGACGTCGTACGGTCCCTTCTCAGCGCATTCCCTCAAGCCAGTATGGTCCTCCGTGGTCCTCGGCATCCCCCCCCTCCCCCGCATTCCCCCTTGCTGTGGGCCCCTGGCTTCCTTGAACTCTCTGGATGGCAGTAGCTGTACCCTGGCTGCTGTTTGCATCTCCTTTCCATCCAGTGAAGCAATTTTGGTTTATTTGGTTTGAGGTTTTTGTTTTTAATTCCCTCGTCTCTCTCTCTCTCTCTCTCTCTCTCTCTCTCTCTCTCTCTCTCTCTCTCTCTCCATCTCCCTCTCTTTCTCCCCTCTCTCTGATTGGAAACAAACTGAAAACTGGATGAGAAAATAAGGAAGTATTTCCCAGGTTAGGGAGACAGCTTTGTTGGTAAAGTGAATTCCTTGAAAGTACAAGAAACTGAGTTTAGGTCCCAGAACTGAAAAGAAAGGAATGGAGGGAGGGAATCAGGAAGTCAGCTATGGTAGTGTATATTATCAATCCTGTTGCTGTGGAAACAGATACTGCTTACTGGATAGCCAGTCTAGTCTACTTTGTGAGTGCTAGGCCAGAGGTGACTGGTGTCTGGGACAAAAACCAAGGCTGGCCTCTGGCCTCCACATTCACATACAACAGGCATGCACATGAACTTGCACATACAAGCATGCCTGTATACAGGTGAACATTCATGCGTGCACACATACAAACAAACCCCAAAATTATTTCCCTAAACAACTGTTGACAGGCTTCTATGAGCTCAACAGCAAAGAATTAACATTGCTTATCCTCTCTTTAGACTTGGAACCTTCAGTATTCATTTTTTCTATGCTACATAACAAATTACCAGAAAATGTAGCAGCTTCCAACAACACAAACTGATCATACCACTCTCTCTACGTGTATTAAAGTCCAGGCCTAGCGTGGGTGGGTTCTCTATTTAAATTCTACCAGCCTGAAATAAGGATGCCACCTGCAGCTGGGGCTCCTCTCTGGAACTCAGCATCTCACCGTTAACTTCCTCCTTGCCTTTTACGCTTTGCTTTCATTTCCTTGCTGTGGTGTGACTAGGGCCCCTGTTCTCCTAGCTGCCTTTCAAGGACCAGCGTGGACTGACAGATGCCACTTCAGGTCATGCTATGTGACCTGTGTGATGGACTTAGCATGGGTGTGCGCCGCCTTCCTGGCAGCCTAAGCTCATCTCTCTGATGCCCACTTCTGGGGACAGAGAGGGCTCTCTTTCACGGAGCTCGTGTGAAGAGGTCAGGCCTACACAGGGAATCTTCCTATTTTAAGATGAACCAATTTAAAGATTTAACGATCCGTGAAATCTCTTCACCAAGCCATCTAGATTAGTTTTTACCTGGATAATTGGAATGGGGATATACACTCCATGGGATTAGGCTTGGGGCATCTGTGAATGCTGCCTGCCACGCCTTCCATTCCCTAGCAGTGGATCTACATGCCTCTTTGAAGGGGAGAGGGAGAGATAGGTAGAGAGTGAGGGAGAATCCAAGCAATGAAAGGGGAGGTATATCTACTAATGTTTTGATGTTACCCTGGCAAGTTTTATTTATAAATTCTCTAAGTAACAGGACTAGGGGCTAAGGTAATAGCTCATTCCGTAGTAGTAAAGTCTATGCAAGAAAAATAAGAGTAACTTGAGTTTGACTCCCAGCACCCACATGAAAACTGAGCATGTTGGTACATAATCCCAGAACTAGGGAGGAGGACACAGAAGTATCCCTGGGGCTCACTGGCCATAGCCAGCCTTGCTGAATCCATGAATTCCAGGTTCAGTGAGAAACCTTGTCTCAAAAATTCTAGGTAGAAGACTCTTGAGAAATGACCCCTGAGGTTAACCCCTGGTTTCCACAAACGTGCACACATGTGCTTATGCACACGTGAGAACACATGTACATAGTCACAAAGAGAAAATAAAGAATGGGGATGCAAAAACTACCAGTCCAAGATGGAATCCTGTTTTAGTGGAGGAAAGTTCTTGTTTTCTCTTATTGACAGGAAAGGTGAGCATACGACAGGGAGACTGCTTGTTGGGGTGCTGTATTGCACGGCCCTCCCAAATACCTCAAATAAACATGTAGAATTATTGGATAACAGATAAAATTAATGTGTTATATGTGTGGCTCATCTGATCATAAGCTGTTTATAAACAGATTGCATGCATTTCATCTTCCTGAAAAATTAAAATATAAGCCATCGGTTTTCATTACAATACTTGGTAACACTTAGAGGGGAAAGCTACCAGCAGAGGTGACAGAATCCATAGGCCAGTTGTTGAAAGGTATGATTATTTTTTATTCATGTGTTTGTTCATTCCCTTGATGATAGATATTTGAAAGCATGCATTCTGTACCATCTTAATTCAGAGACATTGTTGGCAAGACACACAGCACCCACAAACCCCAAATTTCGTTATAAAAGAGAATGCAGGAATAACATCAAAGAGGGAGGGTAAGTGTTTGGGTGATTGAGAAGTAAAACAGCACTCAATGTGAGCCAGAATGATCATGTGATTCTTGATAAGAAGGTGGAATTTACTGGAAAACTCAAATGGGTAGTGAGGGTTTCTACCAGCAGAGACCAAGGGGAAGGTGAAAGGGACATCGGAGGTAAGGCGCAGAGCTGGAAATAACTCCTAGAAGTGCAGCAAGTCCAGATGGACAGGGTCCTGAAGCTGACTTCCCTGACAGCAGCATCCACTGACAAGCCCTTAGAACCTAAATTTGGAAGGAGGGCCTACTTTCCACCTGTCGAATCTTTGTGTGGGGGTTTGAACAAACCTTACAGTAAATTCTGATGCATTCCAAAGTTGGGATGTGGATGATACGGTGAGGGGTGGGGCTAGAAAGATAAAATGGGGACCAATAAAGTGAGGGGGAGAGAGTTTATGTAATACTTTTTATTTCAAAAATGACAGCCTTAGAAATGTGGCATTTTATTCAGTAGACAGTCTCCCAGGCAAGGGAGGAGAAGACTAGGGACGTTTAACTCACTGACAGAAGTGGACTTCTGACTGACTCCAAGACAAGGGAGTGCCAAGGACAAACACGTCATTTCTGTCACCTCTGTCTTCTGGAATTTATGCTTTATGGACATTAATGTTCAAGAACCCTTGTGGTCAGTCCACGAGGAGATGGGGGAACCATCTCCTTCCTTCTGGGGGAGTGAAAAGCTAAGAGTATTCTCTGCCAGAAGAAATGAAGGACAGCCTTAAAACTCTTAATGATTTGGATGACTTTGTGTTCCTCATTCTCAAAGGCTGGTGGTGATGCTCATAGTTTGCCTCCAAAAAGACTCATTATTTATTAAATAACATTAAGCACTTTTGTTTTCTTTCAGAGGCAAAGACTCTGTCAAGCACTTTCACGTCGAATACACTGGGTACTCATTTAAATTTGGCTTTAATGAATATTCAACTTTAAAGGATTTTGTCAAGCATTTTGCAAACCAGCCTTTGATTGGAAGCGAGACAGGTAAGCCATCTTTGTCCGGATGTTGTTGCTATAAACAATACCTGGGATGTGTGATTTCTTAAGAAGGGCATTACAGTGCATATCTGTGTGTGAGAATTTGCTCGGAGTCCAGTGACTCCTGCTGGGGCTAAGAACATTGCACAGTGAGAGGTAGGGGCTATGAACATCAAAGACCAACCCCTCACCACAGCCCAAGGTTGCCTGGAGCTTTTGATCCTTCTGCCTCAGCCTCACAAGTGCTGGAATTATAGACGCATCCTGCCATAGCAGGCTCAAGTCAGCATCTATAACAAACCCATCCTTGGTACAGTCCGTTAGCCCATTAATCCATTAACAATATAATAGATTGATATTTCATGGTTGGGATTAAGCCCAAATCACCTCTTAAAGTTTGATCTGGTCCTCCTGTTTAAATATAATGAAAATTAAACCTAGCATTAGTTTTGAAGTAAACAAGTTGTATTCAAGCCATAGTATAAACTGCAGACTTCACCTCTGAAGTACTGTTCCAGGAAGAAGAAGAGCAGAAGTAGACTTCAACCGATTTCACACTTGTTACTCTTGGATCGTCCGCCTGTGGTAGGAAATTGCCATGTTCAGAAACAACTTTCATGTTGTTGTGTCATGGGGAACATTAAAAAAAATATGTATATGAAGGGGGCTAGAGGGATGGCTCAGCAGTTAAGAGCACTCGCTGTTCTTGTGGAGGACCTGGGTTCATTTCAGGAACGCACACCAGACAGCTCACTACTGTCGGTAGCTTCAGTTCCAGGGGTCCCAGCCTCTTCCAGCCTTGTGGACATGCGTGTGCATGGGGTCCTTATACAGGCAAACAAGTGCACACATATACACATAAAGAAAAATAAGTATCATTTTTAAATGTAAATATTAGGATTTCAGCACCCTCTTCAGGTGCAAACAAGGTACATTCTCCAAAAGTATACATCTTCTCAAAATGCATTAATAGATTGTTCGTGGGATATTAAAAGCTCACACAGGCAGGAATCCTCCTGAGTTTGAGGTCAGTTGGTTCACATAGTTAGTTTCAGGCCAGTTAGGGCCATATAGTGAGACTTCATCAAGGCATAATTTCCTTAGCATGTTCTATTTTATAATACATAGAGTAAAGAAAGCGCAAGCCAAGAAGGATTTTTCTTCTTATCAATTTCGGCATAGAGGCTGATGGGAAACTTGGTCTGTGACATGAAGCTGATATGTAGAGAAATATTGTTTTGGATGTGGGTGAGACCCAGAGAGCTTAATCTGAAGCCCTTTCAAAGATAAAAGTCACATGCAATGCCCACAGCGATCGAATGCTCAATACTGAAAACATTGATTAGAAAACATTTCTTATGAGAAATAAAGGCCTATATCTGCTACCTTGGCTCCTTACAAAGTTTTAGGACTGGACTTTCCTATGACTTGGAAGGATTCGAAATTTCCCATTTCAGTATTTAGACAAACTGGAAAATTAATGGAATATATATATATGTATATATATATATAAACTATTTTGTCAGCCAGCATTCCATTGATGTAACAATATTAATCCCTGAGCTAAATGGGCATGCAAGTAGGAAAGGTTTATTTTGTCCAATGGCTTCGGAGGTTTAGTATATGATGCCTTACCCCATTACCATCACGATGGGCACACACAGAAGTGAGAGCCACTCGGCTCATGACCAGAAAGCAAGTGACTGAGTCCCATCTTCATATCCCCTTCAAAGGCACACCACCAATGAACTAACTTTTTCACGCCGGTTCCACCTTCTCAGAAGGCCAAGCAGGGGGCCACGCCTTTAGCACACAGGCCTTTGAAAAACATGCGGGCCTTTGAAGAACATTCTCTATCCACACTCAAGCACATATTATGTTGGTGCTTGAATTATGTAACGTATTTATCTATAAAGAAAGTAAGTAAAAGGTCACCTCTGAATTTATGGTTTAGAATTCCAGCTTTATTTACTCTAAATGATGAAAAAAATGTCAGTTTATCAACAGTGAGAAACCTGCAAGAGACTGTATCCTGAAACATAAATTTGTGCATATCAGTTTTCTCAGAAAACTTTCTGAGAAAGTCTTTTTCTTTCTCATCAGTGTGATGAGGGTCTTTCTGCTCATCAGTGTGGAGGAAAGAGCTGCCATCATTGGTTTCTGCTTTTGCCATGTATGTCGCTGTGACAGACCCCAGTATGAATCAGTGTCTAGCACAGATGAAAGACACAGAAAAGAAACCACAAAACAGTCTCTTCTCTTTATACTGAAAATACCAGGTTTACGGGAGAACATCCTGAACTTGAACCTTCAGCTGTAAATCTGTCTTTTTCCTGGTGGAAATCCTCTGGGCCCGCCCTGACTTTTCCCCCCAGCTTTAACCAGCAATGCTCTCCTAAACAAACACACTGGGGATGGGTACTCCTTTCCACTGCTACCTTGGCCCGAGCAAGCATTTCAGTTTCCCTGACCCCTGCCCTGCAGCTTTAATACTTGAGTATGTTGAACCGACTGGATTTTATTCAATTCTTGGTTTCTAGCCATGGAGTAGGGTGACTTCATTCCGCCTAGCTCTCCCTTTGTCCCTCCTATCTTTGCCGTCAGTGTAGCTGTACGAGTAAATGAATACATCAAGTATTGGATGTTTATGAGGACTACTGTAGCCACCAAACTATTCTCGTTATCTGCCCACCTCCTCTTCTCCCCAAGCAGAGTCAGTTTTGCTGTTTAAACTTCTCTCCCAGACACTATTTAAATCTCTTTTATGGTTCTCTGTGCTCATTACTGGACTTTCTCAAGGTTAGAGAAAGGTGCGTATCCTGCCTCCAGGCAGATTTCGAAGGCAGACTGAGACAAGTGCATGTAGGGTCACCTTCCCCCTGCATTTGGAGCAATAGACGTCCTCCCTGTAAATACATTATCCTGACTAAAGAAGTGTCATGGCCAAGTGTAGTGGTACCTGCAATTCTAGCACTCGAGAGGCGAAGGCAAGAGGATCACAGGTTCAAGGTGAGCCTGGGCTACACAACCAGGCGGAGGGTAGCCTGGACTTCATAACAAGACCCTGGCTTTAAAGGGGACTGGAGTGGGGCTGGTGATTAGCATGAAGGGTTTAGAATTAGAGTTTAGGGAAGTGGTTTCTCCAAAGTTAAATTTTCGGTGCGTTATTACTATGGCTCCCATTTTCCTTATCCTGTCCCCTGGCTGTCCTCTCTCCGCTCCGTTATCTGATAAACAATTTGCTCCTTGGAGCTTGATTCAGCTGATGGATGTTAGCACCGAGTTAGAATACATTCACTCTTCTTGCTTATCTGTTCCCACCAGATGAAGGCAAAGCCGCCAAGGCTTGTCCAAGGGATAAAACCCATGACACTTGAGCGTTCTAATCTGCCCTCTGTGGGAGTAACAGGCTTCCGGAGAACAAGATAGTGTGTTGGCGTCATGATGACTGTTAAGCCTAGGAGGACTCCAGAAGTCACGGAGTCACCACTGTGGCCATGAGAGATGATGCCTGGCAAACAGGACGCCACCTTCTAAAAATAGCCACTTTCTTCTGGTTCACTTACATATTGGCCTCTGGCGGTGCACACCTGTAATCCCAAATTCAAAATCCATTTGAGCTGCGTGGCAAGGCCCACTCTCAAAAAATAAAACAAAAGAACTTCTGATATTAGCTCTCAGTGATCAGGAGACTCCAGGCTAAATTTCTCATGGTTTGAAGATGAGCACAGAAAAACTCCTTTTTACACATTGAACAAAGTTCTTCCAGAATGTTTTTCTCTCAGTCTTCCAAAATCAGATCTAAAATTCAATATTTTAGGTCACTCCTGTTAGTTAGTCCAAGGCCCAGCTTTGCCCTGCAGTGAATTTATAGAGAGTCTTTTGACCTGACTTGGTGGAGCAGGACTGTAATTTTACCTAATCAGGAGACTGAGGCTGGAACAGCATAAGTTCAAGGCCAGACTGGGAAACTTAGCAAGATACTATCTCAAATTTAAAGACTAATACTAAAGAAAAAAAAAAAAGATGGGAGTCGGGGGTGGGGCTGGGTCTATGCTTCAGAGGTCCAGTGCTTGCCTGACATGCACAAGGGGGACATTGCCCTAGGGGGAAGTGACGCTGGTGGGAATTGCTACTGCCTCTGAGGGCAGCAGGAGGTACGAATAGAATAGCCCAGACCTCATATTTGTGCCCCACAGTGGTAGGTGACAGCTTCAGGAGCCTAACACCAGAATATGTTTGCAGGTCACAAGCAAACCTTTGTCTTAAAGACGGGTGAAGATGTTGATCCAAACAGACACACGTTTAATGCCTATTTGCTCCTTTATCCCTAGTTTCTGTTCCTTAAACACTCAGAATGTGTGCTTTTTAATCTGATGAACTCAGGCTCCCCAAATTACACCTAACTTCCTGCCAACCATGTGGGTTCTAGAATCCCCTCTTCCTGTGATCTCCATTAGAGTTTGTATTCATTCAAAGTTCTCTGCGTTAACATCCAGGAAAACTCTAAGGATGTGTCTAATCCCCAAAACCTTAGCATTTCCTATGTCCACAATAGCACTATGCAATGGACTCACTTGCTTTTCCTCCGACATATTTGATAGTTGTACAGTTTTTATCATTCACTTGTTCAAACTCTCTTATTCTACATATTAGCATAAACGCGTGAAAGAGGGGCTTGTTGTAAGTGTTGCTTCCTAATATATCCCAGAAAGAACAATGCTAATCATTTTCTTAGCATGCCATAGGTGTAGGGGTGGGGGGTGAGGTGGGGTTAGGGAACGAGGGATTTCTCACAGCTCTCAAACACTTCTGACAATTTTAGCCAGCAAAATTGACACAAAGCACAATACAGGCCTATGCTTCTGTGTTCCGTGTCTACCCAGTGGTGACTAAATTCAGGATCTGCCTTTCGCTTGTCAGGGATGATATCTAAAAAGTATATTCCCTTTAAACAGCACTACGTAAACTTGGGCATTTGAGAAACAGTTTTAGTATAGTTAATTTTCACCGAGTCTAATTAGCTAAGTTTCATGCATACAGTCAAAAAAAATGTAGAAAAATGTAGATAAAATTTTATTTTATTTATACTGAAGTATCCAAGTATTAGCAAAACAAAATTGGCCTTTTTTCATATTTAAATAGCTTCCAGTGAAACTGCCATGTACACTGGTTTGTTCTTAACAATTCTAGGTAGCTTTCGTCACCTAATCCACACAGGAAAGCATGCACAGTGCTCCAAGCCAGGCCCTCTGTTTCTGACTTCCCCAGCTGGTGCAGCGTTGGAGACCCTGCTTGGTTCTTCCCCAAATGTCAAATGTCAAATTTCCACTTCTGTCTTTGGCTTTGATGTGGGGCTGCCCAGGCTACGGGTAAAAGTCAGGGCTCCTATTATTCATCTGTGGCCCCAGCTGGCTTTCCCAGGTGGTGGTGCTTTAAGCTTAATGAGTTTAAGAGTTGTATATGCTGTTTCTGGAAGGAACTTAATGGACAGCTTGGAATTTTTGCCAAATCACAGCCAGGCATCACTTCCTCTGTCCATGTGGGGCTGTCGTTAATGTTCTGCAGTCAGGGAGCGAGGTGTGTTTGCCAATGAAAAGACGTGGGGGGTGGGGAGTGTGAGCCTCCACTCTGGAGAGCTTAGCAGGTTCCAAGTATTCGGCTCAGGGGTTTTCACACATATCAGATTATTTAATCTTTCCAGCTGCCCACAGGAACACATGCAGTGACCCCATTTTCAGATGAGGAAATAACAACCAGAGGTTTTACATTACTTACCCGAGGCTGTGCATCTAACCCTAACCCTCAGAGCTGACACTGGAATTTGAACTAAGCATCTTAAGGCGCAGGTACTTTCCGGGTTTGCTAAGTGATGGAGGCCTATTGTTCTAAAGAAGGTGGATAGGTTTCAACTTCCGCCTTCCGTTGTCACGGCTGTTTGCACTGCATTGGTGAAAACACCATTTGAGAGATGTTTAAGTATTTTTATTGCATCTAGTTATTTATCATTTATTTTCAATACACACATGAAAGTCAAGGGAGAACTTTCTGGAGCCCGTTTTCTCTCTCTCCACCACGAGGGCCCAGTGTGAAGCTCAGGTCACCAGGTTTGGCAGCAAGCTCCTTCACCTGCTGAGCAATCTCACTGGCCATCTCCTTCAAGCCTGCACTAGAGAGAGAAATCTGAAAGCATAAACAAGCTACCTAGAAAGCATCCTACAATAGTAGACCTGACTGGACATCTTTTGAGAAAGGACATCAACTGCCTGAGTAACTAAGTAAGGCAAACACAGACACAAAGATGGGTGAGATGCCCTGGAGAGGGAAATGGGAATCGAGATTGACAGGAAACTTGGACCAGCGTCCTTCAAGGGGATGTCAGGGTTCCAGGGAGCTGGCCATGCATTGGTTCCAAAGCTTCTCATCTTCTTCCTCCTACTTTGGGGCCCCGTGGGTCTGAATTGCTTTCCAGGCAGTTAGAAATGGAACATTTCTTGGGACCATTTAATTTTCCTTTACAAATGAACAGTGAGGAGGGGGGAAAAAAAAAAGGCAAACATTCTCATCAGCGTTCCTCAAACTGCTCCAGGTGAATCCCACCTCTTCAAACAGTATTTCTGCATGCGAACTCTTGCCCACAATGGAGACCAGTTTGCTTGCAGCAGAGATTCCCATGGCAACACCACCTGAAGCTGGGAATAACAGGCATGATGGGCAGTCCTCCAAATTCTCCATCCCGCACTAGCTTCTGCCGTTTGCTAGCCCCGGGGCCTCGGGTTCATGATGCTGCCTGTTCAAGCTTCGGTGTCACCATCATCCAAACTTGAGCTTGCAGTAATCATTCGTACTTTGCTGCCTCTTTGTGAATGACTTCAGATGGGAAAAAAAGACACTTAGAATGATTCTTGATGCACGTTCACCATTATGACTCATTCGCCAAACCTCTTGGCGATCAGTAACTCTGTCGGACTCAAGGCAGAAGCTGCAAGCTCTCTCTTTGGTATCGCATGAAATAATTAGAGACAGGTGTGTCCATCCAATGTTTGATATGTCGCCTCTGATTTAAAGCACCAGTGCGCTCATATGTGTGGTAGAATCAAGGGACCACTCCAAAATAGGTGACTGACTTGCCTCGGATATTTGACTAGAATCTTCTGCCCTAGCTAACTGGCCTACTTCCCTTTCTCCCTGGGCTGGTCAAGCTGCTCTGATTGTAAGTGAATGTTGGCTAATGTCAAACAAGCACCAAGGGTCCAGGAAGAAGCAATGTACTATTCATTTAAGATCCCCACCCCTAAAAAGCCACATCCCACTGGCAGGGACAGAAGAACACATGTTGGCATTTGCAAAGCCATTTTCTGAACCCCAGAGCAGTAGAAACAAAACATCAATAACTATTATCTCATATATTTAATTTAATAAGTATGACTGAGTGTTAACCACCAGATAGACACTGTTAACCACTGATAAAATAGAGAGGTGAGTTAAATATCGTTATTTTGAAAAGATATTTCTTTTCTATGCATGAGCATTTTGTCTGCATGTGTGCCCACACTACACTACAAGCATACCTGATGCCCACAGGGGTCAGGAAGAGATCTTCAGATCCCCTGGAACTAGAGTTACAGATGGTTGTGAGCTACCATGTCAGTGCTGGGAACTGAACCCGGGTCCTCTGCAAGTGCTCTTAACCTCTGAGTCACTACTTCAGGCCCCTCAAAAACCATTCTTGATCTTAGGCTCTTTATGTTCCAGCTGGGAGACCTGACAAGCTAACTTTAGTACCTAAAATAAATATGAAAATGAAAGTTTCCTAAGAGTGTGCCAAACTACCTTCTGTTTGCAAAACAACGCCGGGGCCTGAGACCATTCCTGTCCTTTTCTGAATTTTGTCTAGAGGAGTCCCTTGGCACAGTCAGGCTGTTGGGTATGGGGTTACAGATGTATCTGTCACGTAAACTGTGTGACCCATCAGGCCATCAAATTAGAATGCCTGCGTTGGTCCAGCTCTGATCATCTGGAAACCCTACCTCTGCCGAGCATGTCTGAAGGCAAGCCTCATGTCTGCGGCAGGAAGCAACCTTCATGAAGTACAGAAACTGAAGTGAAACTTGGAACCAAGTGGCCAGGGCAGGCAGTTTCTGATCTGCTTCCCTCTCTGACCTCTGCCACGCCCATCCCCCCACCTCCCCACAGCCACCCTCCTCCTCGTTGTGCTTTTTATGGGACTTGGACTCTTCTCACAAAGTCCTGTGGTTCCTTTGTCTAAGCTGACCAGCCCAGAGTTTCTGTCCTGTAGAGTGAAGACACTCTTTTGGGCTTTGGGTGGAAGTTAAGAGTCCTGCACCTCTAGTGGGCTAAATTGAAAAACTCTGGAGCGGCAGGGGAAGAAGAAATGCTTTAGGACATTCGCCCAGAAGGCAAGGACAGGCTGAACCAGAGGAAGGGAAGCAGCCAGTCCCAGGCTGTCAGTGATGACACTTCGGCAGGGGCCTAGCTCTACCTTTCTCAAAGGTGGACTGACCGCCAACAATGTTTGTGAAGCCAGGACACAGCAGTCAGCTTCTACTGAAGTTGCTGAGCCTTCCGGAAGAGGAACTCAATGAAGTGAATCCAATTACTTCACACATGCACACATGCACATGCATGCACACACTGGGGCAGAGGGGGGATGAAAGGAGGAGGGAGGGAGGGAGAGAGGGAAGAGGAGAGAAAGAGGGAGGGAGTAATGTAAAGAGGACTTAAGGCATGTTGCTGGAGAGATGGCCCACCCTGCTCTCCTTGCAGAGGGCCAGAGTTTGGTTCCAAGCACCCACTGCCTGAAACTTCAACTCCCTGGGATCTGACACACTCTGACCTCTGCAGACACCAGCACACACATGCACACACATCCATGCACACAAATGCAGACAGACAGACAGACAGACACAAACACACACGCAAATAAAATCTTTTTTTAAAAAAAATCCAAGTTCTCAAACATTTAGTCATAATGAATTTCATTTAAGGACTTTTAAATGTTCTTTATCAGAGAATAATATCTGGTTTTGTAATCTTTCCACAAGCACCCTTTATCTGGTGCACAGCTCAGCCTTGAGAAGGAAGTTTAGCTGTTTGTATCAGTAAGAGGAAGAACCAAAGCACAGAAGAGCTGCACTAGGTCAACAGATACAGAGGGGCAGGGGACGGCCAGTCCAGCCTGGTCTTGGTTGGTGAGTCCAGGACTCCTTCCTCAATGCGGGAGCGGCTGCCTGGCATAGCAGTGAGGGCGTTTATTGGGGGATAGGATGCTAGCACTGAACTCACAGATCGTCTACAGAGGGGAGCAGTGTTCACACAGCCCTGAGCTCACCCAGTGTCTTCCGAAGGGAGCAGTGTTCACACAGCCCTGAGCCTACACTCAGACTGCTCTTGATTTAGATAGCTGAGCTTTCATTCTGACCCCCACCCCACATATGACTGATGCATTCTCAGAAAGGGTCACAGTGATTTAAAAAAAAAAAGAAAAGGGGAAAAAAAGCACAGACAATGTGCAGGAGCAGGCCTGAACCCTCTGATAACTGCCAAGCCATTTGTCATCGTGAGCCCAGTGCTATGGATGTGAATAGGGTACATAAAGGGACCTGGATCTTGTTCTTCTCAAAGGCAGCATCTTTTGTCTTTTCTACCTACCCCTCCCACTTTGTGACAGCCAGGGTATCTGATTGTACAGTCAGTCATGTATATGTAAGCACTGAACGGTGTTTTGGAGGGTACCATTATCATTAACGTTCTGGGCTTTCGCACCACTGAGAAGCTATTTTTCTGTCACTATTTGCCCCTCTTTTGTCCCAATTTGATGTCTATTCTTTCCATGGTTGTTTCAACTCATCTACTCAAAGATGGCCACCTATGGAGACTGCCACTCCCTTCCCTGCCTTCTGTCTTCTGCCCTTCTTTATTCGTTTGTTCATAATGCATTTTATACCAGAAATGCATTGACCTTGTGCTTCTGGTCCTCAGACTGGAACAGGAAGAACAGATGCCCTGTGTCTGCTGTTGTGGCCCCATGGCCAGCACAAGTATTTGGCACTGGGCAAAGCAAATGACCTGGTGATTGAATTACTTATGGACATCGGGTCTTGCACAGTTCTGAACATAACTGCTATAGGAAAGACCCTCTTAAAATAAAAAGCAAGAAGGAGGCTGGGGCTAGAAACGGGCTCTTGCCTAGCCCCTCTGAGACCCTGGATGTGATCATTAACAATCCCACCCCCACCCCAGAAAATTAGCAAGAAGCCATTGCAATAGAGAAAAAGAAAAGCCTTTGACTTTCTTTGTAGTCAAGTCTCTAGTTTCTGATTGACTGATCAGTTAGGGAAGTTTACGGAATGGGAAATGTCACAATGCCAAGTCAGAAATTCTCTGAGCCTCTGAATGATGTTCTCAGGGACTACTTGTCTGGGCTGACCCTCCTCTCTGCCTGGCCCCCTCTTGTTGATGGAAGCCGAAGTAATTGCAAACAAGCTTCCATCTGCTTGTGTAATACTCACCCAAGTCCCAGGCTCCCTTGGGGTGGTAGAAGAGCATGGGGAGAGGCCTGAGAGGCCATGATTTTGAGGCCCATTGATGTTTGTGTCTATTCTGCTCTTCAGGAAGGGCAGCGGCATAGACCTTCCCCAGGTCCTGTGCTTTGTCCTAATGGCTTTGCTAAAGTCCATTTGCAAATTTCCTGATTATTGCTTCAGGTCTAGCTCAATCATCAAGTTTCTTGTGAAAGCTTTTCTTTCTTTCTTTCTTCCTCTTCCTTCCTTCCTTCCTTCCTTCCTTCCTTTCTTGTTTGTTTGTCTGTCTGTCTGTCTTTTTTTCCTGGTTTTTCAAAACAGGGTTTCTCTGTGTAACAGCTCTGGTTGTCCTGGAACTAGCTCTGTAGACCAGGCTGGCCTCAGACTCTGAATATTCACTTTGTCCACATTACTCTACAGATTCATCACCCTGTTCATTTAAATGACTATATTGATTACTCACCTGAATCATGTCACGTGTCTCTGCATCCAAGTTATGTGCCTTGTGTGAAGCTGGTACTCTCTGGATGCTGAGAAGACCAGTAAGCACCTGTGTATGACAGTAGACGAGGTGGCAAGAAGGCTCAGATGGGAAGACAGAGCACTTGCTTCACAAGCCTGGTGACCTGAGTGTTACTCCAGGAGTCCCGCGGTGGAAAAAGAAAACTGCCTTCAAAAGTTGTCCTCAGACCTCCACATATCTCACACACACACACAATCACACACATACACAAACACACAATCACACACACACACAAACGCACACACTCAAAACATTAAATAAATAGACTTTACAATCCTGTCAGTCATCTAGCTAACAATTGGGTCTTCCCTCGGGGTCATATTGGATTAATTATATGTATGTGTTATGTATGTATATTTCTGTTTTCATTCAGGGACTCTGATTGTTTTGAAACATCCCTATCCAAGAAAAGTAGAAGAGCCTTCCATTTATGAATCAGTCCGGGTCCACACAGCAATGCAGACAGGAAGAACGGAAAATGACCTCGTGCCCACTGCACCTTCTGTAAGTGCCCACCATGCTCTTCACTGAGTGCCGTCGGATGTAGCAAGAACTAAAGTTCACGGGCTCATCTGAACATTCTAGCTTGGAGCCCACCTAGTGGCACACACACTCATAATCCCGGCTCTTGGGAACCTGAAACTTGAGAATTGCTGTGAGTTCAACCCTGGGCTGAATAGGGAGTTCCTTGTCAGCCAGAGCTGTCGTGTAGCACCCTGTCTTGAAAAGCGAACACACAGAGAAACAAAAAATGACAAAACAGTATGTTCTAGAGGGAGTATAAAAATTGGATAGTAATATAATATTGAAGGCTATAATTTGGTCCTTCTGGTCTGATAAAAATTAAAAACAAAATGAAACAAAAAACAACCCACAAATGCTTTGGCTAAGTGTAGCTCAGTGTTTCAGTGCTTGCCTGGTATTGTGAGGTCCTGGATTTTATCACCAGAAATACACACACACACACACACACACACACACACAGGGAAGGAAGGATGCCTTAGTAATAGGATTTGAAAACTTAGAGAACGTCACCGACATGAACCACACAGGTTCTTTGGACAGTAAACAAGAGAGATACTCACCGAGTTCACTAAGCGGCCATTCTTTGACAGGCTGCTTAAAACCTAGAAAAACAATTCCCTTCGCATTTCAACCGTTCATGAAAGAAAAGCCTTCTCCAGCTTTACCATAAGACTTGGGGTACAACTGAGTATGGAGGTACACGCCTTTAGTCCTGGCACTCGGGAGGCAGAGGCAGGCAGATCTCTGAGTTCAAGACCAGCCTGGTCTAGAGATTGGCTTCCAGGAGGCCAGGACTACATAGAGAAACCCTGTCTCGAAATACCAGAAAACAAAAGCAAGACAAAACTTGGGGTGCTATTTTTCTAACCTTCATTCTTCACTGACTAGCACCCACAGAAAATATTCATACTTCTTTGCAACACGAGTCCCCCCCTTTAATAAGCATGTTACAGAATTGCTCGCTCGTTGTTCCTCCCAGAGTCCACCGGTGCATGTTCTGTGAACCAGTCTGTGAGTTCCTCCTGCACCCGCTCCCTTCCCCATTCTCACAGTTCTTCTACATGCTATCTCTTCCTGGCATGCCGAAAGCTTCTAGTAGGAGGAGTCTCAAGTTTTGCTGATGATAAGAAAGGGCGATGCCCAAATAAAACACCAAGTCTGCACTTGAAAAACAGCCTCTTGCAATTATGCCAGCTACCAACCTCATCAAACCGACGGGGCCTTCCTATCTCTGAAGTGATTTTTTTTTCTTCTGTTCTTTGATGCCAAAGAAGGCTTCCTTATATGTACCACACTGGGTGTGATGGTGAGGTAGGCGATTCTAACACCAGGGAGGTTAAATTTGTAGCAAGATGCTGTGCCCATAAAAGAGGAAGGAGGTCTGAGGTATAACTCAGTGGGTAAAGCACTAGTTACACAAGCTGAGGACCTGGGTTAAGATCCCTATACCCATGAAAAAGCAGGGCTCATTAACATACATGTTCTTATTCCCTGTGAGAGGTAAGAGGGAGAGGCAGGGGAGCCTCTGGGTGCCTCAAGTCCAGCTAGCCGTGTGTATGTCTCTAAAGTGAAAGGCGAAGACACTGAAGGTTGCACTTCAACCTCTATATACATACTGAAGCATGTATGTGCACACATGCAAGCACACACATGCAACGTGTACACAGGAATAATTGCTTGTGTGTTTTTGTAACTTGAATAGTTAACCAGTGTGCCTTATTTTTTTTTACCATTTTTCTACAACTTCTCAAAAATTAGTTAAGAAAGATGTGTGTGTGTGTGTGTGTGTGAGAGAGAGAGAGAGAGAGAGAGAGAGAGAGAGAGAGAGAGGATGCGTACGTGTGTACACTTGTGTGCAGGGGAGGTGGCTTTAGTAAAGGGTTGGCAAAAGGAAGTATCAGATGTTAGAACCAGAGAAATCCAGGAAAGCAGAGTCAGTGGCGCACATTCCAGAGTCAGAGGGGACCAGACCATCTCCTACCTTCTGCTCAGTTCTTGTTTTCCATCCCCCAGCCCCTTCTGTTTCCTCTTTCCTTATTCTTAGCTCTCTAGCCATCACAAAGCAACCTCCTGTGTCTGCTGTCTGCCTGACTCCACAGTCTCCTCTCCTGGACTTCTTCTGGTACTGAGAAAAAGCATTTTCCATACACTCCAGTCACACTCCCCCTCCCCCAGCTCCTCCCAGATCCCCCCATCTCCTTACCCACCCAACCCACGCCCCTTCTCCCTCTTTATGAAACAAAAAACAAGAAATGTACCATGAAAACAAAACCCCAAATATACAAGCGAAATGCTAAGAAGAAAAAAAATGCCCCAAAAGCAAAGTGAGAAAAAGTCTACAAAAATACCAGTGAGTTTGCTGTGTGTTGGCCAACAGTTCCCAGACATGAGGTTTACCCTGAAGTGTGGTCAGTAAACCAGGGAGATGCCATTGAAGACAGTGAACTCTTCCTTTGCAGCAGGCATCTGTTGCAGGGAGTTTCTTGGTGAGGGTTGGGAACCTGTGTCCACCTTCCCCTCTCAGGCTCTCCTAGCTGATTCGCGGTCAGTGGGATTCATCTCCTACAAGTATCTTCTTTCAGTAGTAAGAGTCAGCCAGTGTGTAATCTGTAGCTTTGGTCTTAGCAGGTAAGACTAGGACCCGTTAGAGCAAATTATGGAGGTCATATACTTTCTGCTTACTCCATGTGTCAGACAGTTCACCTGCCCATGTATGTGACACTGGAACACAGGAGGGAATTTTTAAGCAGTGTTTAGTGCTTGGTCAACAAGGAACACAGATTATATCATGAGAAACCCATGAAATTGATTATGTACTGATACCAGCCAAAACAGTAAAGACTATTTAATAGATACTGAGCCATATCTCATGGCTTTGAAATACTGGAATTTCTTGGCTTACGGAATCCTGGATTGGCATGGTCGAGGGAAGAGTTCTGGGCAAATGGGAATTCTTGTCCCCTACTGAGCACAAGGGCTCTCTGTGTTCTAATTGTCCCAAGGAGCCATCTGATGTGGCACCTCTGTCTCCCAATTACAAGCTCTGAGCTGTCCACACTTCCGTTTTCTCTCTGGAGAATTCAGTTCCTGCCTGAGCCCTCACTGTGGAGAAAGAACATTGCATCATACCTATAGAAGAACTTGCTTGAAGTAAAATCGAAAGTATCCCCATTTCCCCCAAAAGGAGGCACTTACATAAAAAACACTCTTTGTCAGCTACATTTAGGGAAATTGTTATTCGTGTATTGTAAACAGTAAAGCATTAGGTTCCTGGGATAAGGTTAATTTAATTAATTTAATTGTTGAACTGTTTGAAGTGCCCACCATAAACCCATCTTTAAGTGCCTTGAGTTTTGCAGTAACCTAGACAAAGACCCACCCTCACTGAATTCCCATTTTAGTGCACGTTGTAGACCATAATCAGCATAATATTATAATACCAAGGGGAGGACAGGGCAAGCCTCTCTGAGGAAGTAACATTTGAGCAGAAATGTCATTTAAAGGAAGTAGAAAATGTGCTATGTGTGTATATGAAATTGTCCACAAACAAAATCTTTTTAAAAAAAAATAAAGGAAGAACAGTTCACATTCAAGGAGTAACAAGATAACAGGGAAAAGTGCCACAAAGTCCCCGCAATTCCACTGAGGGGTTTCAAGGACTAACAAGGTCAGCAATGCTGGGGGGAGTGAGCCAGGGGGAACCTGAGGCTCAAAAGCAGGAGAGAACCAGAGGGAGCTACTTCCCAGCTGGAGGAAGGCTGAGGAATCACCGTGGCCTGAATGTCAACTGTCTGCTTCACTGTCCAGGGCCGAGCCTTTGCTCTGGGTGTGGACAAAGCTGAAGAGCGTTAGTCACAGCATTCAAGTCCTCACCCTTTGAAAGGGAACCCCTAACTGCCAGTGTTCAGTGGACCTGAGGCTAAGTTAGGGGCAGGAGACCTCATAGGACATAAACTGGTCACCTTTAAGATACTGTGAAGGTAGGTATAAGACAACCTGATAATAGACTTATGTGTCCATGTGTGTCTCTCACGTGTGGGTGTGCTGTGTGTGTGTTTAAGTTCCTCACTACAGAGTTATATATATTTAGCTATACCCTGTGAAAATCTTCCATGCGTTATATTGTTTCCTAAAATAAAATTAAGTAAATTTCCTACTATTTTATTATTGAGTATATCAGTTTACCTAGAACAGTCATCCTGTTGAGGTTTTTTTTTCATGGCATTTTAAGATCTGAAACAATTTCAAATTTACAGAATAACTGAAAGAACAATCCAAAAAGCTTCGTTTTTCCTTAGTCATTTAAGAATACATTGCTTATAGGATGCCTGATCATTTTGAACATTGCAGTGTGCATTTCCTACAAACAAAGACCCTTGCTTATATGACCACACCCAACCATCCAAATTAGGAAGTTGCTATGCCACAGATCCACGTATTTGTATCCACAGATCTCGGTGACATTTGTTTCCCAAGGCAGTCCTTTAGAGCACAAAGATCCTGTCCTCAGTTTTGTGGCTCCTGTCTCTTGAGCGTCCTTCCTGTCTGAACTCCTGTTTTTCCTTCAGTCTCCTCAACTCTCATATATGAAAACTAAAGGTTAATCCTCTTGTGAACTATTCCCCATGTTGACTTGTCTCTCATTGAGTCGTGATTAGTTTAGGGTGTGTGGTTTGGTAGAGACACCACGAGGGACCCTTGTGCCCCTCCTGCCTCCTCAGACCCACCAGGTTTACAGTTTCTCCCATGAGGACAGGTTTGATCAGGTGAGAGGTATCGCTGGCTTTCTTCACTTTAGAAGCACTTTATTGTTTTTGTTATTAATACAAATTCCAGGAACGCTACTAGGGATGAATACGCATACTCTTCCTTGCTAAAATTTGTTCCACTGGTTGGTGTTTATTAGCTTCCTTAACCACAGCTCCGGTTACTGAGAGTGGTGAGCTCGGATGTTCTTGGTTTTTTTATGTTTACTCCTGCCAGGCTGCCATAAGGCCAAGCTCTCCATTTCTCACATGATCCAGTGTTTTGTGTACCAATGGATTAAGTTCCTGACCATCACAATTTATTTTGACCTTTCCAAAATTGTGTGGTATTTGGTGAGTAAGAGCCTTTTCAAGGTGGCTTCTGTGTCTATGGCCTCCTGATGTTTCAGCAAGGTGCCCGAATGTCCACACAAAGTCCCCCTGAGGACTTTGGATGTTCATGGCCCTCAGTGAGGGAGGCAGCTTGGCTAGTCCTTTAGCGTGGAGCATCTAGGCTGTCCGTAACCTGGAGCTGTTTCAAACATCTCTCCTGGTTAAGGATTTGATGTAAGATTCTCTCAGTCTTCTGTCTGGAGACTCTGTATCAGATTGTATTCTCCACCCTTCCATCTTCAGTACTTCACCTGCCAACACCACAGAAAATACTAGGCTTAATACATTAGACAGAGGTAACATTGAGAATCATGATCCCTTAGCTTGAATTCAGTGCCGAATTCTATCAGGATCCTTTACCAAACATTTTACCCTTAATCATTTTATCACTATATTACCTGTAACAACCCAAAATAATAATTTTTAAAAGTTTTCTTAATACTTAGCCCAGTTTAATTTTTTCTTTTAATTTTCAATTAAAAAAAATGAAGTGTGTGCTGTGCATGTTTTCCCTGCATGTATGTCTGTGCTCCACATGCTTGCCTGGTGCCCCTGGAGGCTCAAAAGGCCCCTTGGTTTCCCTTGAACTGGAGTTACAGGTGGTTACTATGTTGGTGCTGGGACTTGAACCCAGTCCTCTGGAAGAGCAAGTGCTTGTAACCACTGATCTATCTCTCCAGCCCCATAGTTTAGTTTTCTTTAACATTAGAATAAATCACAGTTGTTATGTGACGTCAGCCTTGGCAGTACTGATTAGCACCGTTGAAATGCACATGTAGGAAGTTCATCTTCACCTTCCTGCCGTCAGAAGCGGCTCTGGGCTAGTTCTCAGTCATCTCTGGTTCTTGGAACTTTGGGGGTTCCTCTTTCTCTTTGGTAGGAAGAATTCACCTCAGGAAAGGACACTCTGGAAACTCCCATAAAAAGAACCTTGCCATCAACAGCGTCATTTCCCAATTCTTATCTGTTTTCTTCTCTATAAGATATGTTAGGAGAGCACATTAGAGCAAAATAACCTTCCAGGAATTCAGTCTGTTCAGAAGGCTACAGGAGTGTGAAGGTCTTCACTTTAGGGCCCTGGCCTGTATAGATTTCCCCACCACTCCATAATTCATAAGTACTAAGTAGTGATGTTACCTTTGAACTAATGAAACATAGATTAAAATAAGTGATTCATTTGTATTTCAAATCCCGTTGTGAATAGATATAAATACATTTGCACTTCTGGATATCTTCCCTGTGGGATGTGAGTCTCCTGAGATGGCTTTGGAGTGGAGGGGAGCATGTAGGAGAAAGAAGACTATGGAATAAGACAAATATTGATAATGCTGCTTCTTAGTACTCTCTTAAAGCTTTAAAAAGCACGGCCCTGTAATAAAGGAATCCTTTTACTTTTCTTAATATACTGTCCCTGTATATTATAGTAGTGATCTCACAGTATCAGTCAGGTTTCCCAAGGCCCCACACGGGTGCCAAGGTCTTCAAATGTCCAAGAGCCTTGCATGCAATGGCACGGTGTTTGCCTAAAATATCTTCCCACGTACTCCAAATCAGACTTATCACACCCACACAATATAAACACCAGGCAAATGGTTAAAAGACTGTTTAGGAGATGATAAGGGAAAGGATATATACATCTTCAGTACCGACTCACGGTTTTTTCAAATGTTTCAATCCATGGTGCGTGAACTCAAGAGTGCAGAGCTGACGGATACAGAGGCAGACGGCCAATGGGTGCCGAGCACCCATTACATGTGAGTGCGTATAGACCCGGGTTCCTACGACAACGCAAACTGCCACTGTTCACAGTGTGCGCTAACCACCTGTGGCGGTTTTTTCCATTTTTTTTTTAATTAAGAATTTTTTTTTTTTTAGCCAGGAGGTGGCGATGCACACCTTTAATACCAGCATTCGGAAGGCAGAGGCAAAGGCAGGCCAATCTCTGTGCGTTGGAGGCCTGCCTCGTCTACAGAGCAAGTTCCAGGACCGGCTCCATAGCTACTGAGAAATCCTGTCTCAGAAAAATAAAAAATAAATAAATAAAAAGAAAAAAAAAGAATTTTTCTAATACAATCTTTTTCACTTTACATAGCTATGCCCACTCCCACTCCCCCCTCCTCCTGCCCCACCCTTTCCCACACCCCAGCGCCCCCCCACATCCACTCCTCAGAAAGGGTTAATGCTTCCCATGGGGAGTCAACAAAGTCGACACTTCACTTTGAGGCAAGACCAAGGCCCTCCCCGCTATATCTAGGCTGAGCAAGGTATCCCTCCAAGGAGAATGTTCTCCTAGACACCAGTTCAAGCACTAGGGATAAATCCTGGTCCCACTGTCAATTCCCTCACAGACTGCCCAAGCCTCACAGCTGTCCCCCACATTCAGAGGACCTAGTTTGGTCCTATACAGGTTCCCCAGCTGTCGGTCCAGAGTCAGTGAGCTCTCACTAGCTCAGGTCAGCTGTTTCTGGGGGTATCACCATCATGGTCTTGACCTCTTTGCTCATATTATCGCTCCTCCCTCTCTTGGGCTGGTCTCCAGTAGCTCACCCCAGTGCTTAGCTGTGGATCTCTGATTCTGTTTCCATGGTGACAATCAGTGTAGTCCTCAATCCGATTATGGGAGAAGGCCAGTTCAGGCACCTTCTCCTGCCTCCCTCAATCAAAGCATCTCTTTCCTTTCTTTCTCTCTCTGTCCTTCTCCCTCCTTGAGCATCCAGTTCCCTCACGTTCTCTCCCCTTCTCCCTTCCCCCTCCCTTTTCACCCTCTCCCCCCCTTCCCGCCATACTCCCAATGTGGCTGTTTTCAAATCACCAACAGATAAGCCAGCCTCCCGCAGCACCTGGGAGAGTTTGAAGAATAAAAGGGGACCAGCTAAAGATCAGCTTTAGCTGGGGTGGGGGCACAAAGTGCTTCTGTGGAGTATGAGTTCACCTCGAGTTCTGCAAGATAAAACAGGACAGGAACATAAGGCCAAACATGGGACAGTTCCGGACTTCATTCTGGCCTTTTCTTTTGCAGCTTGGCACCAAAGAAGGTTACCTCACCAAGCAGGGCGGCCTGGTCAAGGTAAGGGAGCGTGGTTTGCTCTTGCCACCACAGGGAAGACAACAACCAGAGGCTCAACTCTTGACATCGACCGATTTTTTTATAAAGGAAAATTATAAACTTATTTTAAGCCACTTACATTGAATGAAAAATGGCTTGACTCAAGTTCTCTGGCAAAGCCCCGTGTAAGAGCAGCCTGCAGTACATATTAAAAAGGAAGCTCTGTGTAGCATGCTCAGTGAAAGGGTTAAGAACAAGGGGGGGAAAATTAACTTTCTGCTCTTTTTTGCTCTGTTTGTTTTACAAAAAGCCAAACTTTTATACAATGTTTACTGAAAGGTAGGCCAAATACATCACTGGTGCTTTAAGAAAGTTACGTTATACCATGCCAAGTTAAAGATAGTTTAGGTCTTTACACATCCAGGTCGCCTGACTGCTCCCCGTCTGCAATTGTCCTTTACGTTCTCTTACATTTCCATGGTGTGTGGCCACTGTCCTCTCCTGTCTATCTCAGGGGTCAGAGTCCTTACCCCTCCTTTTCCTGGGAACAGCTGCTTGACTCTATCCTGACCAGGCAGTCACCCATGTCCTCCCTGGACTGAATGCTCCCTGAGGATGGGAAGCATACCTATTCATAGCCTATGTGTTGATTTGCTTGTTTCGTGTTCAGATAGGGTCTCACTCACAGCCCAGGATGATCTCAGACATGCAGTCTGACTCCTCAGTGCCCTCCGTGGTAGGATTGCAGGCACGGACGACCATGTCTAGCCTGGACGGCTTATTCCTGAATCTTCTATTGTCCCTTTTAAGTGGGCGCATTGCCAGCTGAGACAGATCAGAGCTTTGTTAGGACATAGGAGGGAAATAGCTACAGTTTTTGCTGTGAGTCCATGAGTCCTCAGGTAAAATTCAGAGTGTCATGTGGTTAGAGGTTCCTAAACCTCAACTGGCTTATTTGTGAATTAATAGTAATAATGATGATAATAATGATGATAGATGGCAATGCTTTATATGTGTTAGGTATATTTTACTTGATATACATTATATATAAATAAAATTTCAAGAGTATACATCTGTATAATCTTGAATATATCTGTAATATATACTCCTGTATATGTACTCTTGTATATGTACCCTTGTATATGCACTCTTGTATATGCACTCTTGTATATGTACTCCTGTATATGTACTCTTGTATATGTACTCTTGTATATATACTCTTGTATATGTACTCCTGTATATGTGCTCTTGTATATGTACTCCTGTATATGTACTCTTGTATATGTACTCTTGTATATGTATATACTCTTGTATATGTACTCCTGTATATACACTCCTGTATATGTACTCTTGTATATATACTCTTGTATATGTACTCCTGTATATGTACTCTTGTATATGTATATACTCTTGTATATGTACTCCTGTATATATCTGTAAATTTCTGGTGTGGGGATATAGCTCACAGGAGGTTCTCAAAACTATTATCTACTTTAATTATGGTATTAATAAAATGGAAACTTGAGTAGCTCGTTACAAGTCGCCTTGAGTGTCTACAACAGCTTCATCTATTCATTTAAATAAGCTAGTGGTATTTCTATTGTGATCTTAGAACATAAGATCCTATTATTTTTAATAGCTATTTTGAAACTTTTCTCAAAAATTATACATGAAAATATTTTAGGCATATTTTATCTAATCATTTATATACTTTTAAAATGAAAATAAACTGTCAAGTTTAGATATTACATTCTGTACCCAAAACTTCATTTTTTTTTTAATCCTCCTCAGACCTGGAAAACAAGATGGTTCACTTTGCAAAGGAATGAGCTGAAATATTTCAAAGACCAAATGGTGAGGAAGACATCCGTACCCCACTCCCCGTTAGAGTTCAGTTCTGTAAGGTTCCCGGCATCCTCTGAGAGTCTAGAGACCTGAGCTCTTTTCCCTGTGTACCTGTCTGTGACGGGGGTGGGGCCCACTTGCCAGGGAGTCTGTGTGGAGGCTGGAGGACAAGCTGTGGGAGTTGTTTCTCTCCTTCAGAAATGTGGTTCCTGGGAATGAAACTCTGGTCATCAGGTTTGATTTGACCACAAGCCTCTTTAGCCACTGGGCCACCTTGTCAGCCTGATCTGCCCTGGCTCTGAAAAGCAGTTTGCCTCCTGGAAGCTGCTCTCGGGTCGGTTCAGCTGTCGCTCTGTGGGGCACATGGTTCCCTCTGTTTGGGACCGTGGAATCCTTCCCTTGTCACACTTTATTGACTGTCCCTATGAATCAGTGTCCCCTTTTATTTAAAGCACATTCATTGCTCGGGTCCATTTTGTCACACCTCCTTAAAATGATCTCCCTTCTTTTTGGTATACAAATTTTCTGCAAAAGTGGAAGTTTATAAAAAGATGGGCGAAAATACCACTCCTTTCCATGTGTTGGAAATCTATCTCTGTTTGATGTAAATTGTCAAAAGCAACATCTTTTTTCAAGTAGATCTGTTTTAAGTTATGTGCGTGAGTATGTGTCTGTTTTTTGGGTGTGTGCACATGAGTATTGGTACCAGGCTGAAGGCATGGTGCCCTTTGGTGCTGGAGTTACAGGCAGTTTTGAGCTGCCTGATGTGGGTGCAAGAGCAGGTCCCCCTCTTAAACAGTGAGCTACCTGTTCAGTCCAACAATGTCTTCCCACTGCTTAATCTGTGAAAGGCTAGTTCCCAGAACCCAGGTTGTGCCTTCCCATCATCTGTAGTGACATTTCATTTGTATTTTAATAAGTAATGCTTGCCTGAAGATCAGAGAGTAAAACAGCTCCACTGGTCAGCCTTACAGACCAGGCAGTGGTGACACACACCTCTAATCCCAGTAGCCACACTAGTTTGCCCTAGAAACCAGGCGGTAGTGGTGCGTGCACACCTTTAATCCCAGCACTAGAGAGGATTATAAAATGGGAGGAGACAGCCCTCAGGCTCAGTCTCATTCTGAGATTCCTGGAGGCAGGATCACCATTTCGGGCTGAGGGAGAGTAGAGGTAAGAACCAGCTGCTGCCTGTTTTGCTTTTCTGACCTTCGGGTTGAACCCCAATTTCTGTCTCTGGGTTTTTATTAATTGTGCTCCAATCGTTTGATATCTTCATGAAAGGAAATGGAGAGCTGCACACAGCAGAAACCTCGTTAAAGGGTGAGAGATGGACACACGCGTGTGTTTATCACAGTTTGCTTTCTTCCCCAGTCACCAGAACCAATTCGGATCCTAGACCTAACGGAGTGCTCAGCTGTCCAGTTTGATTACTCCCAGGAAAGAGTGAACTGTTTCTGGTAAGTTGCTTTCATAAAGGAAATGTTTCCAAATGCCTGTTAAGCCAAGGAATAGAAGCCGACCCCATGTGTACTTGACAAGATGCTCGCATGGGCCTAACCCAAGGCCATTGACGTTAGCGCCTCCAGCTGCAGAGCACACGGTGGCTCCAACAACGAGGCGGGGTGGCTAGGTTCAGACTGTGAGCTAACTACACAGCTGGAACCCATGCAACATTCATAGGCTCTGGACCATTGAGGGGGCTCAGCTGAGTAGACTCATATTCCACAGAAGATATAGATGGCAAAAAGACGGGGGTGTGCATACACTTTTTTGAAGTCTCTCGGGAGACTATAAGCCTCGCCTGTAATAATAGAAACTTAAAACTTCCTAGCTATTTCTGTCATGGCTGGTAGAAATTGCTCGGTATGCACCGATTCTTCAAAATCACCATGATAATTGTGGGAGCCCCCATCCATTCTTCTTCCCTTGGAAGAAGCTCATACTGTCGAACCAGGGTCTATACAACTAGCCATACTGACTACCACACATTCCCGCTTTTGTTTTCGTCAGCTTAGTGTTTCCATTCAGGACATTCTATCTCTGTGCAAAGACAGGAGTTGAAGCTGATGAGTGGATCAAAATACTGCGATGGAAGTTGGTGAGTTGCACAAGTCGCCAGAGGTCTAGTCTTGATAGCTAACATGCTGGTGACTGCCGGTAGACTTCGGCTGTCAGAGCAGGCCCTAGAAATCAAAGGGAACTCTGTCTGCCACCTTGCAGGATAATCTGTGCATGCTTAAAGGTTGTAAAATGGAAGAGGAGGTTGTGAGAAGGAAGGGGGGCATTGTGCTTGGGTTTCAGTTTAGCCTTAGCTGCAGCTGCTGGCAGTCAGGTGTAAGGCATGTTGGTTAGCCCCATTTTGTCTGGAAGAGAGTACTGGGATGGGAGGGTCTCAGAGAGGAACCTTGACACGTGCTTCAACTTGGAAAGCCTTTAAATTGTCAAGGAGGGAGCTGGGGAAGGAATTTGGTTCCCAGTGTAAGCTGCACCTTGTGTGTATCAAGAACCTAAGGTGTTTTATCTTCCTGCTGTGTACTTCCCTAAGGGGAAGACAGTTAAAATAATTTACCAGCCTTTACATTTTTCACCATGTGTGTTATAGAGTTGATAGCCAAGAACAAGCTTTCTAAAATTTCCTGTAAGTGTGATATGTTGGTAGAATTTTTCATTGAGGCCACTGGTCAGCTCTGTGCCACCAACCGGCTTCCATATAGCCATATAGAGACTTATTATTGATTGTAAATGCTCAGCTGATAGTTTAGACTTCTTACTAACTAGCTCTTTCATCTTAAATTAACCCCTATTTCTTATCTATGCTCTACCACATGACAGTACCTTTTCTCAGTAGAGTGTGCCCATCTGCTTCCTCTGCATCTGGCTGGTGGTTCTGCCTCCTTCCCCCCCCCCTCCCCGCCTAATCTCTACCTGCATACCTATTGGGCATTTAGCCCTTTAGTAAAACCAATCCGAGTGGCAAATCTTCACAGAGTACAAAAGGAGTATTCCACAGCAGTAATATATTAGTCTGGTTTTTGTTTCTCTCATGAAATACTTGAGGCAAGCTACTTATGAAGTACCCGGGGTTTACAGTGTTTGAGGTTCAAGGGTATAACACACGCTTAGCTTCTGAGGAAGACCTCTTGGTGGAACATAAAGACAGGGACATGTGGAGGATGGAAACCTCAAATTTCCAAACAGAAAGCCAGAGATCAAGCAGGGTTGAGAGTGTGTGGGTCAAGCTCAGACTTTTAGAACTCTCTCCAACGGCAGTGTACCAGTAACATAAGGACCTCCTAGTAAGTCCCTTCTTTTAAAGACCTGATCACACCAATGCCACCATCCTTGGGAACAAGCCTTTACATATTTATTGAATTGAAACCTTTGGTGTACTCAAAGGCAAAATACCTTTATCCTTATCTGTGTGTGTGCATAATTATTATTGTATTATAGGCAGTGTCTGAAAATGGATATTCTTAAGGCCTAGCTTATAGCTTAGGTGTGTATGTTTGTGTGTGTGTGTATGTGTGTGTATATTTGTGTGTATGTATGTGTAATTATTGTAACTTGTATCTATAGGCAGTGTTTGAAAATGGATATCTTTAAGGCCCAGCTTATAGCTCAGGTGTGTGTGTGTGTGTGTGTATGTTTGTGTGTGTGTAATTATTGTAACTTGTATCTATAAGCAGTGTCTGAAAATGGATATCCTTAAGGCTCAGCTTATAGCTCCGTGGTAAGAACAGTCCTCAGTCCTCCTTGGTTAAAAAAAAAAAAAAGAAAAAAGAAAGAAACAAAAAACAAAAAGAGGGGCTTGCTGTGAACATTGTTGAGCGTCCAAGGGTTTTGGGTTGCTTGTTTTGTTTTGTCTTTTGCTTTGTTTTGTCTTTTGCTTTGTTTTGTCTTTTGGTCTGAAATTTAAGTTAACACGGTACTCATGTTGAGACTGCTCCTGTGCTGATTCTGAGGGCAGGGGGAGCTTTGTTATGGCCAACCTGGGCTGAAATGACTATTCCATGTGCTTTGTTATTGTCTGAGTGACACCTGGTTATTATAGAAAATTTAAATTGAAAAGTAGTTCAAATCCACACTTTCCTGGACAACTGGAGCTTTAAGAAAGCAGCCCTTCTCTGCTGACTTTCATCAGTTCCCTCCACTTAACAGTCTCTCCCAGCATCTTTCTAAGCCACAAACGCAGACCTGAATCTTCCTTTTGTTTGAGCAGTGTTGTATTATGCTTTCCCAGAAGAGGTACATCAATTCCCAGAGTGTACACACTGTAAAGCCATTCTACAATGTCTGGAGGGAAAATTAAAAGCAAACATTAAGAGGGCTATGTCTCCTTACTCTTTCACTCTATATCTCAATGACTCAACGATAGCTATACCTATGTTTTATTACAGTCAAAAATAAGAAAACAGCTGGATCAAGGAGAGGACACTGTCCGAACTCGGTCATTCATCTTCAAATAGAACTTTCTTGGCTCAAGGGCAAGGTGGAATGCTCCAGGTGCTCTGATCTGTGGCAGGCTTCAGAGGAAAGATCATTAAGGGAGTTCTTCAAAAACAAACAAACAAACAAACAAACAAACACAAAGCAGACTGTGATCAGGAGCTGGATGCTGTTTGCTGATTCACAGAAAACTGCTGGCAGGACCTGGCCATCTGCTCAAGAACAGGGACGCAGCACCCCGCTGGCTGCTGGAAACTTCCTACCCTCCACTGCCAGGTGGAGCCACTCAGAACACAGCGCAAGACCTGGTTTGCTCTCTCAGTGGCTTAGGCTTGTTGACTTTAGTTGCCTGGCGTCCTGCCCCAAGTCACGCCCAGCACAACTAAGCTTCAGACATGTTCTTAAACAGCAAGAACGTGGCAATATGTTGGGAGTGCAGGCTCTTTTAGGAAGCAAAACAAGATAATAAACGCCAAAGACTTTGAAAGGAAGGGCTGTTTTTTTGTTGTTTATATACGAAAACCTCAAGTAGGACGGAAGAGGTGGCTCAGCCATTAAACGTGCATCTGCTCTTGCAGAGAACCTGAGTTCAGTTTCCAGGACCCACATCAGATGGCTCGCAAACACCCATCACTCCATCTTCAAGGGGATCGGACACCTCTGGCCTCCTTGGGCAACTGCGCTCAGGCACACATAGGCACATGCAAATAATGCAAAAAACAAAACAAAAAATATTTTTAAAAAAACGTTTCCAAAATATGAGAAAATGTTCATTTTGTTTATTTTTCCTTTTAAGAGACTTAGAAATCAGACGGGTGCCACGCCACGTTTGACAACCGGAGAGGGATCCCTAAAACTCACGTAGAGGTGGAAGCAGAGAACCATCTGCACAAAGTTCTTCTTCGACCTCTACATGTATGTCAGCATGTGTGATTCCCCACGTCACACATAACGAACATAATAATTGTTTTTTTTTTAAAGCTTAGAAATCCAGAGGATCCTTTACTCCTAATGATAAACTGTGAGAACTATATGTCTTGTGGGTAACTGGGTAGATAAATGGATTAACATATAATAAGGAGTGAGGATGTTTTAAACAGCAAGAAACTGCACACTGAAGGGTGATAAGCAGTGGGTGATGTTTAGTTTAACGGTTGTCATTACAAATGTAATAACACACTTATAGCACTAAGTTCTCTTCAGCTGCCGTTTCTTCACATTGATTGAGGCCTCCCCATAAAGGATGCCCCCTGTCTCTTTCCAGGGTAGGCTGTATGAGAATAGCCCTATGAAGCACCCCAAGATTATTAAAAGACAACTTCTGTTAAGTTACATAGCTGTTGCAAACTAGGATCCCCAATGACAGACCGGTGTTCAGGGGCCATGAACAGGTCTTGATTTCTATTATCACTGTTGATGTGGCTTTTAAGGACAGAAGTTAGAAGGGTGACGAGCCAGCAGGTGGTGCAGAGCTGGCGGAACTCCGTTCTCGCAGCACAGACAGTGGGCAGCATTTTTGCCAGTGTGACCAAGACACTTGAGCGAACAGCTGATCGGAATGATTGCTTCATGGTTCTTGATGTCTCAGCTCACCATGCTTAGGGTGTGGTGTAGCTGCTACTGTCAAAGCAGGCAGGGATCTGAGCATGGCAGGAACAGGAAAGGGAGGAGCCAAGACGAGAGACCCCAGGAAGACATTCTGAGTGGCCCACTTCCAACCAGGCCCCATCTTCCACATTCTGTCACATCCTAGTAACCTGTTCAGATTCTGATCCATTTGGATGAAATAAATGAGCTAAACCTGTCATTAGGTCAGCTCTCTCACTGGATGCTTTCAAGGACATACCCACAATAGTTCTGGTATTTCTCATTCATGGTACCTTGTTAAATTTTTTTTTCTGTTGCTTATACAGCTAAGACTCAGAAATTGTTTTTTCAAGAGGCTTTTTGGAGTTGGATTGTGGATCAGTTGTAGAATGCTTACTGCAAGGAGGGACATTTAATTTGCTGTGTTTGTGTTGTATGGAATAAAGCAATGTCAAGATAAAATGTATTGTGTCAAGTTTGCAAAATAAGGAGTAACAAGGGCCTCTCCTTGAGATGTATTGTTTTGTTTCCTTAGAAACAAGTGTTTTTCTTCATGTGTTAAATATTCTTTTTACTTTCTGTAAAATTTGTTTATTTATATTCTTTGGTTCTGTTTACTAAGTAAAAAGTACATGATTTTGTCGTACATGTCCAGTATTGTTATTATAACATTTTTATTGCTTTCAAAGTAGAACAACATGGAAAAGGCCAATTAGATACTGGTACATTAGTGGCTTATTTAAGGCGCTGCTTGGACTGCCTTTTTGACAAGCACGACTTCACTTGCCACCTGGAACAGAATGACCTGGCGAAATAGCTGCTTCAGCGGGTGGTTGCCCTTAACAACTGCTGACTGCCACCGGAAACTTCTGTAATCTGACTTGCTTGCCCGCCCACGTTGTGGGTTTAGAGTATAAAATGAGACTACGAACTGGACCCAGGGTGGAGGCCTTTCAGGAGCCTCTCTTCCACTCCCATCAGCGGGGGAATGCTTTCTCCAGAAAGATTCCCATAGACTTTTAAAATTTAAATACAACTGATTAATATCCTAAATAGCAATGGCACTTCACAGAAGACTGGAAGCTTGGGAAATATGACATTCCTCCAGGGATTTAGTGGAATATGAAAAGAGCAGTAGACACACACACAGAGACACATGTGCACGCACACACAGCAGTCAATGCTGTGAGGGGGTCTGGAAAGCAGTGGAGGAGAGTGGGCAGGGCCCTAGACCATCTGTTAGAGGGACTGACAGGAAATGGGGGAACTACCACACACACACACACACACACACACACACACACACACACCTATTTGCCTAGGACCTGGTCACACACTTTGTCTGTTCTTGGCTGTCCAGTGAGAGTGTCATGCTTTTACCTCCAGAGAAGAGCCAGGGGGTAGGGGGGCGCTCTTGGCTAGGTTCCCAAATCCAAAATAGCAGAAGGGAAGGTGTTATATGCAGAGGGCAGATCAGAGAGCAGGGGGATGTGGGAGAAAATGAATGAGGTATGTCTCTCCAAGTTCCCCTAAGACAGCCAAACGTTAGCCATTACTGTCAAAATTCCTTCTGGGAAAATCTTGTCCCACATATTCCTAGTAGGGCAGTAAACTCTCCCCTTGGGCAAGGGAAGACTAGCGCAGCTGGAGAAGCTAGCCCCTGCTCCAGGGCCCCTGGGCATCGGAGCACTGAGGGGTCCCTCTCTATCCCCCTCATCCCTACTCAGGTGGTATGCGGCAGTGCCTTAGCCTCCCTGTCCCCATCCTGATGATGTGAACCCGCTGGGGCGAGACTATAAAGACTGTGACTGAGGACATAAGAGCCTACTTCCCTCTCCTTCCACACTGCAGATCATCACTAAGCTCTTCCTCACCAAGGAAATCATACAGTGGAGGGCCAGGCTGTCTACTCAAGGCGTCAAGTAGAGTTGTTTAGCCGCCTGTGCTGGAGGACTGGTTATACTTTTTAAAAAAGTTTCTGGCCTATCAGACAGGGCTTCTATAAGTCATTAAAAATGATTTAAGGGGACTGGAGAGAGGACCAGAGAGAGGTTCCTAGCACCTACATCAGAGAGGTCACAACCATCTGTAACTCCAATGCCTCTTCTGGCCTCTACAGGCACCCATACACATGCCTTCCCCCCACCACACACATACCCATAAATAATAAATTAAAATCAAGTGAAATTATAAATCTGATTTGAAATACCAGATTCAGCAGACATCAACTTAGTATAGATGATGATGATGATGATGATGATGATGATGATGATGATGATGGTGGTGTTGACTGGTGCTAGGTAGTAGTTAAGCATCTATTATTTTCTACCAGTATAGAACAGCCTGGGCTATGGACCACATTCTGAGTAGCACAGGTTCAGCTGTTCAGCATGCAAAAGAGGGAGAGCCCACTTGGGAAGGAATCTTTGTGAGGTTGGCAGACATTGGGATGCAAATGTGTAGTTAACAGAGTTGGGCAGGACTCATTCAATCAGCTGACAGATCTCTACAGAGAGAAAGAGGCCTGGGTGGAGATGGTCTCCATCTCTGGGCATACTCCACAGTTGCACTTCCCAGGTTCTTGCACCAAACCCTTATAATGAATACACATACACATAAGCCCCATTGATCTGCTCGAGAACCGATACAACTTTCTCCGCAAGTATCTCATTTCTTGTTGCTTGAAGAACTTTAAATTTTTTTTACTTATTGTTATTGTGAGTGTGGCCAATCTGAGCTCGCTCCCCAGAATTCCACAGGAGAGAACTGACTTCCAAGTTGTCCTTTGACCATCACACATGTACAGGTGTGTATGCACACACAACACTAAATAGGTGGGATTTTAGTTATTCTAGTTTTATGTTACCTTTGCAAAAGAATATTTAGCAATTCCCATCTGCCTGACTTTACAAATAATTGATAATGTATCCAGACATTCCCTGAGACAGAAACTCTACAGTAGCATAAACAGTTAATGATCTTCAGGTTACACACACCTACTCGCACGTCTTTCTTTGGGGTGTTCAGATGATGCAACCACTCTTTCCTGCAGTACTGAGGATCGAGTCCTGGGCCTTACGCCCGCCAGGTGAGTGCTCTGTCGCTGAGCAGCAAGTCTATCCTTTCAAACAAATTTGTTTGAGAATGCCAGAGTTGCCCAGGCTGGCCTTAAACTTTCCATCCTTCTGCTCCAGCCGTCCCCACAGTTGGCCACTTATACAATGATCGCCTCAATAACAAGTTTGCTACTTTATTCTTCTTTGTTTTATGCACCACATTACTGGCAAGAACTTTCCAGACATCAAGTGGTAACCCAGACAGTAAGAATTCTGCATTTTACTGGGTGCATCTCATAGCTGACAGGTTAGAGCTCAGCAGAGACTGACTTTGTTGTCACGTGCCCTAAGCAGCCCTGCTTTGTGGCTGTGGAGTGGCATCTGCCCCACTCTCTCACAGGACTCTGCACGCCTGGTTCCTTTCCTCACAATTCATCTCCTACTGGACTGCTTCATGCGGAATCCGAGGACAGTGCTAGCACCAACTCCAACGTGGAAAGCCGTCCCAAGAGCAGACATTCCAGGCCAACGTCGCCTCTACAGCTGTGCAGTGGGAGCGCTGGAGACTGGCGCACGGGCAGTGCCTGTGAACTGAGTCACCCCAGCGACAAACTGACAAGGAGAGTCATGGCTGAGCCACTCCTGAACCTCTTAGGCATATCTAGCAGATAAAACCTCGTTCCTCGTGATTCAGTCAGACCCATGGATGATGCTTTGACAGTTTATACTAGGTAAAACAGTCTCCAATACAACACCCACAAAAAGCAATCACTGCTTATTCATGTGGCTGGAGGACAGAATTAATTATGTCCATTACAGTCTGAAAGTCTGAAAGAAGAGGCCTATACAAAGCTCATTCTGTACTTTTAAAAATACTATTTTATTTATATTTGTGTATGAAAAAATGGCTATACTGTCATTTTCATATACATACTGATACTGGAAACAGAACTCAGTAACATGGCATTTCCGATGTAGAAAGAACACAGTCATTAACGCACTGTTACGGGAAGAGAAGAGACGGCATGAGCAGTGACTCGCAGTCTCACTCAAGAGCAGCACCCTCGGAGAAGAACCAACTCCATTAGTAACACTCATCTACTGGAGATCACAGACAGAGGAGGTTAGTGATTGTACTTACTTTATTATTTTACCAAGCCATTCATCTTCCTCACACTCAATACAAAGAAATAAAATATAATCTTAAGAAAAATACGCCCTCATTATTATTCTCATAAGCGTCTCTGTGGCCTGTGGCATGGGAGCTCTGTGCAGCAGGTGTGCTTGCTGGCTCCAGAGCATCCGTGTGCCATTCTGATCCCTATGACGGGACAGACGCCACTCTTTATCGAACATCCACACTAACTCCATGGGAGCTGCACTAGAATGAACCATTTTTGTGGCGTTCCCAGATCTCACTAAGTAAGAAAAGACTTTATACACATAAATATAACAATTGATCTGTCTATAAATTACAGCTCCAGGCTCTCCTTTAGTGTAAGGTGGAAGAGCGGCCCTCTGGACACATAGATAGATACAAGTATTACTGTGGTCTAAAGATTGCTGGACTGGCAGGGTGTTGTTGCGGTGAAGACAAGGAAGACATCAAATCCATTGTTAGGTTAGGACACTTCCACAACTTTTATCAGCTCTTCAAATAACGGAGCCAGTTCCTTTTCTAGGCTGACAATTAGTCCTAAAAGAGATTTAAGAAATTAGAATGTTAGAAAATTCTTATGAATGCTGAGCTAAAAATCAACCCTCGTGAGGGTTTGTCAGAGCATCTCACCACAGCAACAGAAACTAAGAAACTAAATTCTCAGTCATGCTCAACTTGTTTGTAAGTATTCAAAATCTTAAAATTGTAATTTAAATGATGGGTCTATAGAATGAAGTCATTTTTAGCATCAAATGTGGCCTGCTTATGTTCTGTAACCCTTCATTTCTGTGGGCTGTTTTAATGTGAGCTATAAAATAACACACGAACCATAATGCGGATCTGACTAGCTTCTACTGCACCAAACCAATCTCTTGACCATCCCATTTGCATATGGAAATACCCCGGACGATGGAGAAGGCCTGGTTCTGCAGACATGGGAACTAGGAATCAAGTTCAAGAGGCACAAATGCAGGTGGTTGACAACAGCGGCCACCAGGCCCGGCTCCAGGACAGTACTGTAAAGCATACAGTCGCATGCGCAGGCCATCCTTCTAACATACCTGTGTTGGCATTGCTGCTGGCGATGAAGCTCACCACCAGAGGTAAACGATTGAATTGAACCACCTGGAAGGAGAATAAGCTCTAAATCGCATGCTGCACGGTGAAAACACAGTTATGATTCAGCTGGAACAACAGATTTAAACAGTTGATCACTGAGCTTTCCAGGCAAGTCTCTGTCACAACAGAGGAACCATGCTGAGGAACCCCAGCTGTACCAGCTAATGGCACCATCTACTGGAGCTGACAGTGACCTAAGGCGCACTTCACAGGCTAAGCTCTTAATTTTTAAAGTTTTAAGTATCTTTCCACAACAATTATTTTCTGATATAAAAACATCAAAAAACCCTAGTTTTAATATAAGTACTCTGAAGGTTAAATTTTTTTTTTTTAAAAAATTTGTGTTCCTCATATTAAAATTTAGAATTATACCAAAAACAGCTCATACAAAAGATATAAAAAGGACAGGTGAGCCAGTGAAGCACTGGCAGCTATACACTGAATATACCAACCTGGTAGGTGTTATAGTAACAGATGATACTTTTATTTTTGGAAAGTCCGAGTTTGCTGCCTTGATCTGTCGCAAGGGCGAAGGTGGACAAGAAGCCAGGCCTCAGGGCATGCTCTGGAGCGCTGTCGTTAGCCACTGTGGAATGAGCGGTAAATAAAATTATGCAGAACATGGCAGGAAGAGTTTAACAGCAACTTTCAAAAGAGGATAAGACCATAAAAACCTAGATACAAAGGTACATTTACAGTGCTGAAAACCCCACAACTACTACCTGGGTCTCATCAACTCAGATGAGAAAAAATTACTTAATCAGAAGTTCAGTATTCATAACTCAGGGAAGATATGCTGACTTCCACAATGCAGTGACTATTCTGGTCATCTGAGGATATGTGAGAATAAAATGGGAAAAACTACAAAATTGTTTGCTCTCATAAAACCCCTGGAAGCAGTGTCTCTCGTATAGCTGGCTGCCTGCTTCAGGTCCCCTCGCTCACTAAAGGTTGGACTAGGCTAGCTGTATCAGCTAAGCAAGGATTCTGTGAAATGAACCTAGGGCTGCAGAGTCACCCGAGCCCTCTTTTTTTTTTTTTTTTTATTATTTATTTTATTATTATTTGTTTTTTTACAAAAGTTTATTACAATGTACAACAGGCTCCAGGATAACACTTCATTCTAACTGTAGGTGGCAATGATGTTATAGTAGGGAATCCAGATGTTTAACAGGCTCCAGGATAACACTTCATTCTAGCTGTAGATGGCAAAGATGTTATGGCAGGGAATCCAGATGTTTAAATAGGAATGGAAGAGGGTCACCATCATCTCAGATATGAGGAACAGCTTACTTTTTGCCAGATTTCTTAATTCCACCTGTGGCCAGGGGTCCCTTCCCCGCGGCCTTGGCTTTTAGCTCCTCGAGTTTCTTCTGCTCCTCTTTTTGTTTCTGCTTGAAAGCCTTATCTTCCTCGTCCATTTCCTTGGCCTGCTTCTTGGGCTGTTTCAGGGGCTTCTTTTTGCCACCTTCCCGGCCCGACATGGCGCCTCCAAACACCCCCTTCTCCAGACCCTGATCTAAGCCGGAAACGGAGCTTACTACTCCCGAGCCCTCTTTAGAGGTGAGAAAAGGCAGGTGACCTGTCTACAGCCGCCCACGGACAATGGACTCTGTCACGGCTTGTCACCAACTCAGTGCACGGCTCCGGACAGGTTAATGTGTAAAATGGAAGAACTAACCCAGGTGACCTCTAAAGAAGAAGGTTGTAATCCTAATGTATAAAATTATAGTCTGTCTGTCCTGATGTGGAAAAAAACCCTGTAAACTACAGGACCTCTCTCTCTCTCTCTCTCTCTCTCTCTCTCTCTATATATATATATATATATATATATATATATATATATGGGCCTGTAGGTTGAAGATGGATGTCCCAATGATATAGAAGAACTTTGGGTGACTGTACAGGCAGCAAGATGTCCCTGTCAATTCTAGAGTTTTAAAAGTTGCTTACAATGCACTTTCTGCTAACTTAAGTAATATTATATCCTTCTGGGGTCTTTTGAAGAGTTGAAGAAAAATACAGTTTTCCTTAGTTATAATAAAAAATAAAATAAATATAAATATTGTAACTGTAATTCTTGCTTGATATCTTTTTTGCTGTATGTAATCTTGCTATGTTAAAGTTAAAACCATTCTTTTTATTTAGACAGAAAAGGGGAGATGATGTGGAATTCCCCTCTGTATGCTGTTAATATTTTTATTGCCATTGGCTAATAAAAAAAGCTGCTTTAAGTCAATGGCTTAACAAAGTGACGCCAGGCAAAAAAATCTAAACAAAGATATAGAGAGAAAGTAGGCAGAGTCAGAGACACCATATAGCCACCAAAAAAAAAAAAACAACAAAAACAAAAACGTGAGCCACTAGCCAAAACCTTACCAGTAAACCATAAGCCTCGTGATAAAATATAAAACAATAAAAATGGGTTAATTTAAGATGTAAGAGTTGGTTAATAAAAAGCCTAAGCTAATAGGCGAAGCGATGATATAATTAATATAGTTTCTGCGTGATTATTCAGGTCTTGGCCAAAAACAAGTGAACAGTCACCACCTACAAATATCCACTTGGATCACGTCACATGACACAAAAGTAAGCAATCTGAGTACACACTGACTCTGTTACAGCAAATGCATGTTAAAAAGAGCTGATAATCAGCCAAATTCATGTTGGGTGGATCAAAACACATTGTGTACACATATGACAGTCTCAGGAATAAAGATGCCTTTTCTAAAACTTCTTAAATTCAGATCAACTAAAGTAATTATGACATTAAAGTTTAAAAAAAAATTTCTAGGGCTGGAGAGATGGCTCAGTGATTAAGAGCACTGATTGCTCTTCCAGAGGACCCGGGTTCAATTCCCAGCACCCACATGGCAGCTCACACATGTCTGTAATTCCAATTCCAGGGAATCTGACACCTTCATAACAATAAATAAAATAAAGGTTAAATAAAATAAAATAAAATGTTCTAAAAAATATTTCTAATAAAGAAGCAAAAACCCATGTAAGATTTAAAAACCACCACTAATCTGAACTAGTGATGTGGTACAAGGATGACCACCTGCCTGCCATGTACACTCAATACTAAAGATGTATTTAGTAGTTTCCATTATACCATAAGCATCTTCAATGAAAAATTGGGCCTACTGTTGTTAGTATTCAGGCATGTACCGGCCTGCTGTTGGGGTTCTGATAGCCACATCCTCAGCCACAGCCGCGTAGAGCACCTCCTGTGCATATTTGTTCCCTGTTCAAAGGGCCCTGCCCACCTCCCCTTTCTCCCTTTTTCTGTCTGTCTGTCTGTCTGTCTCTTCTGCTGCTTCTCTCCCCAGGGGCCGGTCTCCCTTCTTCCCTCCCCCCTTTTCCCATTCACTTTCACCCAAAAAAAGAAAAAAAAACCTCTTCATGTGAGTTCTGTCACATGGCATCTTTCTCTCTCAGGCTGCATTTTTCTACATGATATCTACGGTAAATGGTAAATTCGTGCAGATTCTAGGTTCTGCAGACATGGAATCCACTACAGGTTCCACACCCAGTCTCCAACAGACAAAAGTACATATTTCCTAAAAACTAAAACAGTCTTCCCAATTTGTTGAAATAAGCTTTATACATTTGTAATTATTTAAAACACATTTTTTTTGTCCAAAGTAAAATGCACGAAGCACTCAGTTTACCTTTAATAACAGGCACCCCGTCTCTATCTGATACAACAATTGCATGGAGCCCTTCAACACTACAAGAAAGCAAAATTCAGTATTACAAAATCATTTTGATTTCTACAAACATGTACCTCAGACTCATGATGGTAATTCTCAAGTGTGTGTGTGTGTGTGTGTGTGTGTGAGAGAGAGAGAGAGAGAGAGAGAGAGAGAGAGAGAGAGCGCAGTGACAGAAACAGAGAGATGACACAGTGTGCATGTGGAAGGAAGGAGACAACCTCAGGCCTCTTGTCCACCACTGCATATGCCAGACTAGCTGGCCATGAGCTTCTAGGGATTCTCCCACTTCACTACAGGAGCACCGAGCCCAGGTGAGTTCTGAGGACCCAAGCTTGGGTCTTCACCCACTGCGCCGTATATTCTCATTATTATTTCTTTATTCTGTGTGCCTATTTGTGTATGTACCACATGCAGGAAGGTGAGTTCTGAGGTCAGAAGAGAGCAGTAAATTCCCTGGAGCTGGACTTAAAAGCAGCTGAACCACCCAGTGAGGGTGCTGGGAACGTAACCTTTCCCTGTCATTTGCAAGAGCAACAAGTGCTCCTAATTATTGAACCATCTCTCCAGCCCCTCAAAGTTTTATATTCTTAAGAGAAAAAGAAACTTCAGGTTTGGAAAACGTAACATAAGCAACAAATTCTATAACAAAATGTGTAAGCAAACCTTGTGTGTACTGTGTATTGCACACACACACATATGCACAAGTGCACACTCATATCCGTGTCTGTTTGTAAGGAATAAATGCCTCTGTCACCAGATGCTTCTAGCAGCAGAACTACATGACTGGACGACAAGCAGAGGAAGATTCTAAATCCTGAATTTTATAAATATACTGTCTACTCAAAAAAATCAAATAAAAAGACAAATGCTCAATATGTTATACGTGTTATTCAAAATGCTTAGAAAAATCTGTACACAAGTAAGATTTCTGTAATTGCCATAGTAATTAATTTACATAGTAACCAATGCACCAAAAGAGGAGGTGAAAAAGTAGGGTGTTCGTTTTTTTTTACTGGATTACAAATCCATGGAGACACAGCCTAAGAACGCAGGACAGCTCCGTTCTTAAAGCACTCCTTTCTAGAATTCAAGGCACAGAGAAGCTGTTTTCAATTCTGCACGCAACAGACCAAGAACAATCTGAATAGATTTTACTAGTAATTGTTGGGCCACCAACAGACATATAAGAAGTAAATTTTATTAATCAGCAAAAATCTAAAGCTTACTAAACAAACTATTTTCATTCTAAAAACAGTGTTTCTTCCTCTAGATATCAGTTGGGGTCTACGGTACGGCTGAGTGTTTGCGGAGCACACATAAGACCCCGGACTCAGCCCCTAACAGTCTCCCCACCATCTCAGCAACCCTGCCACAAAACCAACCAAACTGTTCTTCATATAAAGAACAGTTATAAAACATCGGCTGTTTTAAAACATGGAAAGCCTGAGATGTTGGGCGGGGGGGTCACAACTAGATTTTAAAATAGAAACCCAAGAACAATATTTAACAGGGAATTAAAATTACATTTTGTTGATACCTGGAACTAGTCTGGATTTGTTGAGTAGTATAGAGATAAAGCACTTAAAACCATGGACCTATGAAGCTGGAGAGATGGCTCAGTGGTCGAAAGGACTGGATGCTCTTCCAAAGAACCTAGGTTCAATTCCCAGCACCTAAATATCAGCTCACAACCATCTGTAACTCCATTCCTGGCAACCTGACACCAGTCATACACATGGTGCAAAAGCAAGCGTGCACATAAAACACCCACACACATATATAAAAATTTAAAAATAAACAAAACAACACAAATGCATGAACCCCACCAAACCCACACTTCTAGCAGCAAATCTGACTTTCGTAACACTGCTGTTCCTCGCTCTTTCTCTTTCTGTTCTTAAGGTATAATCATACAATCAACCTGTTTTCAAGAAATAAACTGCAAATATGAATCAAAGTGGACTCAGTCCTTATGAAAAGGGTGGCCTAGTCCCTTCCCTGCCGTTATGCTACGGCAAATATTCTTCTGCCCCTTTGGAAGTGCTGCAGACTGAACCTTCCCAGTGCACGGCAAATTCTCTATCACTGACATACATTCCCAGCCCTTTACAGCATGCTTAAATTGCACATTATCTTTTGTATGGGTCTTACCATATGGCGATTTCCGCTTGGTTAAAAGGTAAATTGTCAGAGTTCAAAAAGAAAACAAGCATTTACTTTCAACTAACTATGGGCACCATTAAAACTGCTCGGAGAGGAAGCCGGGTAGGTACTCAGTGGAGGTGAACTTACTGACATAAGGAAAGCAGCTGAATGAAAACATCACAACACACACACACAAACATCAAAGGAAATCTCAGGGACTTCACAGTATAGAAAACACAAAGGATGAACATGGAAGCTGATCAGAGGTGACGGACAGAGTAGAAAAGATGCCTATTCCTTATCTGAAGGCAAACAAAAGAAACAGTCACCCTGAAATGACTCTTGATAAAATAAAATAATCCACCTGTTTCTTTCGCTTGTCAGCTGCTGTTTCAAATGTTTTTATCTACGTGTGCAAGCATGTGGTCAGAGGACAATGTGTGGTCAGTGTTGTACCTCAACTGCGTGTCACAGCACCCGCATCAGGTGTCACAGCCACTGCCTCTACCCACTGAGACATCTAACCATCCTCCACTTCTGTCATCTTCCCAGTGCTGGGATTCCAGGCCTACCCACCATGCCCAGCTCATTTTCATGGTGCTTCTAATGTTTCAGTAAACTAAGCAAACACCAGTCAGTGGATCAGTCTGTGTACTGGTGAGTTTTTTGGCAAGCAGATACAAGGTAGGGCCACGTGGGAAGAGGGAACCTCCACACAAGCCGTGGGGAGGCAAGTCAAAAAGCAGCACTCCTCCACGGCTTCTGCTTTAGCCCCAACCCTGCCTTTTATGATGAACTGTAGTCTGCAGGACGAAATAAATCCTTTCTCCCTGTGTTCCTCTTAGCCAGTGTTTTATCACAAAAATAGAACGCAAATGAGGACCGTCTGCATTCACAAAACTATCTGTAAGTAGCAATGAGAAAAGTTTTAATGTTGGAAGAGTTATAAGGTCAGAAAGCAACTGTTAGTTCTCCCACTAGTCACCAAAGATTCCCTGCATGGTTTTAGTCTGTACCATTGTTTCTGTGGTCATGTGTTAGCATGTAAAGCTATAACTGTCATCATGTTGGCCATCTGTGTGAAAAAGACCAGCAGCTAGTCTCAATAGTTGGCCATTTATTCAGAGGAAGATAATTAAAATTAATTTAAAGATTTCCCATTATTTCGTTTAACACAACAATAGTGCTTTCTTCATGACGGCATAAGAAAAATACAACATATGAGTTGGGCAGTGGTGGCGCATGCCTTTAATCCCAGCACTTGGGAGGCAGAGGCAGGAGGAGCTCTGTGAGCTCGAGGCCAGCCTGGTCTACAAGAGCCTGGTCTACAAGAGTTCCAGGACAGGTTCAAAAGCTACAGAGAAACCTGTCTTAAAAAACCAAAGAAAGAAAAAAAGAAAAGAGGAAAAAAAAAAAAAAAGAAAGAAAAATACAACATATGAATTAAAACCAGAACACATTGTCATTAATTTCTACTGATCTACAATCAGAGTAAAAGCAGAAGCTAATATGTGAACACTTTCAACAATTAAAGCAAGAGGCCAAGCTAACGTTCATTTTATCAACCTAAAAATCCAACCTACGACCCAACAAACAACTATGATAAGTTCTGGGCTCCAGGGACGTATTTCCTAATGAACATAAACAAGTCATGTGACAGCTCTAGTTTTATGCTATCCATCTGTAAACTCAAGCCATCACTTATGATACTTGGGGTTAGTTATGAATTTAAATATGGGAAATAATCACCAATGACCAATATAAAATACTAACCCTAAGGGTGAAACAAAATACTTTGTAAGGTTAATATTACACAGAATTTATTTGTGGCAACAAACGAGTATTTTCTTACCTTGGCAACTTTTTGTACAGAAATCGCTTTAGATCCTGAAAGAGAATAATGTTTTAAAGATCATATTACAGTCCGCTCTTGTAGTCCTGCCATAGCCCCCTGAAAGGACATGAAGTCGCCATTTTTAACTGGTGTTTCATCTTTTACTTGTGTAACTTGGAAGAAGTTAACTAACCTTTTTGCTAGGCCTCAGTTTCATTAGGTTTCATTGTATGTACACAGGGATAATCACACAACCTACATGATAAGAATGCTGAAAATTTTACTACAGTATGTATGTCAGTGTACCTGGCACTGGGAAACACAAATACACACTTGCCATAAAGCGAGATGTGTTTCACAACAATTTACGCCCTGATAACACTGTATTCACTTGGTAACAGTCTACGAACTTCCTCCCATGTTCATAGAGATTTTCCATAACCGGTTTTTAATGAGCCTAAGTCAATTAGATAAACTATTCTTATATTCTTGACCAAAGACAACGACAATGTGATGCATTTAACACAGAACATGGTTCAGACTAAGAGAACAGAATGATCTCTCTCTTTACAAACTCATCTGGAAACAATCACTGACAACCGAGGTATCAATTATGAGCTCCACCCTAAACGAGGGCTGATTTGAACCTTTATCTCCAACCCTGAATGAGTATCTTATTCCAATGTCACCGCCACGAACTTACTTTTGCTCTCGTCTTAAACAGACACACAAAAACGGAACAAAGGTTGCAAAAGGGGCATCCATTAGAAATCCTTTTAGATCCCAACAATAAAACTAACGAGACATCACGAGGACTTAGTGGGAACCGTGAACAATACCAACGGAACAGGCACTGATGGGAGGGCTGCCAGTCCTCCTTTAGAAGTAAGTGTTAACTGCCAGGAGCTCCTGTGCTCCCCAATAGGATTGGGAGGTGGGAAGAATACAGTTCTCTCAGGCTAGGGCACATTAGTGGTTCACCACAACCGTTCCTGATAGACACCACGGACCCTGCGAGTCAATCCCTTACAACGGACTCGGGAAGACGGGCAGGGCTCAGAACAAAACCAATTTCTACCTCTCCCCTCTCCGTGGCCTCGTGCATTCCTCCCACATCCCTTTTCTTATCGGGAAGGGGTGTCACTCACATCCGCCATGATGAACCCCTTTCTCCCGCAGGATCAATCTGTACGCCTGGAAGAGAAACTTCGGTGACTCTCCCAGCACCCCGGGCTGATTTCCCTTCCCAGACCCAGCATCACGGGATCCACCCTCGCCAGAGCCCGGCGAGAGCCGTAGTTCTGGGTCTCGGTCTTGAAACCCAGCCAGGTGGCCAGCCCCGACGGCCCAGCTCCGCCCGCCCCGACAGAAGGGGTCCCCGCGCGGGAGAAGGGGCGACCTCTGCAGACCCTCGCGCGCTCCAGCCTGGGGCGACCTGCCCGGGTGTCCCCGCAGTTCAGTCGCCTATAGGAAGCCGCCTGTCAAGCTGCTGTCACATGACTCGTGACCTCCGCGGCGCTCCAGGAAGAACTTCCTATAACCTCCTTCCGGCGATTCGGAAGTTCCGGGGAGTAGTGGCGGAAACCGCGCCTGCGCACTGCGCCAATTGCCGCCCGGCTTGCTCTTGAGGTCCCATCACCCTCTTTTTCACCCATCACACCAACAGCGGAAGATGTTTCTGTGCGGAGTATGCACACCTTTTCTATAAATCCGTTTCCTTAAATACCCCCCCCAACACACACACACATAATTTTATGAATGAAGACATTTGAGGAGCACGGACTGAACAGCCTATTTGTTAGAAGTCTCAGGTCCCTAGATGACCCCATTTTCGTACTCTTTGAATTTTCACTTAAAGTCAGTTCAGGAGCCATGAGCGGTAGGCTCGTTTGCCACGTTTGTTTTAAACATGCAAGTACTAAGCTGCCTCTTAGGCTCTGGGTCTGCATTAGTTGTGTCTTATAAAAACTATCTTTTGTTTAGTGTTTTGTACATTCAAGAAAGCCTACCGTATGGGGAAGACTAGAATGCTAGCAAAAGAGGAGAAGACTCCAATTGCTTTGGCCCAATGTTTCTCATTAGTGATGCTTTGGTAATTCCTCGTGGTAAATGGCTGCACTGAGGTCAGTTTAGTGGACTCCTGTAGAATCCCAGAGACAAACAGAAATGTGAAGGACTACTGTATGATGGTCTCAGGAAAAATGAAATTGGTGGCTTTTGCTACAGATTTTCTCTTATCTCATTTATTCTTAACAATAGTGTACCTTTAAAAAAAAAGGCAGATGTCTGGGAATAAATAAATACCTAATCGTCATTTCCGATCCCTAAAAGTAGGAGCGCAAACACTCAAAGACATAGAGGAAATGTTGTATTACCTACAATTGCCTGGGAGGATGACACTGTTAACTACTCAGTTTAACAAATGACCTCTGCCTAATCAGTTCAGATTGTTTCAAGTGACATGAGAAATTGAAAGGGACATTCTTAAAAGTCACTCCCTCTTTGCCTTTTCACTATTAAAGTACTTCAATTAAAAATTATTATTTTGAGATAGGGTCTCACTGTATATCTGACTGGCCTAGTATTTGCTATGTGGACCAAGCTGGCCTCAGACTCACATAAATCTACCTGTGTTTGTCTCCTGGGTACCAGCTCTAAAGGGCTGACTAATTTCTTTCTTACCTGTGGGATACTGCATAACGTGATTCAGGTCCCATTCTCGCTGGTCTCCTAACTCTTCAAATGATGGCACCTGTGTTATTATCTTGCAGTTTTACGCCTTCCACAATGAATCCGTTCTGAACCTACCCTTTTCATCTATGTTCTGTCTTCATCTGCTCTTGCTTACTGAAAGCTGAAAAATGTCCTTCCTGTATCACCTTGCTCCAACCCAGAAGCTCTCAAAACACCAAGGAGTCCGTTTCTCCTTATACTTTCCTGGAATTCCGACTCTGTAAACCAACAATTGTGTTTGTTGACCTCTTTGCTTGCACCCTGTTTTCTCTAACAATGACTCACATGTCCATTTTTCAGTTCTTTATTGAAGCCCTCACTTCTCGTCAATGAGACCAAATCAGTATCCATCTGTGTTAAGCTTATTATCAGCTTAATAGGCAACTTAGTTTGGGCTCATTATTAGAAGTTTCTTTTCACGACTAATTGGTTCCATTACTTCACATTTGGCACATCAAGATGGGGGATACGTGTTCAAGTAAACCATTGAGAGATACTGAAGACACAAGCTACACCGCCACTTAATAATGCAAACAAAGCCGCTGAAAGTGTGCATATGACCAGGTGCTCAGCAAGTTGCTAGGAATATATCGTCGTAGCCTCCAAAGAAGAACCAAAATGATACTCTAGAAACCCAAATCGGATCCTATGACTCCCTCCTTAAAGATCTAAGGTTTTTGAGAACTGACTTGAGGTGTAATATCATCACCATGATTTGTATATCGTCTTCTGAAGATTAGGGCCCTATCTTAAGTCTCTACCTACTTTATACTAAATCATCCCATAAGTTTGTTCTCATTTCCATAAAGTTTTAGTGCTTTTATTCTTTGGGAATTTCATACAGTGTATTCTGGTAAGACTCAACTCCTCCAAGGTCCACCCCCATCTTCATATCCCCAAACATGGCGTCCTTTTTCCCCTTTCCCAATAATCTATCAAGTCCAGTTTGTGCTGTTCAAATACTCCTGGGTCTGTGGGACTATCCAATGGAGCACAGTCAACCTACATGGGACCACCCTTACAGAAAACTGACACCCCCCTCTTTCAGAAGCCATCAACTGTCCATAACTCCTCAGTTAGGGCCCATGAACCCCTCCCCACTCCATGCTAGAATGTTGACTGGCTTGACCTCGTGCAGGCAACCTAAGCTGCCATGAATCATGATGGCACAGTTGGCACACACCGTGTGAGGTTTCTCTCTAGTATTTCCCCTTGCTCCTTTTTCACCTTTCTGGTTTCAGCTTAAGTTTACTTCTCGGTGTAATCTTCCTTGACCTTTCCAGGACAGTTCAGGTGCTCTAGGTAAATGTTCCCATTGTCCTTTGTGATCCTCTCACATGTATCAAGATTAAAACTACATTAATTTCCTTGACAATATTTTATTGATTAAATTTACATTTAGAGCTTTGTCTTGATCAGTGAATAATTCCCAGCTCTCAGCTCATGACCTGTAATACAGCAGGGATTTATACATTTATTGAATGATTGAATGAATGAAAGAATGAACACATGAAGACCACAAAATATGCAGTAGGTGGTGGCGCATGCCTTTAATCCCAGCACTCGAGTGGCAGAGGCAGGCAGATCTCTGTGAGTTCAAGGCCAGTCTGGTCTACAGGGTGAGTTCCAGGACAGCAAGAGCTACAGAGTGAGACTCTGTCTCAAAAAACAAAAGAATAAAATATAATGAAGACAAGCCTCTTATGGTGAGAACATCCCTTCTTTTTATTAATATGTTGAGATAAATTACAGACTGAAAGACAAAAATTCATAAATCATTCATTACAACATTCATTAAAAATCAAAAGCAGCTTAAGTTCTCACAGGAAATCTTAGATAAGTCTGATATAACATTAAATTTTTACAAATCAGACCTTTCATTTTTAAACCTAATTATGTGATCTTGAATGCACTATGAAGCTCTCCTTTACCAATTAGTACTTCATTTTCCTAACACAAGGCTTCCATTCAAATCTCACCAGACCTTGAAAATCTGTATCACACCCTGGAAATGACCTGCAGCTTTAAAGAAAAACAAAACAAAACAAAACAAACAAACAAGAACTTTAAGTGGAAAGTTTCACATAGCAACCTAAAGACAAAAAATAAAGCACTTTTTAATATAAATAAATTATAAATACCAATTCATTCTGAAGGTAATGTGAAAATGTTATGTAATGTCACTCAAAAGTCCCTTCCAATGTCCACTGTACCACTGGAGGGCTAAGCAGAATCTTGCTGGCACTTGCATCAGGTGTCTGTTGCCTCTATGCAGTTACTAGACATTTCAGCAAGCAGTCACCCCGAGTTTTAATAACTTCTAAACTAGGACACTTCAAGGACCACTTCTGGGTTACCGGACTCAGAAAGATACAATTTTGCTTGATGCATGGGCCTTAAATTGGGAATCTGCATTAAAACATGGACATAAACTGAAAGGATTCACATCAATGAAATCCTCTTCACTTATGATCAAATTTTGAAATAAGAACCTACTGCTAATGGAAGCCCTGCTCTGTGCAACCAGTATGGTATTTATTAAACAATCACACATCTGAGGTATTAGCTGGAATATATATACATTATATATACACTTATACATGGACACACCCACAGAATATTCACAGATCTATTGGCCCCTATACCAGCAGAAGATCAAATTAATTGAAAAAGAATCACGTAATAGGAAAAAGTTACACAGCGGGCATTTACAAAAATGTGGTTACATAATCCTTAATATAAGGAGCATGTTTTGAATCATTGCTTTGAGGAAAAAAATGTTTCCACTTATATGAAAGTATCTGTTTTATAGAAGTGAAACCAAACAGGGAGCCTGACTTCAGGACTGTGAAGCCGACCAGATTATTAAAGGTTGTGCAAGAATTGCTTCAATAACCTGGTTCTTTCTGCTTTTGTTTCTGTTTCTTACTGTAGTTGAAACAGTCTGACAAGATACCCAGGCTAGCCTCAAGTCCATAAATCCCCTACCTCACTTCGTGGTTTAAGTATTGGGACGACGTGTATGAGCTACCACGCCTGACTTCTACTTGTAATGGAAAACTGGATCTATAGAAAAACAAAACGTAGAGGTTACTGTCAGGTTTCTCCTTTATTTTCATTGGTTTACAGAGAATTTTAAAGACTCCACCTATTCTGATATGGCTAGCAGACAAAAGTTTTTAGCGATCTCATGAATTAAAATTCAGGATGTTCATTTTCATACACTTTCTATGTAGATAATAAAAAAAAATGTTATGGGTTTCCTTTCAGTTCGCCTCACTCGATAAAAAGACAGATAGTAAGACATCCAGAACTAAGCTCAAGCGTCAAGTGGGGAAGCTAAGCAAAGACACTCATTTCTCTTTAAACCACTTGGTCCTTTGTTATAAGACTTGCCTAATTGAAAGGATGGCTCATGCGGCCCTCGGACCCACCAGTCATCATTTCACCGCTTTAAAAAGCAGGATAAAATTAAACCTCTCAGAACACAGCAACAACTGTATCATGTGTGAAATAGCTGCATTCAATGTTACTAATAAAGATAAAGAGAGTAAAAACTCATTTACTTTACATATCAGTGTAAAAGTTTGAACAGCAAGAAAAATTCAGCATAAAAGTGCATTTGAAGTCAAGGGCAAGCATTCCACATTCCTGTTCTTGGGAACACCTGAGCTGAACAAAACTGAGTACTTTCACACTCCCGTGCACATGAGCACATGCACGCACACAGAGACATCCTATATACTGTAAGGACCTTGATTTTCCTTATCAACTACTTGACAATCATGAATAAGCATGTAGTGGTTATGAAATGACCATGCACTCAAATGCAATCAGGTCTCAAAATGTTGTTTTCACTTCTTAGATGGAAATCTTGAGGTTTCTCAATGTTCAGTTAGCCTATTTGGTCAAAAAAAAAATCCTAAGACTTCAAGATAACTAAATAACTAATGTTAGTGGATTCAGGAAGAAGGGAATGAAAGGGGGGAAGGTGCGGTGTTCCTTCCTCCCAGAGTGTGGATGAGCGTGTGTGCATGCTTCTCTGTATGTAAAGAGATAAAGCGTCAATTACTAACAGTGTAACTACCTCTCCCAAACTCCCTAGTTAATATGCAAAGGTAAAGAGCTGCTGGGTAAAGATGAGCAAATGAAATTGTGAAACGTCATGTAGCTACAAGGCAGGAAAATATCGGGCTTTGTATCACAGCGTGAGTAGCAAGCACGCAAAAAAAAAAAAAATCTCTCAGCTCACGTCATCTAAATACACATGAAGTTAAATTCAAAGCCACCAACTATTTCCTTCCACAATTCAGGCATCGTTAACAATTCAGTCTTTGCTTATACACTTTATATGTAGCTTAAGATACCAGTCAGTCAGTCAGCCATGCCCACAGCTAATTCCAAGTTCTGTTTAATCTAACCCATAGTGTCATAAAAATGATGGGATGCAGCAAAGAACCGGAAACAATACTGTCCGAAGCCATGTGTGACTCGATGCTGTGTTAGTGTCTCTCAATCCGACCTATCTTCTCTACCCCTTTAAGGATGGGATTTAAGTAGGTTTGGTTTGTGTAAATTCTATCACATTAATGTAAATTTCCCACTGAAACAGGAAAAATAGCTTAAAGATTTTCATTCAAGTTCCTACAAATTTCTGAGATACAAGCTTTCAAAGTTAATTAGAACGCTCGCTATATTTTAAGTGACTTATTCTACAGGCTCAAGAGAATATTTAAAATTCTGTGGCGTGTGCTCACTTCTGCAGCACATGTATTAACGGCAGAACAGTATGGAGAAGAGCATGCCCCCTGTGCAAGGACGACATGAAAATTCACGACGTTTCTATATGGTTTAATTCAATGAAAGGCAAACAGAAACAGAAAGTAGGCACAGTGAACTCCTTTGAAGAAAAAAAAAGTGGGAAGTAAATCGGGGAAGTCAAGCAAACGTAAAACCATGAGGCTCACGGGCCACATGGAGGTGGAGACAGAACTTTCCAACGGCAGGTTTCCACTAAAATGCAAAGACAGCAAACTGTTATTGTGCTCGCGGGTGAGGGCTAGCGCCAGCTTTGGTCAGACAAACTGATTTCTGTGGTGGGCAGAGGTGACTTCGGAGCTCATAATGGTCACAGTAATGAGACGTGACTACTGAGTGCTCAGCATAAGGGGACACCTGCACTGCCCACTCTGAGGCTCAGAGAACACTGAAGAGCAGGGGCTGGAAGTAACGCGAGAAGTGGCGATGTGTTCCGGAACACTGCTTTCTGGCCATGACACAGTTATCACACTGTGATTCTGCACATGGTCTCTATAAGGTCGGGCCTATCCACATCCCATTGCGTGGGGGGCGGGGGGGGGGGGTCGCTCAAGAGGTTACACCCTGCCCTGAGCATCTATCTATCTATAGGCAGTTAGTGGTTGATGAGGGAGGGAGATGTTCCCTTCAGGGTTGCAGGCACTGGTAATGTGTCTATGTTCCTGTAAATAACCCCTCACCTATTCTCTACATGCAACCATAATGAAAACCCCAACAAAAGACTGAAGGAGAGAGGAACATGGGGGGGGGGGAGATGATGGAATGTATTATTCATGTGTATGAACATGTCACAATGAAACCCATTGCCATATGTAACTAATATGCACTAGTAAAATACAGCTTTTGAAAAAAGAGAGAAAATGAAAAACTTAAACCTAGTCGCCGAGGTGAAAGAGCTATAGCATGATGAGGCTGGAGTCTCTGAAGACACCGCCTATGGAATTAAGATAGAAAAGAGAATCTGAGGGCTGCTGGGATGGCTCAGTGATAAAATACAGCCTGCACAAGTCTGAGGACCCCAGTTCAATCCACAGAGCTGAACAAGGCGTAAGAAGAGAACTAACTCCTGCAGGGTGTTCTCTGACCTCTACATGTGCACCTTGGTGCGCGCACGCGCACACACGCGCGCGCACACACACACACACACACACACACAACATAAACAGAAGAATAAATAAAATTTATAATAAAACAATTTCGAACAGTCGCAAGAACCACAGGAATAACCAGCGGTTGAAGCCCTCACAAGCTTGCAGATGAATGTTCCAGGTTAAAGGCCGTGCTAACAGAGCAAGGCAGAAAGCTGAACAGACTGGGACAATCAGTGCAAATCTGGCTGGAGACCAAAGGGACAACTAAGGAAGTGACTGAGTTGAAATAGTTTGTACAACACGCCATTTTCAGATCAAACATAGACGAAATAAGACTACAAAAGTGTGCTGGACTTAAGAAACTATTACAATGAAGAGCAAAGGACTTACATGAACAAGAAACTTAAGAATTTAGTTGTCACAGATCATTAAAAACAAGAGAATTTTGAAATGGATATTTCAATGCCTATGTTAAACATGAGAGCCATGATCTTCATGGGAAATGGAAAACTATGTATTCTTCTGAATGAAAATACACATTATAGCCAGGTGGTGGTGGTGCAAGCCTTTAATCCCCACACTCGGGAGGCAGAGACAGGTGGATCTCTGTCTACAGAGATTCAGCCTGGTCTAAAGAGCAGCCAGGGCTACACAGAGAAACACTGTCTCAAAAACCAAACAAACAAAACAAAAATCAAAAGAAAACAAACAAAAAAAAGGCCCACTTTATTACCAGGTATGGGAGCTCATTCCATTAATCCCAGCATGGGTGGGGGTGGGGCACAGGCCAATCTCTGTGAGTTCCAGGCCAGCCTGGTCTACACTGAGAGTTCCAACCAGCCAGAGCTACATAGTGAGACCCAAAATACAGAAAGAAAGTGAAACACTGAGCAAGCACAAAACGCATCACAAAAGCAGCATGGCAGCCTCCTCAAGGACCAGAGGACTCTGGGAAGAGAAGCACTAAGTCTTATCATCTTCCAGAGAACAAGGTCAAAAGGTGAAGGAAATACAAAGAAATTAAAGAAATAATAATGGTTAGATGTAATTCAGAAATCTGCAAACTGAATGCTGAAATGAGAGCTGAAGAAGATTTGAATGAAAGAGAAGTAGAAAAATATAAACAGCTATGTTTAGAGGCATGCAACTTTAGGGAGCCATTCACATGAACTAAACTACTAATTCAGGCTAATCATCAGACAGGAAGTTTGCTGAAGGAAGCAGAACAGAACTTGGAAGGCTGAGAACAAGGCCCAGAGTGCCCTGGAATTGTGAATGTGACATTAGTATAAAACTCAACCCCAGTTTATCACAAGCGAAGAGCAGTGATGCCTACGTCAAGCCCTCGGCCTTCGTGAGAGCATGGAGAAGAAGCCATGGACAGACACATACTGAGGAGGTAGATGCAGCCACTGTGGTACATGGTCCTTTGAAGGTGTTCCTCGGAATCTAGAAAAGTCAAGATTCTACTTTAGAGAGTGAAAGAAATATGGATGATGTTGAGTAAAAGACTCTTACAAAGGATGACTAGACATGCAGCGCTTTAATAGTTTTATATTAAATGTATGGTGTGAGAACTTCAGGATGACATTTTCTTTGTGGCACTCCTCTTGTTAAAGGTCCCATTTCTAGGCATGGTGGGGCTGTCCAGACACCTAAAACCATGTGTGTAATTACAATCAGGTGATTCTACTGAAGACTCTGACAACAGAACACAAGAGACCATTTTCAAGACAGACAGATGATAAAACAGCAATATTTAGAAAAGAATCCGTAAGCAAAACCACAAAGTCTCTCTACCTAACATTTTCGTTCTTGAGCAAGGGATTGCGAAAGACAGGGGGAGGACGGGATAGGACAACAAACTACCAAAACTATGTTTGTAATTCCTTACCTGTATGAAGCAAAACCATGACGCCATCACTATCGTTAAACATAGAAGACCAGAAATCGTTTCAAACCCAGAAAGCACCAAAACTTCAAGTCCCAGCTGTGTTTTCCCACCGTGTAATACAGATAGAGTTAGAAGAAGCTGAGTCTAAAGATCTGATGAGTTGCCTGGGACAGGTGAGCTTAGCTCAGATGAGCTCCAGCTGCTGCTCGACCTCTGCGCAAGGCCGCGTGCGGCCCAACAGAGCATGCTCTGTCAGGTAAGCCAGCAGCAGTTGGAAAGGCACATAGCTGGGTGTTAGTGGTCATTTTGTTCTTATTACGTATTTGTAGAAGAATCCATTTGCTTTGGGGTCCTGCTTCAGTTATATCCATGAAATTGAATTTCCATGGGAAGAAAGTTCATCTTTTGTTTCATAAGCTTTAGTAGCCTTGAAAGATATATAAATGAACATTTGGGGCTAACTTTTAATTACCAGAATTGTGAATGTCATAATTGCAACTTACCATTGAAAACTCATTTAGCATAATATTTATCATCATATTTTCTTTAAAATCTATCTTATAGCATTTTGTTCCTATGTATGGCTTAGCAATTCATAAAACTAAAGAGCATACTGATAGTATATACCAGTTCATTTATCTCATTACATATTCTGGAATATAAGAACAATGTTAAAAATGTCAATTCCTTCTACACTGTTATAAGCTTTTACATAAAGTTTTGTCTTTTCTTTTTGAAAAAGTTTCATTGTTTAAACTTCACTCACCCAAATATCTAATGGAAAATGGTACTGTGTCATAAACATTCATTCCATCAGCCCAAACGGAGCGCCTCATGGAGCTAAACGCTAAAATAATTTAAATAAAAGGCAAGCATTCATATATACACAAAATGATTCTAAAAATATTTACATGGCAAAGGAATAATGAAGAATCACTACAGCTGGCAACGCTACAGGTGTGAGAATCCTCTCCAGACATCGGAAGGAAGCATGTAAGATTTCAAAGGGACAGGATGTGCAGAAGCATACTAAAATAGTTAGTTGTCCGCTCTTACTACTGAATGCGCCAGTAGGTCATTAACAGTCCAAGATCTCAGGAGTCAACTACTCAGCTTAGTCTTTAATCAAATCTTCTTCGGCTTCACGGCGAAATGAAATGTACAGAAAAGACAGAGTACATGGGAAGGAGTAGGCGGGACTTCCGGCCTATCCCCCCTTGTAGAGACTGGTCAGCCGCTCCAGCTCTTTGCAGTTGTCCATGCTTAGAGCATCCGCCTTCCTCCGCAGCCGCTCATCACGGTACACTTTAGCAGCATACTGCATATCTGTTTCTGTATACAAAATATTCGTTAGTTAACAATTTACATTACCTTAGTTGATTAAATTTAAATAACACTTTAGAGAATTCATATATATATATATATATATATATATATATATAAAAATTTCTCTGAACTGACTTTAAAGAAAGAACCAAGTACAATTCCTATAAACCATTTCACTAGGACTTTCTCTTTTAAAAAAAATTTTTGAACAGGGTCTCTACACAGACCTGGCTATCCTAAAGGTCAGTATGTAGACCATGCTGGCCTTGAATTTGGATGTCCTCCTGACTTTGCCTCTGAGTGTTATGATTAAAGGTGTGCACCACCACCTCATCAGGCTTTTTCTTTATATATAACTTTACTGTGACTTAGCACACAAAACCAGCACCAACAGGGAATAAGGCTAGAGCCCTGCCATCTCCTCCCAGAGTCCCTCCCCTTTACTCCAGAGCCCAGCAGCTAAGGTACTGGGATAACTTCTCAGCCTTTTCTAAAATATCACCTGAAACCAGGGCTTCCCATGGCTCTGTGTGGTTTATGATAATTCCAACAGTTAAGAACACAAATTAAGCTGGGTGGTGGCACACACCTTTAATCCCAGCACTCAGGAGGCAGAGGCAGGTGGATGAGTTCAAGGCCAGCCTGATCTACAGAGCTAGTTCCAGGACAGACATCAGTACATAGAGAAACCCTGTCTCAAAAAACCACTCCCCCAAATAAAGACACAAATTAAAATAAAAATCCTCCTCTCCCTCTTCCTCCACTTTCTTTTACTTCATGAGAACAGATTTCAGGATATAGCCCAAGCTGGCCTCGAACTTGTGCTCCTTCTGCAGCAACGCCCTAAGTGCCAGGACTGTGTGTGTTTTCACACTTGGGGAAAAAACTGGAAAATACAGCAGTCCCCCACATATACGCAAATACTGCCCCCACACAACTTGAAAAATAACCACAATTTTGCCTGGGAGAATTAGATAAGACCTTACGGCTGAACACATTACATGGTCTGGTCATAGGAGAATCAAACTGGCAAAGCTGGACGCCTTCTCCTTCCCAGACAGCCTTCATAATTACAAAAGGAGCGACACAGACTGTTGGAAAACTATCATCAGCTGTGGATGCTGGGTGCTTGTCTTCTACCCTGCTAAGCAGTATGTGCCCATTATACAACAGCGCCATGGTTGTTATGGAGTAACTAACCACTTTCTGATTGAACTTGAGGTCTACTCCACAGGAAAGAATTCACACCTGGTATTTTAAACCTGGTCAAAACCCTGAGGCTTTGAGAACATAGGCCCAACTGGAGAAGCTAGGCTATTGTTTTGCTAAATGGACACAATAAGCGTGTCTTTAAACACTTGTCTAAGCCAGCTTGAACAGAAAGTTCCCGTTTGCGGTGGGTGGTGGTTTCTGCAGACTGTGACTGTGAGTGACAGTGCTGAAGGCTCCACCCCATTGGGGCATTCCCACCATCCCCTCCCAAGCTTGGGGAGACTGAAAGGAATGAAGAGCTGGAAAGGCTGGAGGGTTGTGGAACGATGTCCACCCGGAATGACATCACTGAGGCTCTGGAATCACAGTGGTTGTGATCTGCAAGATCTTCACAACGCTGGGTCATCAGTACTCTTGCATGGAGCAGTAGGAAGGCCTCACCCCTCTCCAAGGATCTCTACCCAGTTAACAGTTGGCAGGGGGAGGGCATCATGGGACCCTACAGCTATCTGCAGTTAGTAGTTGCTGAGGGGAAAAGGAAGATTTTCTTTAGTGGTTTACAGAACCGGTACAAAGATGCCCATGTGCCTGTACATACCCATGCTCCCAAAAGCTACCCTAGTTAAACACAAGAGAGAGAGAGAGAGAGAGAGAGAGAGAGAGAGAGAGAGAGAGAGAGAGAGAGAGAGAGAAGAATGAGAGATGAAAACAGGAAGACAACTGGGAAGAAAAGAGGGAGGAATCAGCAGGAGTGTGAGGAGAGCACGGTGGTACTGGGAGGTGAATATGATCAAAATACTTTATATACATGTATTAAATGTACAAATTGGTGCCCACATGACCAACTAAAATCCACTTAAAACCTGAAAAGGCTTGCAAAGGAATTCTAGACACTAAAAGACAAAGTTTAACTGCATTTTCTTATTCCAAATGGGCTTTACTTGCTGGTGGCACACTGAGGCTCCTTTAGGAGGGGTTTTCCTGATTCAGTGGTAGCAGGAAAAAAAAAAAGCTGCCATTTTGAAATGCCAGCTTTCTGGGCCATTCTGCCAGCATGTCTTTTGGGAGGCCAAGTATTTGGATGGGGTTTGTGAGCAGTGCGCTGCGGCTTGCTTCATGGCAACTTGGACCGGCTGTGTGCCTGGAAGTGGGGCAGTGTGCATGGCTCTCAGAGGTGGCTAGCAGCTCCACCATGCTAGACTAAGTAGGGCAAGCAGAAAATTCTGTATTACCCCTAGCAATGATGCAGCTTAAGTTTTTAAGAAGTGGTTAGCATTTTAAGAAGCCGTCCTGGTCAGAAAAGGCTTATAGATACACAATAAAAACAGATTCAGGCCTCTAAATTTGTCACGTTGTTAGATAAATGCAAGTAGGCTTGGGAAAGAGAAAAAAAGGGTACAGAGAGTTATAAAAAGAAGCAAATATTTTTTTTAAAAAAACAAAGACTTGGGCTGGAGAGATGGCTCAGAGGTTAAGAGCACTGACTGCTCTTCCAGAGGTCCTGAGTTCAATTCCCAGCAACCACATGGTGGCTCACAGCCATCTGTAATGAGATCTGGTGCCCTCTTCTGACCTGCAGACATACATGGAGGCAGAATGTGGTATATATAATAAATAAATTAAAAAAAAACAAAGACTTTAATGAGACAGAGTACAGACAGACATAGGTTAAAGAAGCAAAGATAACAAAATAAATATTAAACTTGTAGAAAAAGTAATAGACTAAAAACAAGCCAAGTAAAGATGGAAAATTCACAGAGAGTCTAGATTATATATATTATTATGTTATTTTTGAATTTTTTGACTGCAGGGAGACATTTGATTCTGGGGACTGCAAAGCTAAACCAACATATATAGTTATAGTTTTCCTTAGGTATGATAAAAGATAAAATAGATATAACTGTAATTCTTGCTTGGTAACTGTTTTGTTATGTTATGTAATTTTACTATGTTAAAGCTAAAGCCTTCCTTTTTGTTTAAACAGAAAAGGGGGAATGGTGTGGGAGGTCCTTCTGTCTACTGTTGCTTTTATTGGTTAATGAATAAAGAACTGCTTTAAGCCTATGGCAGGGAAGAACAGGACTAGGCAGGGAAAGCTAGGCTGTATGCTGGGAGAAAGAAGGGCAGAGTCAGAGAGGAGCCATGGAGCCACTGGAGACTGACACTGGAAACTTTACCGGGTAAGCCACAGCCACATGGTGATATACAGATTAATAGAAATGGGTTAAATTAATATAAGAGTTAGTCAATAAGAAGCTAGAGCTAATGGGCCAAGCAGTGATTTAATTAATATAGTTTCTGTGTGATTATTTCCGGGCTGAGCAGCCAGGAACAAAACAAGCGGCCTCTTTACAACAACCCAATATTATGTGCAATTAATAAATGTATGGTGATTTGAATGAAAATGGCCCCCATAGGCTCATAGAGAAAGGCACAATTAGGAATTGTGGTCTTGTTGAAGGAGGTGTGGCCTTGTTGGGGGAGGTATGGTGTTGGAGGGGGTATGTATGGACTTTTTGGAGGAAGTGACCTTGTTGGAGAAAGTGTGTCACTGGAGATGGGTTTTGAGGTTTCAAGTGCTCAGTCAGGCACAGGGTCACTCATCCTACTGCCTGCCAATCTGGATGTAGAACTCTCAGCTACCGCTCTAGCACCATGTCTGTCTGCATGCTACCATGCTTCCATGATGAGAACAGACTTAAGTCTCTGAACCTGTAAGCCATGCCCAGATAAATGTTTTTCTTTATAAGAGTTGCTGGAGTCAGGAGATAGTGGCACTCGCCTCTAATCCCAGCACTTGGGAGGCAGAGGCAGACAGATCTCAGTGAGTTCGAGGCCAGCCTGGTCTACAAAGCGAGTCCCAGGACAGTCAAGATTGTTACACAGAGAAAACCTGCCTCAGGAGAAAAAAAAAAGAGTTGCTGTGGTCATGGTGTCTCTTCACAGCAATAGAAACCTTAATACACATGCTAACAAAAATAAATAACACTCAACACTGGCACAAGCCGCTATTCACAAGCTATTCTGAATGCTTACTGGATAATATGTTATGATGATAAGGTAACTTGTTTAGCAAGAAGCAATTTGATCTTCTAGATAATGTGTGGCTGGAAGAAGCTATCTATTCAACAAAAATGCTCATTAAACACAGTGAGACAAGAACCACTTAGTAAGTTATTATACTGTGCCAATTATTATGTTTTGCCATGTAAATCACTACAGTCAATAGACATGTTAGGTTGCTTCCAGGGTCTCCAGATGCTAAGACACAAGGATATGTAGGTCTCTTACACAAATCATCTGTGTTTGCATGTCCTACACATACCCTCCTGTGCATGCTGCCTCCATCTCACTAACGCTGCCTGATATGTTGGAGATGTCATGCAGAGAGTTGTTACAGCGGATGGCTTAGAGAACAATGACAACAAAAACCATTGGCACATGTTCAGGACAGACACAACTGCTCTTTTTCTGCACAGTTTTGATTGAATGAATCCATGGATGAAGGACGCATCAAACATAGAGGGCTGACTGAACTCATTCATGTACTGGATTCCAATTATAAACCAGGTAATTTCCCTCCTTAAGTAGCATAATCTACAACAATCATTCCAAAGACTCTAAAAAATATTCGACAGACTTACTCTGCTGTCTTTCTTTCCAACAGTTATTTCGAATATTCGTCACATAATCTTCCTCCACGCTCTTTTCCACCTTTTGTAATAGTGCTCCTTTGTATTCGCTTTTAAAGTCCTTACTGACGTAATAAACAACACCCAAGTTTTCTGTCTGCATTTTAATAGTTTGTCCTGATCCACTGCAAAAGAGAAATAGGATCATTCTTCTTTTAATTAAGACTATATCCTAATATGCAAATCAAGAAGCAAAAATAAAAGCAGTTTAAAGTTAACATCAATATTGGTTACATTCCTGAAAACTGCTCCAAACCACTTTGCACAGAATACACACTTTTTGGTTAAGATTTCTTTGTCTTCCCATCAATTATGTCATTTCCCACTTAAGGGCACAAGCCTAAGACCAATTTTCTCCTTCCCCTTTCTGCCTTTCATGTCAATGTATTAACTGCTACATTTAGTTCAAATTCAAACATAGCTCTTTTGTCCTGACCCAAGTGGGACAAGTGTACAACAGAAACAATCATATAAATGTATCACTATTTTTTGAATTAGAGATTTTCTTGTAAAAGAGTTAGCACTTAAAAACATCAAAGGACCCTTCAAGAGAAGAAATAAAACAGCAACAATTAAATTTTGTAAAATTTCACTTGGCTACTTACGATCTGGGATATAAGGAATAAGGAGGATTGGAGACCATCAACTGGCTTAACAAGGACACTAGGATCAGCACAATAATGGGCATCAGTTGGATAAACACAGAGAACCCTCCCTATAAAAAGAGCAGAGAACAGCAGTGTAATGACTACCCAGCAATCCAGTGGTTGCCACACATTCTGACAGGTACAAAGGACATCTGTGGCCATCTAGGGCAGTGCTTTCAAACCTGCTGAATAATCTCAACATTCTGTTATAATCTCTAAAATACAAACTCCCCAGGGTTGAAAACTAATCCAGCCTCCTTTGAGAGATAAGGAAGCCTCCTCCTGCTATGCATACCGAGTCGAGTCACCCGGGTTTGCAGGAGCTGGGCGCAGGCCCCTTCCTGTCTCGTCCAGTGTCCTTTCCATGCAGCTTTCTACACCGTTAGTTCATTAACATAGGCAATCAGATATGCCTGCATTAGAACCAAGCAAAGGCAAAGATTCCCTACCCAAGGGTTTCAGCATCATTTTTAAATCTTTCCAGATCAAGAGAAAGAAGCCACCTTCAGAACGCACAAACATACCTTTATCAGAATTATGCAATACCAAATCAAAAGGCCCACACTGCCACCACCCTACCCTGACCTCTACTCCTGTGTCTCAATTATTCTCATAGGACGTCTGAGTCTCCTTTGAACACTTGCTAAGAGAAAACTCATTATTTCCTAAAACAACTTGCCCTATTTTTAGTCAATTCTAATTGCTTTACTGAACTAGAATTTGTCATTTTGAGATTTATAATCACATTATAAACATACATCTGCTCTTTCTTCTTCTCTTTCGTGGCCACTGTGTCGGTGTTGATGTTGGTGGCTGTAAGCAGCCCGGCCATTTGAAAATGAGTGTACACTACCTAGAAAATTAAAGACGAGGTTAAATTAGTGAATCCCGTTTGCCTTGATGAGACAAAGAAGTACATGCCATCATGCCCACCCTTCTTGAAAGTAACTAAATTACTGGATGTTTGTTTTCAACAATGAATGTTTACTGTCTGATCTTGCCTCCACCTTCCAAATCAGATATGAGTTACCGTACCCAGTTTTCTAAACTTCTGTGTGAAAATGTGGGTGAAAGTTCCTTAACAATGCTCTACACATGAAGGGCCATCATTGGTGGTTGTTCCTACAAACCTTAGGTCTTTATTCTGAAAATTCTGATTTCTGCACTTAAGTATATCACATACATCTAGAAATTCAAAGAGAGCATTACAATTGATTTTTTAAAATGCTAATATATTAAACTATAAGTGAATCACAGATGGACATATTTAGTTGTTTTCAAATGGAGTGAAGGGCCAGAAATGGCTACTATTGACAGAGTAAACCATGTTATAACTGAGAGCTTCAAATTAACTATTAAGAAAAAAGTTTTGTTTCCAAGATTTCTGACTATTGCCAACATATTTTAAGTCAAAATTCCTAGTTTTAGTAACTTTCCTTGGAGGTAATAAACTTCAATTTGTCAAAACACGGTTAGAGTTTTGATCATTCACTTCTATTTTTACAACTCAGGGATGCTTTGCAAAAATGTCCCACCAATGACAACTCTCTTTCTCTAGGATACTAAGTCAGATTCTCATGTTGAATGGGACATTTTACTCGGCCATAAACAAGCCTAGAGCTTAACAAAATTATTTTTAAATTCATTTCCACATAAACAGTTCACAGTAAGTGAAAATAAGAGTTTACACTGTTTATGCCAGCACTGTTAGATCGTCTCATACAGTGGGAAGCGACACTTCCTGTCAGCCTCGTTTAAGTGGTTGCTCCTACTCTACCACAATAAAAAGCTATCTAAAAAGTTTATGTATCAATCAGACTGTCTACTACTTCAGTGAAAATACAGATGAGGACCTTTACATACATTGGCATTAAGAGTCTAGGGCACTAATGCCGACCACTCCACCCGGGCACCAGCTGCTTCCCCTATTGTAACCTCTATGACACACGGTCTCTGGCCTACACTCTTCTCCTTCAGCTTCCTCTAAGACAAGTCATCTACATCCTTCAACCTTTTAATTAAAGACAGGGCCTGTAACCATGGTAACCCTTGATGTTTCCCTCCTTTGGTGGAAAGCCTGTGGGAAACACAGGCGAGAACCTTGTGCTCTAGTCGGTAACTCCACCACCTGGGAGACTGAGACAGGAGGGCTGCAGTAAGTTAGAGATTACCCCCAGGTTACATAGTGAGCTCCAGACTCGAGTGAAACTCTGTCTTAAAACAGAACGAAGCCCAGATGAGAACACTGGAAATCTTTACGAAGTCTAGCTGAGGAAACAAAATAAGCTCAGAGTACCTGAAGGAAATCCACCTCCAAAAAAGATATTGAACAGGTCCTCCGGAGTTATGTCGGCTTCACAGCCTCGGTGGAAATTGAACCTGCCATTGTTTTGGTGATTACAAGCTTGGTCTTCGCTGCCTGTGAGGTCATACTGTTTTCGTTTCTCTGGATTGCTTAAAACCGCATAAGCATTTCCAATCTCTAAAAAAGCAACACGCAGCAGCATTGGAAAGTAACATCTTCAGTCTGTAGATTGTCTCACATACAGAAGCATCAACTTAAATATTACTTGAAACCAACTGAGAAAAATTACAAAATGGTAACAATTTCTTTTAAATATTATATGTATATTTTTGCAGCATCATGTTATCTCAATATAGCTTTCTGTAATAGTCAAATCTTCCCACTCCCTTGAAACAAAGGAATTGCCATCTCTCCCCTGCAACATAGCACCATGGCCTCTAAAACACAGTCCCCCACTTTGTGTTCTCAGAGTGAGCCATTCAAGATTGTTCAAACTACACAGTATGGATGGAGGTCACACTTTTAATCCCAGCACTTGGGAAGCCAAGGCAGGAGGATTTAAAGTTCAAGGCCACCCCGACAAACAAGACCACTCCCAATGATCCAGCACATCTGAAGAACCCTACCATTTCCGCCCTTCGCTGGTTAATAGTTTCTCCTTCGCAATAAGATCCAAAGCTTACTTGGTGAGTGAGTTGTCTGAGGTCAAATGCTCAGCACAATATGAATACATATCCAATACATAACCCAAGACATTTCTGCTGGAAATCTTTTTCTTTTTGCACACTACCACCTATTTTATTTCTAAACAACTTATTTTCCATAAGACAGAAAACCCCACGTGAGAGTAGGGACTGTCTACGCTGTGCTGCAGTGCTCAAAGGTCCAGCGCAAAGTTTTATGTGTTGTTGCTGTTGTGTTTTGGTTTTGTAGTTGGGTCTCACTACATGGCCCAGGCTAGCCTTGAACTATTCAACCATTTAGTGCATGTGCAAAATTCAGGAATGCTTGCAGCTCCTAGTTATTTAGAGAAATAAATACAAATCTTATTTTGGTGTTCAAAATTTTTTCTTTGTGATAATTATAGATGCATGCACAATTTTAAAATACGCAATAGAGATACTCTACACCCTTTTCCTAATTTCTCCTAGTGATAATATCAATTACAGCAAAATATCATAAATGGAGTACTGACTAAGTACTAATTATGTCAACAGAACATAGAACATTCTTTCAAGTACTCTAATTCCTCACTTTGTGTGTGTGCAGGTGTGTGCTGTGGTCACGCAGGCCATGGCTACACCCTGATCAAGCCAGTTTTTTCTGACCACCTTTCTGTGGTTCTGGGAGTGGGACTCAGGTTACTGGGTTTGCATGGCGAGCACTTTTATACTAGCTGAACTCACTGGCACTGAGGGGTCCTCTTTTATAACCACATTCAATTCCTGCTCCATCCTGCTGCTCCTTAATCCCTGACAACTAATGAACTATTAGTCATTTCTCTATCTTTACCATTTCTAGGATGTTGAAGACCAGACGCAGAGTCGGGGATGCATGAGAAGCAGAGACAGAGAACCCTGAGTTCAAAGTAAACCTGGGTTACATATTGAGACTCACTCATTCTAACTCTCTCTCTCTCATACACACAAATATATATATATAATATATATATACACACATATACATATATATATATATGTTGTATAAATAACACAGTATAAAAATAGGATTACTTCATATAAATGAAACTCTTTGGAACTGACTCATTTCAATGAGCACAGTAGCCAGACAGACCCAGCTAGTCGCATGGCAGAAGGGTGTTGGTTTTTATTACTACATAGTACTCTATGGTAAGGACACAGCACTGTTGGGTTAACTGCTCATCCTCTCCATGACAGCTGGGCTCTTTCTAGTTTGGGGCTATTATAATAAGGCTGCTATATGCCTTTACCCCAGGTTTATGTATAAATGAAAATGTTCATTTCTCTGGGATAACTGCCAGGAGTGCATTGCTCAATTGTACGGTAGCTCAGAATTAGTTTTTTGATCAACTTCCAAAGCTGTTCTGCAAAATGATTCTCATTTTACTTCTCTTCAACAATACATGAATAATCCATCCCATGCACCCAAAGCCTTTAACCATTTTTTCTATGTCAACCATGATGATAGGTGCAGAGCACTATCTGATATCTTGGTTTCACTCTGCATTTCTCTAGTGGCTAATGATGCGGAAGTCTTTTCATGGGCTCCTTTGCCATGGGCAAATTATCTCCAGTAAAATGTCTTCTCGTGTGTGTGTGTGTGTGTGTGTATGAGTTGTTGTGTGACATGTGTGTGCATGTTCATGTATGGATGTATCTGTGTATATGCAAATATTTGTGTTCGCATTTGTGTAAAGGCCAGAGAATAACCTTCGGGCGTTGCTTCCTCAGCTACAACCTACCTTAGGTTCTGAGATCGTCTCATTGACTTGAGCTCCCCAAGTAAGCTGGACTCAATCAACACCAGCGAGCCCAGATCCTGCAGGGATGCTGAGTGTGTGCTGTCAGCCATGCTTTTCTTACCATGAGTTCCCGGGATCTAACCCAGGGCACTTTATTGAGTCACCTCCTCAGCCCCTTCTGCATCGTTTTTAATGATAATTTTTAAAGCTTTTATTAGCAGACATTAATTATACATAATAATGGGTTTCACTGTGATATTTTCATATGTGCATACATAATGTATTTTGATCATATTCGTCCCCATTAGCCTCTCATTCCCCCTTGTCCCCTCCTACTCCCCCTTGTCCCCACCCACTCCATTTTGTCCCCTCCTACTCCTTGTCCCCACCCACTCCCTCTTGTCCCACCCACTCCCTCTTGTCCCCTCCTACTCCCCCTTGTCCCCACCCACTCCCTTTTGTCCCCTCCTACTCCTTGTCCCCACCCACTCCCTCTTGTCCCCACCCACTCCCTCTTGTCCCCACCCACTCCCTCTTGTCCCCACCCACTCCCTCTTGTCCCCTCCCACTCCCTCTTGCCCCCTCCCACTCCCTCTTGTCCCCTCCTACTCCCTCTTGTCCCCTCCCACTCCCTCTTGTCCCCTCCCACTCCCTCTTGTCCCCTCCCACTCCCTCTTGTCCCCTCCCACTCCCTCTTGTCCCCACCCACTCCCTTTTGTCCCCTCCTACTCCCTCTTGTCCCCACCCACTCCCTTTTGTCCCCTCCTACTCCCTCTTGTCCCCACCCACTCCCTTTTGTCCCCTCCTACTCCCTCTTGTCCCCACCCACTCCCTCTTGTCCCCTCCCACTTCCTCTTGTCCCCTCCCACTTCCCCTTGTCCCCAGTTACTCCTACTAATCTTTTTTCTTTGCAACTGGCCCCATTTCTACTTTCATGTCTTAAATTCTTTTAATGTAATTCGTGTGTGTGTGTGTGTGTGTGTGTGTGTGTGTGAGAGAGAGAGAGAGAGAGAGAGAAAGAGAGAGAGAGAGAGGAAGGGAAGGAGGGAGGAGAGAGAGAGAGGTACATGTGGAAGTCAGAGGACAACTCTGTTTACATCTTTAACTTCCAGATGGGAGATGTCTCTGCTGAAGATTTCTTCTGCTTTAACTGCTTAGGGCTCATTCAGTTTCTCACATATAAAAACTTTGTTTTGGCCAAGTTTGAGAAGTCTCCAAACTTTCATTGTTAGCACTTCACGCTCTGTCTCCCTTCCCGGTCTCAGAGTCCCCAGACCTGAGCATTAGATCTTCTGTTACAGCTTCAGGCTCTACTAGGCTGCTTCTTCAGCTCTGTTAGTTCCTGGTTGTCCAACGGGCAGTGGCTACTTTCCTGTTTTCTAGTTCGTCCGTTCTTTACTCATTCTGCCTTTTCTTTCATTCACTCATTAGCAGGTGTTTCAGATCTTTACTTCTGATAATAAATTTCCACTTTGGTCAGCTTCTGTATTTCTTTTCTGATCTTGTTTGCTTTTAGCTCACTTACTTTGGTTCTTCGGAACAGCTGTATCATTGCTACAGTAACATCTTTCTACACAGTTCTGGCTTTTCTGTCCTTCCATGTGGGTGTCTAACAGAGTTCCACAATTCCAGGTGAGGTCCTGGTTCTTGGGATGATAAGAGATTTTCAGATACAATTCTGTTATTTTGTCTACTGCGAGGCTCTGCGTCTTAAACACTGTGCTTCAGCTTCTTCCCCTGTGCCATTCCAATGGTGTAGGGGACACTGCCTCACCACTTTCAGGCAGGAGCACATTTCCTTTCCCCTCAGACTCTGATGACACCTCACTAACACTGGGAAGACATAGATGGGGTTTCCAGATTCGTAATAAGATATAGTTGTCTCCTGGCTAGGAAGAGAAGGGTGCCTTATTGCTGCTCTCCATGTGGTCTTATTGACACCATGAAGCTATACCCTTGTCACTTCTGGATGGTGGTTACCATGCCATCTCTAATCCCCCTTGGGATGGTAAATCCAAGCTGCTAGCATGATTACACTGAAAATCGCCTAGGAGATTGGTGACCAGTATCTGATGGCTTTCCACAATTACATGCGGGCTCTGACTGAATGCGTGGATTAGCCTCTGATGGAGTCACGTGCTGACATTAGTAGGCGCTGAGGGTAGAAGGGGGCCCAGCTGGGGGAGGAATGCCATGTGAGTTATGCCCTTGGAGCTACATCTTATCCTGGCTTCCTTCCTGCATCTCTTCCCTGTGCTTTCTATCCACCATTACGTGAACAGTCTTAGCCTGCCAAGTCATGCTTTCCCTTCATGACAGACAGACACTTTCTCAAATCACATACCCAAACAAATCTCACCTCCCCTTAAGCTATTGTCTCAAGTATTTGGTCAAGCTGGTGTGAAAGTAACTAATTCGCCACCCCAGTGGGGAGGAGAGCGGCTGTTCATCTCTAGGGAGGCCAGGGTGCAGCCCCACAGCACTCCACGGACACTGTGGAAGATGGTAGGGGTAAAGGACTGTGCAGCTTCTCCTGAGGTTGGAGAGATGGTCCAGCAGTGACGAGCACTTGCTCTTACAGAGGATCTGGGTTCAGTTCCAGAGAAAGGTGTGTGGTCCAGTGTGGGCCACTGAGGGGCCAGTTTCTTCTGTAGTATTTGAGCACAATGGAATAGTCATTACTGGTTTTTTTTCTCCCATATTTCTCAGTGCTCTGGGGCTGCCAAGTCCCCCATCACCTAATCTGGAAGGTGTAAGGACAGATCTACCAGACTCTCAAGTGTCCCCTGCCACACTGCTCCTGAGTCCTGAGTTTACAGATCTTCTCACCACCTGTTGGTCTTCCAGGGTCCACCTGACCTGTTCACTGGATAACGTGTAAGCTTTCCATCTACCTGGTATGGAGAATAAGGTCAAAGTTGACTATCCTATCCAAAAGGCCACTGGAGTTTAAACTACTCTGCCTCACTCTCACGTCCAAGCCTTTATCCCGCCCCCTTCTCTAACCATAAAAAAAAATCAAACATCTCACAAAAAAAGTTCTCACCTACGATATGAATGATTCTCCAACAACTCTTGTTCTAATGTTACTTCATTTTTCATCTTTTCTCTTTTATGCTGCTGAGGATAGAGTATTCAAAAATGCTAGATAGGTACAGAACACTTAGCTATAGACTCAGCTCTTTAAAAATACAAAGGGGTGGGGACTCTCAATAAGTTACCTAAGCCTCCTTGAACATATGCTGCATTCTGCAGTCTAAGTAAGCCTTGAACTTGTGACCGCCTGCCTTCATCCCTCGAGCACCTGTAATCACAGTTTTCATAACCAGGCCCACCATTACTTGTCTTTCTGACTTTTCCTCAGCTGTCCTTTTCTGTTCAGGTATTTCGTTACAGGGAGTCTCCTTGGAGAAATGGAGTAAGTTAGAAAATCTTTCTGAGTCTCCATTTTCTCATTATGAAACAAGGGTGGCACTAGCCCCATGATACTTTGTTGGGGAAGATGTGGTTAGGACAGGCCTCATGTGACCTAAGGTGGCCTGTATGTATCTGAGGGTGGCCTTGAACTTCTGATCTTCCGGCCTCTATCACCCAGGTGTTGATATTATAGACGTGTGTCATGAAGTACGTATGGCCTCATGGGAATTTTAATGAATATTATATGAAAACAAAAAAAAACCTGCAAAATGTTTGCCAGATCGTAGACTTCACTACACTGCAAATGTTTCTGTGTGAGGCACAGCTCCCTTCTATGAGTTACAAATTCTGTGAGGATGAAGGGATCTCAAACCCCTCACTTAAGATAAGGAAAAGTCCCAGAGGTAGAATTAACGCCTTTGTTCTGAGAGACTTGCTCTTGAGTCTACAACGTTAATATTAAACTACCAGCCACAGCACATGATCCATAACTATTTATGAAACAAACGGCTAATGCCCTCTGCTATGACACTCATTACATTATATGATGGTGTAATAGTGTACTCAAATATCTCTGACATACCCCGGTCTTTGAGGATGATCTGTACTAGCTTGGTGGGGTTTTTGTTTTGTCATGTTTTGCTTGTTTGGTAGTGGTGTTTTGTTAGATAGTGGATAATGAACTAAAGCCTTGTGAATGAGAGGCAAGCACCACTGAGTTACACCCAATTCAAACACAAGTATGCTTTAATGGTATTTATATCAGAGAGAACAGAGGGAATCGAAGCCACTAGAATAATTTGTAAAGTATATTTAGGTATGTTTTAAAAGTCATAGTGAATATTTCTCTGCTTTAGTAAACTGGACAAGCTTCATGGAAAGACAAAACAGCCACATTTAGTCTGCTGTCCTTGGGAGAATTGTCTGCCTTACAAAAACACAAATGTAGTGTTTAACTTAAGTCCCTAATCTAATCATGTTTATTTTTCTATTCATGAAGAAAATAATATGCAAATGATTTCCACTTTCTATAAAATAATGTTTCAGTGTGATCAAACTTGACTTTAGTTTTCATATAAAAGTGGTATCTATGTGTTGCTTTTATTGGTTAATGAATAAAGAAACTGCTTTGGACCTATAGCAAGGCAGAACTTAGGTAGGCAGGGAAAGCTAAATGGAATGCTAGGAGAAAGGAAGTGGAGTCGGAGACAGAAGCCAAACCATGGAGCTGCCAGAGTCAGACATGCCGAACTTTTCTGGTAAGCCACAGCTATGTGGCGATATACAGATTAATAGAAATGTGTCAAATTAATATAAGAGTTAACCAAGAAGAAGCTAGAGCCAATGTGCCAAGCAATGATTTAATTAATACTGTTTCTGTGTGATTATTTCAGTTCTGGGCGACCGAGACAAACAAGCAGCTCTCTCCTTACAACATAAAAGAAAGAGTGGAGGCTAGTGAGATGGCTCAGCAGGTAAGGCACCCGCCACAATCCCCAGGACTCACACAGTGGAAGGAGGCTCAGCAGGTAAGGCACCCGCCACAATCCCCAGGACTCACACAGTGGAAGGAGGCTCAGCAGGTAAGGCACCCGCCACAATCCCCAGGACTCACACAGTGGAAGGAGGCTCAGCAGGTGAGGCACCCGCCACAATCCCCAGGACTCACATAGTGGAAGGAGGCTCAGCAGGTGAGGCACCCGCCACAATCCCTGGGACTCACACAGTGGAAGGAGGCTCAGCAGGTAAGGTACCTGCCGCAATCCCCAGGACTCACATAGTGGAAGGAGAGATCCACTGCTGCAAACTGATTCCACCTATCAGTTGTGCAGACCTGAACATGCATGCAGGCATGTGTGTGCAAGCACACACACATAAATAAATAAATATAATTTTAAAAAATTAACTCATTTATATATATACATGTGTATATACACATACACACACACACACACACACACACACACACACAGTGTTCTGCAGGTCAGAAGAGGGCACCAAATCTTATTACAGATGGTTGTAAGCCACCGTGTGGTTGTTGGGAATTGAACTCAAGATCTCTGGAAGAACAGTCAGTGCTTTCAACTGCTGAGCCATCTCTCCAGCCCAAATAAATATAATTTTTTTTTAAAAAAAGAAGATAATACCAAAACATTGCCTCTGCTTAGGGAGAAACGGCTTTATATCCAAATGGAAGACTGGCTAAGAATGCAATCAGACATTTAGGAAGTGCATCACAAATGAGCCTGCCATGTCTGTCTGACAGAACAGGCTACAAGACAGTGAACTACATTTGGTCATTGAAAATGTGTGGGCTACAGCTTGAAGTGTCTATACAGTTTCTACTGGGTGAAAACTGGCTCCTGAAGTCCCAATTCTGATCCCTTTGGGACTAATAAATTAGCATTCTTATATATAGATGACCACCCTTATACTGGCTGTGTGAGCCTCTTCCTAGAGATCATCTCTTACCATGTTGATCAATAAATATTATTCCTCCTTTACAAAGTAGAGCATTAAACCATGAATATGTAACACCCAACCTTTAAAACTATCTTTTTTGGTTTGTTTGCTTTTATTTATTTATTTTTTAAGACAGGGTTTCTCTGTAGTTTTGGAGCCTGCCCTGGAACTAGCTCTTATAGACCAGGCTGGCCTCGAACTCACAGAGATCCATCTGCCTCTGCCTCTGCCTCTGTCTCCTGAGTGCTGGGATTAAAGGTGTGCACCACCACGGTCCAACTGAAAACCATCTTTGTGAGACCCCACTGAGTGTATGGCTGGCTTTGTCTGGGACACTTATGCTGTCTGCTGCTTCAAAAGGACAACAGCAACTATTGCAATACAAGCACCTATATTCTTAGTATTTTTATAAGGCCAGTAACGCTTACATGACCTTGATGCACAAGTGGGAGAAACCAGGTTAGCATTCTTTGGGGGTTTTGAGTGTTTGTGTGTGTGTGACTAGAAACCAAACACCCTGTGCACACTAGGCATTCTACAGACAGCCTAACGATCTTCTGTTTTAAAGTTCCTTTTATTTTATGAGTATAAGTGTTTTGCAAGCATGTAACTGTACCTTGTGCCTAGAGAGGTCAGAAGAGGACATCAGGTACCATAAGACTGATGTTATAGCCATCATATGGGCTATGAACCATCACACAGGTTCTAGGACTTAAACCTGGATATTGTAGAAGAATAGAAGATTGCGAGCCACTGTGTAGTTGGTGGTGGTTCCTGGGAATTGAACTCAGGACCTCTGGAAGAACAGTCGGCACTTTTAACCTCTGAGCCATCTCTCCAGCTCCCTATTTTTCTTTTTTCGAGACAAGATTTCACTATGTAGTCCTGGCTGTCTCTGTAGACCAGGCTGGCCTTAAACTCACAGAGATCTGCCTGCCTCTGCCTCTTGAGTGCTGCAATAAAGGTGTGAGCTACCACTGCCTGGCTTGTTCATTATTTTCGGAGTAGTTTCTCAAGTAGCTCGGACTGATCTTGAACTCACTAGTAGCCAAGGAGACCTTGAATTCCTGTTCCTGCTGTACAACTCGCATGCTTGGCTTACAGGTGTTCACAACCATACCTGGTGTCAATCCTAACATTCTTAACATTACGAAGAATTACTACTGTTTACTTTTATGTGAATGAGTACTTTGCTTGGATGCTTGTACCACATGGGTGCAGTGCCTATGGGGACCATAAGAGGGCGTCAGATCCCCTAGAGCTGGGTTACAGATAGTCCTTCAACCTGGGTCTTCTGGAAGAGCATCACGTGCTTTTAACAACAGCACCACCTCTCCAGTCCAGGAAGAATTATTGACAGCACCAGGCGATCACAGACATTTGGATCACACAAATATTTCTAAGCATTTTGAAACAAAAGATTTGCTTCAATTATATTAAATTTGTCCTGACACTTTGATGCACGCATAGGATCCATTCTGAGCGCTGACACTCCCCAGCATCTCCTGTGCTCCTCCTCTATAAAGCCTATACTAATTCTTGTGTGTAACCCACTGAGTTTAACCTGGGGCACTTGTGTGACCATGGGGTTGGAACTAGCCACCAGAGCCTGGTGGGCTTATGAGACAACAGGAAAAGGTTTAAATTAAACCGTTTTAACCCATAATGTTGAACTGTTAAAATGTTTTCTATAATTTCTTTTTAACTTTTTATTTATTTGTGAGTGAGTGTGTGTGTGTGTGTGTGTGTGTCCCTTGCACGTGTTCACACACATACACACACATGTATGCGGGTCATAGGCTGACCTGTGGGAATTAGTTCACTTTGAGTCCCAGACTCAAACTCAGGACGCCAGGCTTGGTGGCAAACGCCTTTAGCTGCTGAGCCATCTCGCTCACCCAGGTTTCCTATACTCCAGATACACCACTGTGAACTTGAGGAAATGCCACTTCGCTTTTTCACAAGCACAGCTTTGGCAGGGCTTTCACTGGAATATATTATTAATTCCCAAATGTACTTTCCTTGGCAACTTCCTTCAACAAATAAGACTGTTCTATAAACAATATCCTCCTCCCTCCCTACCCACCTCTCTCTCCAGCCAGAAGAAAACAAAAACAATTTTCTAGTATATAGCCCTGCTGGCCTGGAACTTGCTATGTAGACCAGGCTGGCCTCAAATGTGTGATCCTCCTGCCTCTGCCTCCTGAAAGCTTGGGTTATAGGCATTTTCCACAATGCTTAGACTATAAACCATTTTAATGGTATTATTTTGAAGGACCAATCAAGTCTTTTTTGAAACATTTAAAATAAAAGTACCTCCTTTGTTCCACTCTAAGACCCCAGTGTGCTACTGAAAACACCAAACACTGACTCTATGAATATCAAATTCACAAGAATCAACAATCACAAAATTACATTTCACGTGTATAATACATTAATTGCTACAATGAAACAGTAACAAAACATGAAATCATTGCTATTGATCTTTTACTTAATAATAAGCCCAAAGCACAGGGGTCAGTCCTGCTGCCAGCAACTCTATCTTGCAGAGAGAAGCCAGAGAGTGCTTCCCTGGACAGAAGAAGTTAAAGGAAGCATGTGCAAACATGGGGAAGGAAGGGTAATGCAGACAAGAGATAGTCGTGTCTCTCATTACAACACACGAAAGAGGAAATTATGAAGTCAGTTACCCAATATTCGTGCATATTTAATATAATACCAAACTCACTAAAACTTAAAGTAAAATAGAAAACACAGACAGGAGATAAGAAATCAATGCTGAAGAAGCAAAAGGAATCCTATCACTAGACAGGCACACAGAAGGAAGAACTGTGCTGAGCCTGGCGGTCCATGCCTGGCACCTCAGCACTCAGAGGCAAAGCAGGAAGACTGTTAATACAAGGCCAGCCTGAGTTGCATAGCAAGACCTGGGCTCATAAACCCCAGGGATAGAAATGCAGCTCAGCAGCCGAATGCATGCCTAACATGTACAAGGCCTTGGGTTTGAACTCTTGCATCATCAAACCTGACCAGGTGTCATAGAAAGATAAGAACACGACCAACATCCCTAGAATAGACTATTTAGGAAATCATCATTCTAGACCGTGTCCAGGAAAAACTCATTAAAAATGTCCCTTTCAGCTGACTTGGCACAAGATGTCAATGCTGGAAGGGAATGCAAACCATCACTCCTCAAACAAACCTAGAAGACATTCATGCTACCTAGGAAAGTTACTTGGGATTGTGAAGACCAGCCACACTGCATTTGCTTGGCTGAGTAGTGAAAGCCAGTTTCAAAGGCATTTTCGACAGTTTGTAAACTGGTTTCTAGATGCACCAGAAGAAAGCAGAATCTCACATTCTGAAACACTGTAAAGTGCATTCTAAAAAAGACCTTATTGAAGTTTTATAAGTTACTTTACTTTTAAAAGCATCCGTGGCTCCAGGGGCGTGGTTTTTGTCAGGATGAAACTTCAAAGCAAGCTTCCTATAAGCTTTTTTCAAATCTTCATCACCAGCATCTTTTGTAACTCCCAGAACTTCATAGTAATTTTTACACTTGTTTATGCTGTGGACAAGAAAGGGTATGATATGAATTTCAAGCAAGAGCACAATGCTACTCTCTATTCCTCAGAATGGAATGAGGAATATCTGTGGCTGTAATGACCTATCCAGGCTGTTTGTGCCACTCTCTTTGGTAGACAGACAATTCCTCCACCCATGAGAACGTCCACATCACAGTTTATCAAAGCTACAGGGAAGTACAGGCCATGGTGAGCACAGATGAAGGGCACTGACTGCAGCTAGAGCGGAAGAAACCCCTCAAAATGTGCCACAACTAAGGAGTGAACATGGAGAGAGCATTAGTGCACAGCGCAGACCTACAGAGCACAGGAGCCGGGCTACTGTCCACACGGGAACTGCAGTGCTGAGCACAGGAGCTGGGCTACTGTCCACACGGGAACCGCAGTGCTCGCCCAGACGAAGCCAGCACAGGCTAGCTCCACACCATGGCTACTGAGAATTTACCTGAGTTACTCTGAAAAGCACAGGGATTCTGTATTAATAAAACAGTCAAAAGTAGTAGTGGGGATTAAAGAATACTTGTTCATCCAATTTCCATCAGTCCGTTCCCAGAAATCACCTAATACCGTTGGTTCTTCAGTTCTTTCAAAGGTTTCCATACTGAAGTTTGGAGTGTTGAATACATATCAGGAATAGCAGAGATATACAGACGGGATTAGAGAACACTGAGAACTCTAGGGTGACAACATCCTACAACCAAACCACCTGACATCCCAAGAGCCAAGGCAGGTGGGTGGAAGGGCTGGCAGCGGAGCTTGGTGCCAGGGAGCACACAGCACGCGTGGATGAAACTCTGGGCTCATTTTTTTTTTTTTTTAGCAGATGTGCATTTCTTTGTAAAATATTTTGTAACTTTAGTTGTGTTCCATATTCTGTTTTGAGAGCAGGACAACAGGTAAACTAACTGGAAGCACTGGTAACTAGGGGCAAAACTGGGAAAAGATGTGGGAGAAATGGGAAAGGGTGAGAGGGAAAAACCTCACAGATCAATTCACAAAGAGCTGAGGCAGGTTTTAACATCGCAACACTTGGTACCTCGACAGCCCCCTTAACTCCCCCTTCATAATGGAAGCACCCACGATGCACTGTGTCCATGGAGAGGAGACAGGAGAAGGGTACAATGACAGAAATTACACAATGCTATTGGATGATCACCAAGGACAGCAGCCACTGTGGCATAGAGCTGGTCTCAGTCTAGGAGACTCCCGACATGTGCTGTGGCAAGTTCATTGGAGCCTACAAGATTGTAAGTCCCAGAACCCTGATACTGAACTTCACAGTGTGGGAGCGACTTCGATTTTTCTTTGATCTGATTTTGACTGTGCCCTGACTCTTTCCTCGTGGAGTAAGGAAAATATTGAACTTATTTTTTTATTTTACAGGAGCCCACGTTTGACAGAATTTGAGCTTTTATAGACACTTTGGTATTTTAGAAATGTAACACAAGGGGCTGGCTTGCTGGGGTTTCTGTCCCGCCCAGTACCCCACATCCGGCAAACCCCAAAGAAAAATCATACACAGGACTCCATAAGATTATAAACTGATTGGCCCATTTGGTCAGGCTTCTTATTAGTCCTTGTAAGTTATATTAATCCATTATCGTTATCTATGTTAGCCACATGGCTCAGTACCTTTCTCAGCGTGGCAGCTCACATGTTGCCTCTTCGGTGATCTGGGCAGGAATGGCGGAGGAAGCTTCCTGCTTCCCAGAATTCTCCTGTTCTCATTGCATCACCTCTACTTCCTGTCTGGTTTTCCCACCTATACTTCCTGCCTGGCCAATCAGCGTTCTATTAAAATACATGATTGACAGAATACAGATAATTCTCCCGCACCATAGAAAGACTTTGAATATTTTGTTTTTGGAGACAGGGTCTCTCTGTACAGGCCTGGCTGGCCTTAAACTTACAGAGATCTGCCTGCCTCTGACATCTGAGTACTAAGATTAAAGACATTTGCCACTATGCCTGGTTGATTTTGGATATTTTAAAGATGCTGAATTTTTAAGGTTTGAACGTTTGAAGATTTTGAGACACTTAAAGTTTGTAATATGCTTTATATTGTGATATTGATAGTAATGATATCTTGGTGCCAATAGGAAAAGTTACAGCTGAAGTGATGTGTTTGTGCATTAAGTTGACAAAGGGTCAACTGTCCTGGATAGTTTTATGTCAACCTGACACAATCTGGAGTCATTTTAGAAGATGAACCTCAACTGAGAGAACGTCCCCACAGACTGGCCTGCAGGCAAGCCTGTGGTACATTTTCTTGATTGCTGACTAATGGGGAGGACTCAGGTCACTGTGATGGTTCCACCCTTGGGCTGGTGGCCCTGGGTTCTATAAAAAAAGCAGGCTGAGCAAACTATGAAAAGCAAGCCAGTAAGAAGCATCCCTCCACACCTCTGCATTAGCTCCTGCCTTCAAGTTCCTGGCCTAAGTTCCCTAGACAATGAACTACAAACGTATGAGGTGAAATAAAACCTCTCCTCCCGAGATGCTCTTTGTCAGGGCCTTTGTCACAGAAACCCGAACTAAGGCAACATGCTAAACACAAGTCCTCTGGAGATTCTTTCTCCTACACATAGAAAGAACTCTGTTGGGGAAGGCGGCACTGCAGAGAATCTCCTAAGCCAGGTGCAGTCATGAGGACACAGACCAAGATATGGACTTGCTGCAGATGGTCACTCTAGTTTGCTTTCTGCTGTTGGGAACAAAAGCAACTTGAGGAGGAAAGGGTTCATCTTAGCCTACACTTCCAGGTAAGTCTGTTACAGGGGAAATCCTGCACTCAGGCAGGAACTGACACGGAGACCACACAGGAACCCTGATTACTAGCTCACTCACCCTGGCTCACTCACCATCAGCCAGCTTTCACGATGAAACCTGAGACCACCTGCCCAGGGGTGGCACTGCCCCCAGAAGGCTGGCGTCTTAGTGAGGATAACTATGGCTGTGATGAAACATCATGGACAAAAGAAAGTCGGAGAGGAAAGGGTTTTTATTTCACTCGCAGTCCCACATAACAACAGTTCATCATCAAAAGCAGTGGGGGCAGGACCTCAAGCAGGACAGGAGCCTGGAGGCAGGAAGCTGATGCAGAGGCCATGGCAGGGACTGTTTACTGCCTTGCTCCTTATGGCTAGCTCAGCCTACTTTCTCAGAGAACCCAAGACCAGCAGTCCAGTAATGGCACCACCGCAATAGGCTGGACCCTCCCCATCAATCACTAATTTTAAAACGTCCTACAGCTGGATCTTATGGAGGCATTTTCTCAATTGAGATTTCTTCCTTTTAGGTTACTCTAGCTTCTGTCAACCTGACACAAAACTAGCCAGCACAACTGGGCTCTCCCACATCAATGAAAAATAAAGACAATTTCCTACAGATATGGCCATAGGCCAATCATTCTGTGCAAACCCTTCATTGTGATTCCCTCTTTCTTCTTGCTTGTGTCAAGTTGGCCAAACAAACTAGCCAGGAAAATTAAACACTTCAAGTAATGCTCTACCATATACTCTTACCATATGTGGTGGTTTGAAAAGGAATGGCCCCCATAGGCTCATATATTTGAATGTTCGGTCATTAGGGAATGGTGCTACTTAACAGGGATTAGGAGGTGTGACTTTGTTGGAGTGGGTGTGGCCTTGTTGGAGGATGTGTGTCACTAAGGGTTGGCTTTGGGTTTCAGATGCTCAAGCCAGGCCCAGTGTCTTGCTTTTCCTGCTGCCTTTAGATCGGGATGTAGAACTCTTAGCTCCTTCTCCAGCACCATGTCTGCCTGTGTACTGCCATGCTTCCCACTGTGAAGACCATGGACTAAACCTCTGAAATCATAAGTCAGTCCCAATTAAATGTTTTCTTTTATAAGAGTTGCTGTGGTCATGGTGTCTCCTCACAACAACAGAACAGTGACAATGAGACCCTACTTTCTCACATCACAGCCTTTCCATCAAGCTGTGTGTAATTTTTCTTGTTATTGTGACCAAATGCCTGACTATGGCAACTTAGAAACCATCGGGGGTTTATTCTGACTGGTACCGGTGAGGAAGTCCACCACAGCAGGGAAGATGTGGCGCACACTAAAGCGCAGAGGGCAATGAGTGCTTGCTAAGCTCAGCCTTCTCCGCTGTATGCAGACTGGCCCACGGAAGGGCACTGCCCATCCAGAGAGGATCTGCCCACCCCAATCAACCTAGACTAGAAAATCCCTCCCAGATGTGCCCAGATGCAGCTGTCTCCAGGGTGAGTCTAGGTCCTGTCATGCTGCTAGTTAAAAGAAGCGTTTGCTGCGTGTTTAGTTTGTTCTTTTCTGAAAGATCCAAACTTTCTGCATCCTTAACAATAAAACAAATCTTTAAAAAGAAATTTCAGAGGACATAGTTCATTTATACACATATGCATTCTCCCCTGTGCTGTCTTAGAACTCTGTCAACAAGAAGATCACAAGTAGATACACACCACCCACTTCCTAACCCTGGGCCAGAAACATAAACCCAAGTAAATCTTCTTTCTGAACAACTTGGGAAGCAAATATTGTACAATGGAGGCCTCAGGGCCTGTCTGGCCCACTGTCTATCCCTTCTTTGCTGGACTGGAAATATAATGGCAGGAGCGAAGAGTTATTTTTCAACTTCCTCTCTCTCTTTAACTGTGTTACAGATGTTCATTTCGATAGATCCCAGTGACTGGGGCTGTAGCTCAGTTGGTACGGTAGGTGCCTGACGTGCATGAAGCCCTGGGTCCAGTCTCCATACTGGGTGTGGTGGCAAACACCTATGACCCCAGCATTCAGGAGGTAGAGGCAGATCAGAAAATCAAGGTCATCTTTAGCTGGAGAGAGTTCTAGACCATCCTGAGCTATGTGAGACTTTGTCTCAAATGAATACATAGGCTTTAGATTTAACTGGTGTTTAGGGAAACACTTCCAAGTTAAGGCATTATCCTTCTGATGTGTCTAACAACTGTAATTTATCTTCCTCTAACTTAAAGAACTGAAATTTAACAAGACCAGGCACTGTGGTCTCACACCTGCAACCCCAGCACACTGCTGGGGAACTGAAGCAGAAGGAACATGAGTTCAAGATCAGTCTAGGCTATGCCGCAAGAGCTGGTCTAAAAACAAAAACAAAAACAAACAAAAAAAGGGTAGAGGAAGACAAGGGGCACTGATGCTTAAATCAAATCTGAAGGTCCGGTCTCTGTGATGCCGAAGAGATGGATCTGTGTAGGAGCAGTTGCGGACACTGACGATACCTGCCTGCCTGCCTGCTAGACTCCACACGGACCTTCCATGTTTAATACTAAATGGCTTTACAATGATGTATTAACTTCAAATAAAATTCACTTTCCTCAATTTTTTAAAACCTAATTCAGCTCAGAGACAGACAGCCTCATGGTGCTGACTGCTTGCTCGCTGAGTTACACAAGCTTTCTTCAGTCTTACTATAGCCTCGCACTTACGCAACGGGAGTGGCATCATTGCGTGGCTTCTCCCCATTGAGCCATACTGTTACTGAGCAACTTGTTCATATAAGCATCTTCTCTATCAAGACAGTGTACCTTCCTGAGGAAAATCCCTTGTGTATAAATAAAACAAAACACAAAATGGCACGGTGCAGCTCTGGCCTCTCACCTGCCACCTCGCAAGATGCGTGTGAAGCCTGCTGCAAACATACACACTACGCAACTAGGCAACTGACATACGAGGGACTGATGGAAATATTTCAAATAACTTAGGGATTTCACCTAGAAGAATGCTTCATAATTAGTCACAGAATTTTTATATATACAATTTATATTAGATACACATAGTTTATATTATATAGAAATTAAAAGATACAGTAGAGTTATTGGTTTAGAGAATCAATCTGCAATGCTGGAGGTGATGCTTCTAAAGAAATTCATCTATCCATAAGGAATGTGATCGTAAATATGGCTGGACCCTCAGACAAAGCTAACTGTATTCACTGCATTCCCCCTGTAAAGAAGCCCACACTTTTACTAGTCTCCACAAGTTCCCAGCCTCCTCAACGGCCCTCCCTCCTGCAAGTCTCCGCCTGCCCAACTCTGATAGCATGCGTGCTCCCCATTAGTGCTCATTCTTTCACTCTCAGGGTGTCCCCAGAAGCACATCCCCTCACCTATGGGGAAAACGAAAACAAGCACATATACACACAGGCATGCACAGAAGCACACTCACACCAATGCTAAAACAAATATGCTTCCCTTATTCATTGAAGTTCCTCTCTTGGGGGCTCTCGCATGTGTGCTCTCCCTCCCTATAAGGGAGAGGAACTATAGACTTAAAAAAAGCAATAACATCACATCTGGAAGAACACCGTTTTCTAAAATATGCAGCTGCAGTTGTGCTTGTTGGTGACACTTCCAAGCAAATAAGTAATTCTATTTGGGGGGAAGGGTCACAAAAATTACATACAATACAATTCAGTTTGTAATTAGAAAATTCATGGATTAGCTGAAGAGATGTCTTAGTGGTTAAGAGAATTTGCTACTCCTCCAGTGGACCCAGGTTCAGTTCCAAGCACCTACAACCTTCTGTAACTCCAGTTCCTGGGGGATCAGATACTTTTTTCTGGCCTCTACAGGCACCAGGCATGCATGTAATGTACATATATACATACATGTAAAACACTCATCCATATAAAACAAAAGTAAATAAATCCAAAATGAGAGAAACAGGATTCACGGGGTGTGCTCTCCCGGTGTAATGTAATGCCTACAGGAGAACACAACCTGTTTCAGCATACAGTTTCAAGCATACTGCTTTCTTATCACTCTTCCCCAGAAAAAGTCGGGAGCAATCTCTCTCTCACTTATTCAGTCAACTCTGACAAGGTGCGGCCTTGTGGAAGTGGTCGGCAGGCTTTGAAATGCTTGCTACCACTCACACCAGTCATGTCCTCTTTCACGGCTGCACCGTGACTAGGGAGTACGTTTTCTTCATCGTGATTTCAGACACAAGGATACAATGGAGCTTTAGCATGCACATATAAAGGGGAAAAATACGATAGAAATATTTCAATATCAGATTCAGAACACTGTGACAAGCGGCTTTCATCACTGATAAGATCCGAGTCTCAGAGTATATGTTCTAGAAATTATGCTGGACCCACTCTGCTGCTTTCCTGTGCTTCCTCACATCAGGTCACAATGCCACGGGATCCGCCCTCCCGATTTGTCACCTCCAGAGTCTATCAGCTGCCAGCACCAGCTGCCAGGAAGAGCAGCATCAGAACACTTTCCTTAGCTTCCACAGGAGCCAGGCAGGGGTGGTGCACACCTTTAATCCCAGCACTTCGGAGACAGAAACAGGCAGATCTCTGGGTATTTGAGGCCAGCCTCGTATACAGAGCGAGTTCCAGACAGCCAAAATAAATAAATAAATAAGTCACCAAAAAACCACTAAAAACCAAAAACTTCCAACAGGAAACAAAACAATCTATTCTGAAGTATTTCATACCTCTTAGCTTAGCCTTTTTTTCAAGAAAACCCTCTCTTATTTATAAGATTAGTAACACAGTATTTCTAAAACCAAGTTTCTCGCTGCTCAGCTCCAACCCACTCTGTTGCATACAGGCGTGTATGAAGAGAGGACCAGAGGGGACAACCGGATGGAGCACTGTGGTGTCTGTGTACAAAGGCAGCCTTGCAAAACTGGGAAGAAAAAGAGGATGTAGAGGCAGGAAGTGTAAAGCATGGCTGCCCTGACTCTCAATTTTCCTCCTATGAAACGCTCCCGTTTTCAACTGTATACGCCAGCACAGAAATTCATCTCCCCCCTCCTACCGGCCAAACAACGCATAGAATCAACGCTGAAGTCATCACTTTACACTTGGGCCATATCGTTGATTTAAAAGAATGGAACCTTCCACAGAGCTTTATAAAGGCTGACCTCACCAAGACTCTGAAGCACCGGATGCCCCGGGAACACCTTTGTTTCCTTTCTATGCAACTGGCATTATGACATCAGTTAAGTTCGATCAGAATCAACGCTCATGGAGATGACATCATCACATTACCTGAGAACTCCGTCTACTTGGTCTTTGGTGTAGACTTTTCCTCCTTCAGCACTACTCGGTGTGCCGTCCTTTGTGCAGGTAGGCTGGCTCTGGTCCCCACCCCCTGGAGGTCGTCGGCAGTGTGTGCTGTTTCCAGCGGTGCTTCCATTTTTCATAATTATTTCCAATAATGCTGTGGGAAGACAGACAAAGGGAACTGTACCTGCTTACATCAGGACACAGATACGCAACTCCACAAGCAAAGAAAGCAGACGAACTGCAATGATGTCTTCCAAAAAGATTTAACATGGCCTCCTCCTCCTTTTTTAGGGTGGGGAGGGGTGGTGGTGGTGGCATTGTTTTGTTTTCCCCTTTATTTAGACAGTATCTTGTTATTCATTTGGACTGACCTAGACTCATGTGGCCCACGCTGGCTTTGAACTCTCAATTCTGCCTGAGTTTCCCAGTGCTGGGATTACAGGCACAAACCACCAATTCAGGCTCTACAATGTCTCTTTAAATAACAAACCTCCTGCTACCAGGTGTGGTGGCACACACCTTTAATCCAACACTTTGGGCATAGAAGTAGGCAGATCTGTGAGCTCCAGGCCAGTCAGAGATACATAGGGCAGCCCAGTCTCAAAACCAAACCAAACCAAGAGTAAACATTAGTGATTCTCCTAGTGCATAACGGTCTGCAGAACAGTAACTGTCACTTAGGAGAGCTCAAAGACATGTGACGTTAGTAACTACAAATCACTATCATATAATTGTCATGACATGCTTATCACACAGTAAAACTGAAGAAATTCCCAAAAGATAACATTTCAAAGTAATTAATGAGACTATTAAAAACACAAAAAAGGTAGGCATATGATGCGGGAGAATTGTCTGTATTCTGTCAATCATATTTTAATAAAATGCTGATTGGCCAGGCAGGTAGTATAGGCGGGAAAACCAGACAGAAAGTAGAGGTGATGCAATGAGAACAGGAGAATTCTGGGAAGCAGGGAGGTTCCTCTGCCATTCCTGTGCAGACCACTGAAGAGGCAACATGTAAGCTGCCCAGCTGAAAAAGGTACCAAGCCATGTGATAATGTAGATAAGGATAATGGGGTAATATGTGTCATAAGAACTAATAAGTAGCCTGACCTAATAGGCCAATCAGTTTATAATCTTATGGAGTCCTGTGTGTGATTTTCTTTGGGAATTGCCGGTTGTGGGGTACTGAGCGGGACAGAAACCCCAACTAGCCGGCCCCTTCATGCTACAGGCAGATCTCTGAATTCAAGGCCAGCCTGGTCTACAGAGTGAGTTCCAGGACAGCCAGGGATGCACAGAGAAACCCTGTGGGGTTAGGGGGGGGCAAGCAACAACAAAAAAAGAAGCAGAAATTAGATTTCTGTTTACTTTTCAGCAGCAACAAGGGGAACAAAGGACATTAGAATACATCTTTTTTTTCTTTTTTAAATACAATCTTTAAAGCAGAAAACCAATTGTCAACTTGAGCTGAGCAGTAAGATTCTTTCAAATACACAAAGAGGTTGGAGCGGCAGCGTGGCAGTTAGGAGTCCAGCTGCCAGGACGCACATCAGGTGGCTCACAGTCACCTACACTCCAGTTCTAGAGGATCCACCACCTTCTGGAACCTGCACACATCGTTGAGAAAATGCATCACTCAGACACATGCACTAAAGAAAGAAAGTGCACTGTTTCCATTTCAGACAGAAGGAAGCTGTCCATGTGGGCCTCTAGCAAGCATGAGCAGTGGTCCATCACTGTGGGAATAAATGTAAGCACCAAAGACAGAACAGCAGTAACGTCTGAGAAACAGAGGCTAATGGCAGGGGAGAAGGAATGACGAGGTGAGGTCGGCCAAAACATTCCCAGCGGTTAAAGACAAATGGTGCAATACGATTAATCTTACTATTGTCTGGTCTACATAGCAAATTCTGGACCAGCCAGGGCTACAAAGTGAGACCTTGATTCAAAAGGAAGAGAGGAAAGGAGGGAGGGAGGGAGGGAGGAAAAGGGAAGAGAAAAAGTAACTTAAGTCACAAGTAGGCTAAAAAGCAAAAACAAAAATCATCACGCATAATGATAAAAAAGACAAATATTTATCACAAAATGAACCATTCAGACAGTGAAATACTATTTGGAAATAAAATGACACTAAATATTAACTTGCCTATCACACAGATGACAGGGAACACATTATGCTAAGCCAATGAAGCCAGGCACAAAAGACCACATGCTACGTGGTTCCATTGATATGAAAAGCACAAGGCCTGGAGATGTGGTTCATAGGCAGAGCTGGCCTAGCTAGCCTTGGATTGAGTCTCCAGAAACACTGGAGTTGGGTGGGAGCCTGGGAAGGCTGGGGATGCAGAGGGAGGAGAAGGGAAGGAGAGAAAACAAACAGAGCAGGTAAACACACACTTAGAAAGCAGATTGGTTTCTGCCAAGGGCGGGGGTTAGTGGGTCAGAGGAAGCTGAAATGACACAAGGCATCCAATAAGCCATTTTATTTCCAAGGTTTGGAAGTGTTTCAAAATTATGGCACGAGTTGCACAATTCTGTAAATCCACTAAAAAACCCACTTAACTCTGTACTTTCAATGAGTCAATTATTTAGTATGCAGATTATATCCAGAAAGCTACTATACATATATAATTTTTAGTTATATATTAAAAACTCCAATTGCTGTTGTCAGATTTGCAAAAACGTATCTATTACTTATATAATTCTTTTACTGTGGCTAACAGATAAGAGGTCACCAAAGAAAGAAACCGTATTTTATGACAATCTAATTGTAGGTGATATAGTAATCTAATAGTTATTAACAAGAAAAATAAAAGACCTACCATATAGCTAACTTCCAGTAGGAGTTCAGCCTGCATTTAATATAACCACAGTGGAATCAGTATAGTCTATGCAGCAAGTGGTGATCCATGACATGTAAATAGCAAAACTTAAAAAAAAATCTAATGCAGATGAAGAAGATCTCAAACCCAAATCCTCCTGCCTCTGCTCCTTGGTACTGGGATTACAGGAGTGTACCACCATACCAGGTCAGGAACTTAAAATTTAAATCTCTCTAAATCTTGAATAAAGTCAAAGAGAATTAAGTACCAAAATCATAACCTCATGCACAAAATCCCCTAATATATGATGACAGGAACAAACCATCAACTGCTAAAAAGGTGTGTGCGGATATTAAGTGTCTGTGTGAGAAGCACAAAACCGTACATGGGCATTTGCCAAGCTCACAGACCAGAAAAAGAGAAGCCAAATAACCAACAGGCATTATAGATAAAGCCGAGGAGACACCTGACAGGATGGGTTTCACCCACTCATAAGAGCAGGAGAGCCTGGTCCACACTTACAATGAAACTGCGGTGACCAGGACCCACACTGAGTCAGCAAATGAAACGGGAGGTGGGGAGGACAGGCCGAGTGATGCCTTCCCTAACCAGGGGACATACTTTAAACACCAGACAGACAGAAGGGTCTCTGTATAGTTGGAAAGGCTAAATAACAAACACTACATAAGTAAGTAATGTAAGCAATTAGTAAAATAAATACATACCAAAAGAAAATGATAGTGCTCAAATGATGCAAACGATTGGTATGAGAAAAAGTCACTAAGTGTGACCTCTAAAGTAACCGTGTGCACCAGACGGCCTTGTCAAGCCAGCGGGTGAAGGAGACACTGCTCTAAGGAACAGTCAGAACAGCAACTCTGAACCACTTCTCCAGATCCCAGGTGAGGAGACACAGGCAAGGAGTGAGGATGACTCAGCAGATGAAGATGCAGCCAAACCGACCTGATCACCCGAGTCCAAATCCCAGACTCACAGGAAGGTGGAAGGAGACAACCAACTCCATAAAGTTGGCATGCACAAGCACACATGCATGCACACACATGCGTGCAACACATACACACACACACACACACACACACACAAAGAATATGAAATCAAAGGGTAAAAAAATCCACTCAAAAACATAGGGTTGGCTGGGCATGATGGGTCAGGTCTGTAACGGTAACACCGCACTCAGGCAGCAGAGCCAGAGGCAGGAAAACTACCACTTGCTCGACCATCCTGGTCTACGTAGTGAGTTCTGGGCCAGCCCAGGCTAACAGTGAGACCATGAGACCATGGCGAAGTCAGCTAAGCTGGTGTGAGGGCAGACCTGTAGCACCAGTGCCTGGGGAGCTGCAGCAAGAGTGGCTCAAGTCCAAGGCCAGTCTGGGCTACACTACCCTGTCATTTAAAAAAGGCCAACCTGGAGAAAACAAAGTTACTTAAAACAACAGATAGTATCATACAGATGACTGAGACATATAAAGGTTGAAAGCTTCAAAATTGAAAAATAAAAATGTTGAAGGAAAGTAGTGGATAGTGAGAATGAAGAAAAGTTAACATATGGAAATAGACATCGCAAAGAAAAATATAATGAGAAATAAAAGAAACAGTAATTAGGTGATTTCTGACATATAAACAAAACATCTACATGACATAATAAAATACCAGACATCCTAAGAGTAAATGTCACCCGAGATACACTCAAGTAAAGTTAGCAGTGTATCCACACAACAACAAAACAAACAAACAAACCAATCAATCAATCAAATGATTTATATGGAAGAAAAGTTAGACCGTCCTCGGACTTTTTCCATCACTGGCACTTGCACAAGACCCTAGAGCATCCTCCTTGCATACCCCAGAAAATGAAGCGTGAGCTAAAGACTCACGACCCACTGACATGTTAACCCTGATGATCCACTTGGCAGGCTCCAGGATGACTGACAGGCACGTCTCTGAACATGTCTGTGAGGGGTTCTCCAGATGAGCTTAACTGGGGTAGGCAAACATCTGGGCAGCACGGCTCTATGCCATGGGCTCAGGTCCTGCGCTCTGTGAGGAGGGGAAAGCAAGCTGAGCGCCAGCATCCATCTCGCTCTGCTTCCCGATACACGTAACTGAGCTACCTCCAGTTCCCGCTGCCAGGATTCCCTACAACGGTGGGCTTGACTTGAGACAAAATGAGCCCCCTTCCTTAAATTGCTTTTGTTGGGTATACTATCCCAGCAACACGTAGAGTCACAACACAGCCACCAAACTTCAACAGTAAAGTCAGAGTAAACTGTTTTCAGCATTCTAGAAGTTAGGGAACATAGTTCTACAAACTCACCCTGTGACCCACTAGGAAACAAGCTTCAGAAATCCAAAATAATGACATATACCCTAGCATGAGGACTGGTGGCAAACATCGCTGGATATTTGTAGAGTTAAGACTGAATTATAGTTGAGAGAGGATGTTGTGTAATAATACTGTGTTCTGATGCTAGAAATATTCTTAAATATTCTTTAACCAGTGGGCTAGGAAGCTATGAGGCTTCTCATCCCTTCCGTTCCCTTTGTCAGCTAAGGTTTGCAGGGCCTACAGGCTTGGGCCAAGAAACAACTTTGGGATCAAACTGGCAATCACTGCCAAGCACAAGACTGAGTTTGACATAGCCTGCATCTATGGGGTGAAGGAGTCGATTTACAACACATAAAAATAACAAATAAGTGGGAGCTGCATTTCTCGGCGAACAGCAGCAGTGACTGGGAATGAAGAACGTGAGTGTGGGGTCTGGATAAGCACGGCCCACAGGCCCACCTATCTGAACGCTCAGTCACCAGGGAGTGGCACTCTTTGAAAGGATCAGAGGATCAGAGCAGCCACGCTGCAAGAAGTGTGTCACTGCGAGTGGGCTCTGAGGTTCAATAGCCCATGCCAAACCCACAGTGTCTTTCTCTGCCTGCAGATCAGTATGTAGCTCTCAGCTACTGCTCTAGCACTATGCCTGTCATGTCTGCCACCATTACGGTAATGAGCTAAGACTCTGAAACTGTAGGCACGTCCCCAGTTAAATGCTTTATTTATAAGAGTTGCCGCGGTCATGGTGTCTCTTCACAGCAACAGAACAGTGACTAAGACAATGGGAATGAACAATGTTGCACTAGACTGAAAAAGAGAGGTGAGTACATGTATACGTGTGTTACAAACACCAGGGCATATATAAATTTAAAATAATCATTACTCATAATGGAATGCCAGCACAAGCAACAGATACACATTCATGTTTATCTATGTATTTCCCAGCTCTGTCTATTAAGAGGACCGGACACAATGCTATTGCTATAGCAATGAACTTATCTAGCATCTATCTCGGTGTCTGTACACACTGCACTAAAAGAAGTCAGGCATGGTGGGGAACGGATTCCTTTGGGCAGAAAATATAAAACTCTTTTGGGCTACAAAGTAAAGAAGTTCAATAAATGATGAAGATATGTCAGAAAGACTCAGGAGCCAGCCTTAAATGGACACCCACTGACTAACCATGAACGCCAAAACAATGATGATGAAGGTTAAATGGGAATCCATGAATTCATCCAGGACGGAAAGACTGAGGGACAACTAAAAAATCTAAAGAGAATGACAGAATTAAACCCCACTTTTTAAAACAACTACCAGAACTTAACTAAGGGGGAAAATCATTGTTGTACATTACAAAGAGGTGGAAAGCTTGTTGAGGAATATGATATTTGTATGGTTGCAATGATTTCTCCCATGATATATCAATTACAATGAGGAACAGTCAACTTTATAGTAGAAAAATTGGCAATCAGCAGCTTAACTGGGAGATCAAGTAATCTCACTAGGAAAGGTCAATCAAAATCATGTGTCTCTTGATAAGCTACACCAAGAACAAAACATCACTTCTATGGTCTTCCTGCAAAAAACTGATATGAGAAAATATCTATCAAACCCAAATTTCAGGAAATTCTACAAAATAACTAGTTATACTCATCAAAAATGTCAAAATCAAGAAGCAAAAAGTGCGACAAGATTTACATAATATCTCATGCCCTCCTCCACCCCCCCCCCAAAAAAAAACACAGGGCTGGAGAGATGGCGACTTAGAGGTTGAGAGCACAGGGTGCTCTCACAGATGACCCAGATTTGGGTCCAGGACCCACAAGATGGCTAAGAACCATCATAACTCATTCCAGAGGATGCGATGTTACATTTCAGTCTCTGCAGGTACTCCATGATGCACAGACATTCAAGTAGGCAAGACACTCGTGTACATAAAAATATAAGGATAAATAAATCTATTTAAAATATTTAAAAGGGCTGCAGCGGCCTAGCTCAGTAAGTAGTAGGGAGCACCTGCTACTCTTGCAGAGGGCCTGGGTTTGTGAACCCACATGGCTGTTCACAATTGCCTGTAACTCCATTTCCCGGGGATCTGACACCTTCTCCTATCCTCTGAAGGCTCCGCAACACATATGGTGCACATAAGCTTATATGTGTTTATATATATATATATATCAACTAATAAAAATATTTTTAAATGTTAAAACACAACAATGACCCCCAATTTTTATCATAAGGGATACAATGGGTCCACTGTAAGAATTTAAATGAATGCATGAACTAATAGCCTAAATGTGATTATTATCATGTGGTTATGTATGGATGTCCTCATCTTATAAAATATATGTAAAATTATTTAGCAATGAGACCATCTATCTACAACCACTCTAATTGGCTCAGGGGATATAGACAAATTGTGTGTGTATAAAACAGAGGATAACTATAGCAAAGAGAATTCATAAAAACTTGAACCTAACGTTGGAGGGGTTCATTATTATTCAGGATAGCCTTGCATTATTTTATAGTCAGCATCACTGAATTACAGAGACGTGAGTTCCAGGACAGCCAGGCCTGTTACCCAGAGAAACCCTGCCTCAGAAATAAACAAACAACAAAAAAGAACAAACTAGCACAGTGGCACAAACCTTTAACCTCAACACTCAGGAGATTCAAGAGATAGAGGTAGGCAGATCTCCAGACCAGCCTCAAAAGACAAACGAACACCAGGCAGCGGTAATGAACACCTTCATCCCAGCACTCAGGAGGCAGAGGCAGGTGGATCTCTGTGAGTTTGAGGCCAGATTGGTCTACAGAGCGAGTTTCAGGACTGGCTCCATAGCTACTGAGAAACCCTGTCTCAAAAAAACAAAAACGAAAACAAAACAGACAAAGAAACACACACACACACACACACACACACACACACACTGCATTTCCCAAACCTGTGCTTTGAATAGAGTCCCAAACAATGAACAACCTAGTAGTCTCAGTGTCCCTAGTACCTGTACTGTGATGCTGAAACACCACTTTCCAGTAAAAGAAACCAAGATTACAAGTCATAAGGTTAGCCAGGCCAAGGTGTTGGTGGTGCATGCCTTTAATTCCAGCACTCCAGAGGCAGAGACAGGAAGATCTCTGAGTTCAAGATCAGTAGTGAGTTCCAAGGATAGCCAAGGCTATATACTGAAACCCTATCTCAAGTAAGTAACTAACTAAATAGTAAATAATAAACTTTATTCTGTTGTTGGCATGCTGAAGACACCCTTTTACGGCAATAAATGTATGTCCTAATCATCATTTTCACGGGGGAAATGCAGCTTGTTTTGTCAATTCTCATTTGTAGAGATCTACATTCCTTAAAGAGAAATTTACAGTTAATTTAATTTTGGGTGCATCAACATAGAACACATTACATGTAACCACATGTAACTATAAAAGTTTTATTTGGGACTGGAAAGATGGCAAACAGTTAGGAGCACTGGCTGCTCTCCCAGAAACCTGAGTTTGAGTCCTAGGACCTAAAGGGCAGCTCACGGCCATCTGTCACTCCAGACGACCTCTTCAGCCCTACACACGCATACACATGCACTGTGACACATGGGCAACTCACAAAACTAAGTAAGCAAATAATTTTATAAAGACAAATGAGGCTCTCAAAGGGAAGGTGGGCTGGAAACATAGCTTGCTTGGAGAGTGCTAGCCTAGCAAGCATGAAGCTCTAAATTGGCCCCGGCACCACACAAACCAGCTGTGGCGTTGCCCATATAATCCCAGCAGTGGCAAAGCAAAGGCTGGAGGATCAGAAGTTAAAGGTTATCCTTACCTACCTATAGAGTTGGAGGTTAGATCCTATCTCAAGAAAAAGAAAAAGGAACACGGAACTATAGAAATCACACCATCACTTTCATTTCCACCAGACACTCGTCCTCCTCTAGAACGGAAATGCCATGGAAGAAGATTTTTGTCACATTATCGACTTACTCCCTAGTACCTAAAACACTGTCTGGGGCTAGGGAGATGGCTCAGCTGGCAAGTGTCTGTAACTGCAGTTCAAGGGGATTCAATGCCCTCCTCCTACCTCCAAGAGCAACAAGCACACACATGGTGCACAGACATACAAATGGGAAAAAATCTAAACGTGTAAAATAAAAATAAAACAAAACTCTGCCTGGCACAGAGAAGTGTGTGGCCGATAAACATCTGTTGAATAGATAAACTCTCGTTGTTTAGAAGAGAAAACTGCAGCTCAGGAAGTGGAGATTTCTATCTAAGGCATAAGTTTAAACCCAATCTCAACTCTTTCCTCAGCGCTAACATCTGAAAACAGTTTCACTACCAGTGGAAATTCGGAAGTCATTTCCTAGCACTTAACTGGATGATACAGAAATAATTGTTTTAAATGTTCTCATCACTGAATTTTAATTAAGTCAATTATAATGGCATGATCTTAAAGGGAATAGGATGTATAATGATAAGGATACACATGGTGTTTAAAAACCTTACCAGTTTAGGTGAGAGAAAAGGAGGAACGCTTTTCAGTTCTGTATTAAATACAAAGTAACAAGACAAAAAAAAAAAAAAAGCAGAGGAACATGCATCACCTCTCCTATGGCTAAAATAAACTGAAAGGATTACTGAACTGTTATTAAGCAGGTAGCATGTACAGACTATCCACGCACGTAAACCTATCTGTTCACTCATGACAGCAAATGCTGAATGGGCTTCTCTGTGGTTGTATGGCATCATCTGAGTCAAATTGCTACCACGTTTTTGAAAAGAATAAAAATGTTCTTCTCAAACAAAGAAACAAAAACCTATACTAGCCAGGTTTGCTAGTATGATGGTTGCGCACACACGCCTTCATCTTAGCACTTGGGAGGCAGCAGCGGGTGTATCTCTGAGGGCAAGGTCTACATAGTGAGTACTAGGCCAGCCAAAGATACACAGTGAGACCTATCTCATTAAAAAGAGAAAAAAGAGTCGGGCAGTGCCAGTGCACATTTAATCCCAGTACTTGGGAGTTAGAGCAATCCTACTGTCTCAAAAAACCAAGGGGGAAAAAAAGGAAGGAAAAAAAGGAGAATATATAAAGAAAAAATCTACACTTCAAACTATCCTCCAGTTACTATGAAAATCTAAGTGTGGGGCCGGAAGGATGACTCAGTGGCTCATTGCACTTGTTGCTTTGCTAAAAGACCTGGGTTTGGTTCCAGCACCCACATAATGGCTCACGAACCATCCTTAAATCCAATCCTAGGGGATCTGATGACCTCTTCTTATCTCTGTGGGACCATTCAGGCAAAACACTAAATAGATTAAAACGACACAAGCAATTGAACAAAGCCTCAGAGTGGAGGCGCTGTACCCTCTACCCAACGCTAACCCACATCAACTCTGCAAGCAGACAAAGGTAACTCCGAGGTGAGCATCTGAAGTCTCTGCAAGTCGATGACCTCACGGAAAAGAACGGTCTCAGGTGAAACATGGAAAGTGATAGTGTCCTTCATCCATCTCAATATCAAACTTTTCATCAAGGAAAGCACTTGCCAGTTTATTAACGTGTTTTATCAGATTACCTTCTTACTCTATAGGAAATCCTAAGAGGACAAAAATCCTGGAACACAACTAGAATTTAATCTTGTGGCTCCCCACTCATCAAAAGAATAATGGCCATAGTACAAGTAGATACAAAGACAATCCAGTCAACTTCCTGAGTTGCTTGGTAGTTGTCACTCAGAAACTCCACTTTCCCCCATATAGAACCTTTATCAGGGTGCTTCAAGAACATTCCAGATGTTTCTCTCATTTGAGGTCTTATTTAACTCCCATAAACATCTCCTAGGAATACTCTAAAAGACAGTTTTTCACAGAGTCACACTGTTTTATTTTGGGTCACATCAACTCTGTGATGACATCTTAATTTTGCATATAATTAAAGCTTAGAATAGCTAAATATCTTATCCCTGGTTCTAGAGATGGCAGACAAAGTCTGCATTTGAACTGTTTTTAGACTACTCCACGATTATACCCTACCACTTTATTTGATAATTACCCAGCATCCTGGTTAATATCTTTCTACCTGACTTTCTCTCCTCCATTTCTCCGTTGTTCCTGTACCCATGGCTTTCAGAGCAACAACGACGCTGTACTTTTACAGTGTCTGTTAGAAGATTCATCCTAGCTGCTTACATGATAGAACATGACCGACTGTAAATCTGGGCTAGCTTTAAGGATGCTGAGATGGTTTCACTTGTGAAACAGAGAGGATAGACAAAATGTATTCGATGCTTTTTCGCAGCCCGTTTCTGTCCACAGAGTACCATGGGATCTGTACACTGCCCCTGCTGCATGCACGAAAAGTCAAGCACAAGAGGCTGTGTCTACCTTGAGAACGGGAGCTGGGTGGTGAAGACCAGGCCTGCAAAGCAGGTGACCTGGCCTAGAGCTTCTACTTCTTTAACGTTAGAACTGTCCCTCCAGCAGCAGATGACAGCTGGCTGCAATCTATCTACATAGTAGAAGGGATGCGAGAATAATTTCTGTCAATGAGTTCTCGGGTATGGCACCAGAAGCCCAGACAGCATAGCGAAGACTGACAAATGAGACTGACTACACAAAGCTCAAGCTCCCAGTGGCACACCTCACAGGGAGGGAAGATGGCCTAGGGAAGGAAAGAGAAGAGCTGCAAGCTAGATGTCAAGGAGTTAATGCCCCAAATATATTAAGAGTCCTACAGCAATATCAATGGAAACAGTCTGATTTTTTTAACTGGGCAAGCAACTTAAGAGAATATATAAATCTCCAAAGAATAAACAAATGGCCAAACACATGAAAATTGTTCAACATCATTAATCATCAGGGAAAATGCAATCAAAACTGCAGTGAGCGATCACCCGATAGTCACTAGAATAGTCACTATCAAAACAAACAAACAAAAAACTGGGAGTGTTGTGTTGTATCAGACACTAGGGAACTGGAACCCCCGTGTATGTCGCACAAAATGGTGCAACTGCTCTGGAAAACAATGTGGTGGTTCCTCAAAACCCAAAATTAGAATTACTCCGTGACCCAATAACCCCACTTCTGGGTATATACGCAGAACTGAAAGGAGGTCTGTAGACACTCACGGTGGTAGGAGCATCACTCACAGTACAGGATGGGAAGGAACCCAAGGCTCACTGACGGGTGAACGGATAACCTGTGGTGGCCAATGAGAGGGCTCAGAACAGTGCTCCGTGCCCACGTGTGGAGAGACTCTTTCCTCTACAAGGTGTCACCTGATCTCACGCATACGCCATGGCACACGCATACATACACACTCCACCCACACACACAATAAGTATTCCTCCCAAAAAGGAAATGTGATGTTTGAATGTGCATGTGCACACTCACACCAATGCACGTGTGTATATAAATAATAAAATGTTCTTTAGTGTTGTTGTTTTTTTTTTTAAAGGAAATCTGGCCTGGTGGTGGTGGCATACGTCTTTAATCCCAGCAACTGGGAGGCAGAGGCAGGGTGATCTCTGTGAGAAGATCTTGTGATAGAGAAATCCTATCTCAAAAATCAAAAAAAAAAAGAAAGAAAGAAAAAGAAGAAAAAAGAAAAAGGAAAAAGAAAGAAATCTGTCAAATGTTGCAATACAGATGAAATATGAAGTTATTAAGTGAAATAAGGCAGGCACACAGAGTATTCTGTATGATTTCTCTTAGATCAGGTACCTTATTAGTCTAATCTATAAAAAGTGACTTCGGAATGAAGGCTGCCGAGAGATAGAGAGTAAAGGGGGCTATTTAACTGGTACGGTTTCGAGGGTGTAAGATAAAGCGCAGATTTCCAAGGCGCACCAGGTGGAAATACTGAACACTACTAAACTGTACACCCCAAAAAAATTAGAATAACAAATCTTTTACGTTGCACTCTCTACAATTAAAATGAACTTTTCTTTCACTCTCTTTTCCTGTCCTAAGCCAACGCAACGAAAAGATAAAGCGAAAAGCACAGAAACAAATGGCTTCAACAATGGAAGAAGAATGAAGAAAACAGTAAAGTCAAACAGAGGCCCTGTTTATTAAGTTTCCTCTTATTTCTCTTAACCTGGAAATATTTGAGACCACGGTAAAATATCTCCCCATCAGCAAGGCAAACAGCAGCAGTTAAATAAAGACCTTTTGGAGATAAAACCCTGCTACTCTTCTGACTCTCCCACTTTCTGTACGACCTTGAGCAAGGTATTTTCATCCACCCATTCATTCATTCACTCATTCATTCATTTGTCAGAGTCTCTGCAAATGGGTTAACCTGGTCAAATAATCCTGTACCTGTACATGGGACTGTTCGGAGGAATAAATGAGGGTCCTATAAAATACTAGACACAACTCTTGGCGCTTTGGGAGTGTTGTGTGGACTGTATTACCTCGAAGCCTAGAGAGTTAGACAATGAATAAGGAGAATTAAAGTGGGGTAAGTCCAAACCCTACTCTTAAGCGATTTACCGAACTTGCGGGTACTTACGGGGTCATATCAAATGAGACACTAGAAATCATTAATAACTTCACCATCCCTGTCAAAAGTGGAGCTGTCTTGTAAAGGGCTCTCTCCCTCTCCCTGGGAAAAGCAGTGTCATCTAAGGTATTCGAAGATACTTAAGGAATGGCTACATACAGAGCCCAGGAATGGTGGAAGCCCGATAAGCCACTGGAGTCCCGCTCCTGTCACTTCACAGGGGCCTAGGCTGATCGGGGGAGGGGACCCGTCACCCAGCACCCCACTGCGCCCAGCCGGTGTCCCCCCGAGGGCTGGAGCGGCCGCGGCCCGCGGGGCGGAGGGCGCGGGGCCGGGGTCACGGCGGGGGCCGGGGCTCACCGCGCGCGGCCGGCAGCGGGTACAGCTTCTCGGCCTTCTGCAGGAAGCGCTGGGCCTTGTCGCGGTTGCCGGCGCTCAGGGCCTCGCGAGCGATCTGCACGCATTTCTCCGCCTCGTCGCGGTTGCCCTCCATGGCTCGCGCCTCCTCGGTGTCGGCGGCCGCGCAGCTGCGAGGGGGGCCCGCCGCGGAGGAGGCGAGGCGGGCGGGCGGGGCGCGGCACGGCGCGGGGAGGAGCGGGCACCGCGGCGGCGGCGGCGGCCCGGCGACGGGCGGCCTCGCAGCTCCGCCTCCTCACGGCCGCCTCCCCGCCCCCCGCGGCCACAGCGGCGCCAGCCGCGTCCCTCCCGGGCCTGCCGAACTCCGGGTCCCGGCGGCCGCAGCCGGCCAGAGCGGGTAGCTCGGGCGTTGGAGAGGAGACCGGTCCCTAACCCCAGACGCGGCCCCGGAGCCCGCCTCCCGCGCCATCGGGGCGGGGACAGGGGACCCGCACTTTCAGTTCGATACCCAAGGACCCGAGGCCCCGCCCCTGGGCATATAGGTCTGGCGAGGCCTCAGGCCTGGTAGGGGGAACATTGCGGTATGGGTCCCACAGGCGAGACTTAGGAGTCTAGGGCTGTGAACCGCCGCCACCCCAGCCCCCCCTTTCCAGTGGCACTTCTGACCCACATCTCTCCTGCTGCGCCGCCGCAGGTACAATGCAGCTCTTTTGGTCACTTAGAATCAGCTGTAACTCTGTAGCAGGAAGCGGTTCTTTCACCTACATAGGCTGTTTAGCACCTCCTGCTCCCATGTTGGTTTTGCCTCACGAAGTAACATGCACTGTCTCGGCTAGGGAAAGGGTCTCAAGCTAAGGAACATGCCTGATGTATAGAACATTAATGCTGTCATCCTGCTACCCTAGTCTAGGAAATTAGCGCACCCCCCACCCATTACGAGCATGCCACACTACGCAGCAGTGTTCGCTGAAAACATGACTATCTTCCACATCTCAAGTTCATTCCGTAGAGCTATTTCGTTGTACCCCGAGGGTCACTACAGGTCCAGCTGCCCCACATTACTGTAACTGTCCACAGGACAAATAAACAGCATGCTCCTCCTGCAAGTCCTAACAGCTCGTTATATGATAAAATTGGCTACGACTTGTTGCTCTGCAGATGGACTGTTTAATTAGTGAGCAAAGAATGAGACCTAGGAGACACGTTGAGTACGCAGGTTTAAAACTAGTTTGGGATATGACCTTTATTGAGCTTATCCACCAGAGTGGAAATAATGTCTGTACAAAACCAAATGTTTGTTACTATAACTTCTGCATCACAATTAAAATCCAAACAAGTTTTTTAAAAACAGTCAACTCAATCAAAACCCACTACTTCAGAATCGATAGCTTCTTTGAAGCCACAGTAACACTTAAATATGGTTAAGACTCGAATGCAGAAATTTGGTTGGTTTGGAAGGCTAACTAAGCCTCCAACTTGCTCAAATAGAATTACAAAAGGCAAAATTGTGTTTTTCACAGAGATCAGTCCACTGGAATCACTGACACTGGACAGCTGTTAAGAACAAGAGTCCTGAGATAGTAAGGAATCCAGGCATCCTTAGACGGTCTTCTGTTGTCCCTTCTTCCCAATCAGAGACTTATGGATGTGCGGGATGACACCTAGGAGAGCGACAAGGGTTAATTCTACTGTTTAAACATTCTTAAAACACTAAAAATCAAAGCAGGTAACTCTACAAACTGGAAGGTCTTTAAAAACCATGAGGTCCAAATAGAGAAAAACTGAGTGATGTAAACTAAACCATGATTTTTCAAAATATACTTAAATATCCTCCTTCTAGAAGCAATGAAAGTATAATTTTCTTAGTGGAGATGCAAGGAGTTTCAGTGATAACATACCACCACCAGCAATTGTAGCCTTGATCAGAGAGTCCAGTTCTTCATCTCCACGAATAGCGAGCTGCAAGTGACGTGGGGTGATGCGCTTTACCTTTAAATCTTTTGATGCATTTCCTGCCAACTCTAGTACCTAAAAGGCAAAATTCTGATCAATCTCTCAACTTCCCTTCAGTCGAAATCCATGAAGCTGGCCAAACCTCAGCGGTGTTTTTAATCTACCAACTGTCGTCATCCCCGCCCCACTACCTGAATGACAAAACTATGCAAATTATGCAAAGAATTGAAGGGGCACGCAATTGCTTTTGCAAGAGCAGCAAACTCCGGCTCAGCAGGATCCTTGGCTGAACACTAGCTCCCTCTAGTGCTCGCTCGGCCTCCGCGCCGCGCTGAAGGCCTGGGAGTTTTCTTGCATCACTTTCCTCCTTCCCTCTCGCCACTTTCCCCCCGCCCCCCAAACCTTTTCCAGCTCACAGGCGTACACTCCCGTTTACCTCTGCGGTGAGGTACTCCAGGATGGCTGCGCTGTACACAGCGGCGGTCGCGCCCACACGTCCGTGGCTGGTTGTCCTAGATTTCAGGTGTCGGTGAATACGGCCCACAGGGAACTTGATTTTTTATGCACACAAACAAAAATGCACAAAGATCAAAGACGGAAAGATGATGTGCGCGCCAAAGCCAAGGACGGTGGTGCACCATTGCGCCCTGGCAGTAACACGCGCGATCGACGCCCCCCCACACACGCCCCAATATTCAGTCTCTGCAAGCCAAGTCGCGACACATCACCCACGCAAAGATGGAACACCCATGCAAGGCGCCGACAAACAAGCAAAGGGGTGCAGAGATAAAGGCCGGGTCACCCCGACAGCGGCTGCGGCAGCGGCTACCTACCTGCAAGCCGGCTCGCTGCGAGCGGGAAACCGCCTTTGTCTTGGCCTTTCCGGAGTCTTTTCCAGCCTTACCGCCAGCCTGCGGCGCCGCCGACGCCCGCGAGCCCGGGAGGGACGGAGAGGATAGAATTACCAAGGCGGCGCGCCCCTCCCCCACGGCGGCGCGTCCCGGGGGCCAGCGCGCGCTCGCTGCCGCCCGCCGGGGTCTCCCGGCCGCCGCTCGCCCCCGCCCTCTCCCCCACCGACCCCCGCCGCGCGCCCCCGCGGCAGCGGCTGCGCGCCCCCGCGCCGGCTCCCAGCGGCGCCGCGCGCGCCACCCAACCGTCGCCTCCCGCCCGGAGCTCCGGGCTCACAAAACACCTCCCTCCGCTCGTCCCGACCCCGTCTCCACACGCTCCCCACTTGCCGCCGCCTCGCCCCAAGCCCCGGGGACGGCGGCCCCGCCCGCTCGAAGCCCGCGGCTCGCCGCCGCCCGGCGTCCACTCTCACGTTACCATCTCGGACCGTGATGAAGATCGGACAAGCGAGAAAGAGTCGAGGCCAGGTGGACGCGCAGCGAGATCCCAGCGCCCACTCCTCCGTCGGACCGCGATTCAAACTGCGCCGTCTCCCGCCTTCCTCGCGCCCTTTATACCGCAGAATGTTCCCTCATCCGGGAACTCGGCTGGCTCGGCCCACCAATGGTTGCCGCCCGCCTTCGGGACGCGTCCTTGAGGTTCCAGCCAATGGGAGAGGACGGAGCGGGGCGGGGGGGCGGGCGCTCGCGAGCTCGAGCGGTGATTGGCGCGTGCGGGGTAGCGGGGGACGAGTGGGGGAGGCGGCGGGACGGACCGGGGAGAAGAAGGGCGCCGCGGCGGGAGGGCAGAAACAGAGCGCTGCGCCACCGCCACCGAGCGAGCGGACGGAGACGTCACGTGCCCGGAGGGAGGAGCCGAGCGTCTGGGGAGGGGCGCGCTCACGTCCTCCCCACCGCAGCCCCCCCCCACCCGATTCCCCGCGGGGTTCGGGCGACCACGTGAGCTCTCCTCCCGGTCTAGCCTGGCCCCTGGCTGACAGCCTGGGCCTCGCAGCTCGCCTCCGGCCGGGCCATTCCTCTCCTTTCCGCAGATCTCAGGTCCTCTCCAGTTCCTCCTTTGTGACAGGTGGCTCAGGTCGGCCTCTGCTCGGTGAACCACTTCCCTGATAGACTGACTCTTACCCCCCACTTCTGTCCACCTGTTTGGACATCCTGTCTCCTAATAGCAGCGGGGCCAACTTACCTTGGTGATAACAAATAATTTTGTCCGCACACAGAAAGCTTAGGATGGAGCGTTATTATAATGAAATCGTCAGCCATAATTTTGCGGAGACTCCACATCAATGGGATGCGCCTCATAGACTAGTATCGAAAGTTGATTTATTGAAACATCAAAGCTATTATGTGTCAGCTTTCCTACACTAAACATTTTGCCACAAGAAAAATGTTGGGTAAATGTCAGTGGGGTAACCGTAACATGATTCACAAGCAGTTACAGATGGTCCACGTAATCAAGTACAAATGCTGGGTTTAAAAGAAGTGGGACTGAGCCGGCGGTGCTGGCACACGCCATTAATCTCATAACTCGGAAACAGAGACCAGAGTTCTCTGGTGTGAGTTCGAGACCAGACTGGTCTACAGAACGAGTACCGGGACAGACTCCAAAGCTACAAACCCAGTCTCGAAAAACAAATAAACAAACAAAAAAACAGAACTTTTTTTGTTCTTTTTTTGTTCGGGACTTTAAGCACAGTACTGTCCTGATGCCAACCACTTAGACATGCAGTTAGCAGTTTGACAAAACCTGTGTCATCAGGAGACCATAATGATCTAAAGCGTTCATATTTATAGTACTTAATATGTAACACTTTTAAATAAAAAATTTTTGTGTGGCCATGTGGGTGGGTGCAGGTGCACACGCCATAGGATTTCTTTGGAAATCAGATGACAGCTTGTGGAGTGGGTTCTCTCCACCTGAGCATGGGCTGCAGGGATGGAACGCAGGTAGTCAGGCTGGTACAGGGAGCATTTTTACCCTTTGCGTCATACCACCAGTTCAACAGCGTATTACACTTTCTATGTCATGGTATAGCAATGTGAAAGAATTTTGAAACATAAACTGTACATAATATTGGGCTTCAGTTTTTATGAAATTTGGGACCCTCTCTGGTGCCAGATTAATGCTAGAAGAGAGGATCCCAAAAATTTTGATGCCAAGGCTTATTGGAACTAAAGAATTATAATGATGCCATTATACGATGCAAAAAAAAAGACACAAAAACAAAAATACCTTTAAATCTCCTGCAACCCCAGCACTTAGTAGGCTCACCAGGAGATTCACAAACAGAAGACCAGTTTGAACTACATACACACAGTCTGTTTCAGAAAGGTAAAGGGGTGTGGTGGCCCACATCCATAATTCCAGCAGTGGGGAGGCAGAGGGCGGCTGATCCTTGTGAATCCCAGGACAGCGTGGTCTACACAGTGAGTTCCGGGCCACGTAGAGTAATGGAGTGAGACCCTGTCTAAAAAACAAAACAAGAAACCACAACCAAATACCTCAAAGTAGTTTCGTTGGTAGAGCAATAACAGCCTAGCAATTTGCAAAGTCAGGAGCTGACAGCCCAGCGCTGAGAGAGAGAGAATTATTGAGCCAAACCCAATATGACACTGAACGTTGACTTCTGATGAGATTTCTTGCTGTTTACCTCACAGCCAGCTTCATTCCTTTCCTCAGATAATTCTGTGCAAGTTTTTTGCTATAAAATCCAGCTAAGAATGTACTGTTTCTCCACTGGAGCATGGTAAACAAAATTAGCTCATAATCAAGTACACATGAATTCTGCAAGGCCTCCTCACTGTATCACCCTAGTTCTCACCCCCCCCCCTTTTGTTTTTATTTGTTTTTTTTTTTTCAAGACAGGGTTTCTCTGTGTAACCATCTGGCTGTCCTGGAACTTGCTCTATGGACTAGGCTGGCATAGAAATTGCAGAAATCAGCCTGGCTCTGCCTCAGGAGTGCTGGGCTTAAAGGTGTGTGCCACCATACCTTGTTGGGGACTATTATTTTCAGGTGTGTGACTTTTGTTTATGCTGCATTTGTTTAACTCCGTGAGGCTGCTACTGTGCCTGTCTAAAACACCTGATAGCCCTAATAAAGAGATGAACGGCCGATAGTGAGGCAGAAGAAAGGATAGGCAGGGCTGGCAGTCAGAGAAGTATAAACAGAACTCTGGGAGGAGAGAACAAGGAGAGGAGGACATCAGGGGCAGCCACCCAGGCAGCCACTGAGTAAGAAGGAAAGAAAGATATACAGAAATGGAGAAAGATAAATGTCCAGAGGCAAAGTTAGTCGGTATAATTTAAGAAAAGCTGGCAAGAAACAAGCCAAGCAAAGGCCGGACATTCATAAAAATAAACCTCCATGTGGGATTTATTTGGGAGCTGAGTGTTGGACCCCTCAAAAAGCCAAAAGAGTCAAATATCCACATTAACACCTGGCTTTTTGTTGTTGTTGTTTAAAAATTCAAAAAAAAACCCTCTATCTTAATTCTGTAGTCTAGGGTAGCCTGGGACTTTCTATAAAGACCAGTCTTTCAAACTTTGTGATCCCCCTGCCTTTGCCTTCTGATGTGGGATTCCCCTCTGTATGTTGTGAATACCATTAGTAAATAAAGAAAACTGGCTTGATAGGCCTGATAGGGAAGAACAGAGCTAGGCAGGGAAAACTAAACTGAATGCTGGGAGAAGGAAGGCAGAGTCAAGAGAAAAGCCATGTAGCCCAGCCAAAGACAGACACTGGACCCTTGCTGGTAGGCCACCACCTTGGGCTGAGACACAAATTAATGGAGATGAGTTAAATTAAGATGTAAAAGCTAGCCAATAAGAAGTTAGACCTAATAGGCCAAGCAGTGATTTAATTAATACAATTTCTGTGTGATTATTTTGGTTCTGGGTGGCCGGGACGAACAAACAACCTCCTTATAGCAAATTGGCACCTTACATGGTTAACTAAAATCCACACAAAACCTTCCTTTTTATTTAAACAGAAAAGGGGAGGTGATATGGGATGCCCCTCTGTATGCTGTGAATATCATTGATTAATAAAGGAACTGCTTTCAGCCTATGGCAGAGCAATAGGGGAGCAGAGCTAGGTGGGGAAAACTGAACTGAATGCTCCAAGAAAGGAGGTGGAGTCAGAATGAGAAGCCATGTAGCCAGACAGAACTTTGGCCAATAAGCCACAACCACATGGTGATACACAGATTAATAGAAATGAGTTGAACTGATATGTAAGAGCTAGCCAATAAGAAGCTAGAGCTAACGGGCCAAATTAATGATTTAATTAATGCAGTTTCTGTGTGATTATTTTGGTTCTGGGCAGCCGGGAACTAACTAGCAGCCTTATCATAACAGCCTTCTATGTTGAGCTTATATTAAAGGTTATTAACTTTTTGAAAACTAAAGTTTCACAGTGCTTTCACATAGCTGTTTAAAGATTAAGGAAAAGGGTACACAAAGTCCATGGTAGCCTGTGCTTGACTGGCACACAGTAAATGCTTCGTAAACAAGGATAACATATATGACATACAAGGATAACAAGGAAGGTGTGGTGGTTAGAAAGAGAATTTTCCCCATAGGCTTATATATCTGAATACTTGGTCCCTAGTTAGTGAAACTGGAAAGGATTAGGAAGTATGGCCTTGTTGGAAGAGGTGTGTACTTGGGATGAGCTGGGTTTTGGTTTTTGTTTTTTTTTCCAATTTATTATGTATACAGTATTCTGTCTGCATGTATCCCTGTAGGCCAGAAGAGGGCACCAGATCTCATTACAGATGGTTGTGAGCCACCATGTGGTTGCTGGGAATTGAACTCAGGACCTCTGGAAGAGCAGCCAGTGCTCTTTACCACTGAGGCATCTCTCTAGCCCAGATGAACTTTGAAGTTCATATAACTATGCCAGCCATATTCTCTCTCTGCCTGTGTGCCTGCAGATCAGACTCTAATAGCCCCATGCCTGTCTGCCTGCAGTCACGATGGTCATGGACTAAGTCTCTGAAACTGTAAACAAGCCCCCAATTGAATACTTTCTTTGGTAGGAGTTGCTTTGGTCATGGTGTCTCTTCACACAGCAATAGGAAAATAAAACAGAAGCATAAACAAAGTAATTTATATTTCTAAACTGTTTGTCCTGACTCGTATTTTGCTTCTTTTGATGTAGAAACAGCAAGCTTAAAGGCCACCCAAAGAGTAGTTGAATGAGAGAAATGTTGCTCATAGTCTTGAGCATTCAAACACTTGTTCCCAAGTTTGGGGAGATTTGGGTGATGCAGCCTGGCCAGAGAGCTTCACCCAAGTTCCATCTAGTTCACAATGCTTACAACTAAAGATGTGAGTTCTCAGCTACCGTTTCTTCCTGCCATCCCTGCCACTTGCTTCTATGCTTTTCTATGTTGATAGAGACTTGCCCATTGGAACTGTAAGTCAAATTAACCCCTTTATGTAAGTTGCCATGGTCATGGTGGCAAGGAGAGAAATGTTCCTGATACAAAAGTTGGTACTGAGAATGGGGTGTTGCTATAAGAACGGATCCATATCTTTTGGAGGCGTGTAGAAGTCTTTGGGTCTTTGAGCTATAAATGTGGCCGTATGGCATAAGTAGAGCCTAACAGACCAGCGTATTAGGAAGCTAGAAGACAGTAGTGCTGAGAGCCATGCAGACTACGGGAAACCTGCCAAGGAGATCTGCATGCATGGCATGGAGCCAGCCCAAGAAAGAGCTGTGTTTTGTAGACAACAAAGCTGGAGAGGTGGAGCCTTTGATACTAGAAATAGAACTACAGAATTTGGTATTTGCCCCGTTGAGTTTGGTCTTGCTTTGGGCCAGCATTTCCTCATTATGTTGTTAATCCCCCTGGGTGAGAAGAAGACCACTACCACAGTTTTCTAGCCAAGGTTGAAGCAAGCTTTATTAAATACTGGCCAGGACAATGGACACTGGCTAGATCCATAGCTGGGATTCCCGGAGTATGGCTGCAAATTACATTGGTCAGGGCTTTATGCAGGCAAATCCCACAGACCTCCATACTTCCCAGCTTCATTCAGTCAGGGACAAACATACATCCTGACATACTTCTTGTCTATATACTTGTCACCTCCATGTGATCAAACACACATCCTGTGCAGTTGGAGCAACCGAACTTGTTTACAGAAGGAAAAACACGTGGCTTATTATCTTATGTAAACAACAGCCCCCAGCCTTCCAGGAAATTATCTGCCCTTGGGCAACTGGGACTTACTGGTTAGAGGCATTTTTGTTGTATAGCTCTCTTATGCAAAGTAATTTAAATTTAAAACATAATTTTAGCTTTCACAATGTCCCTTTTCCTCTCCTTTGGAATGGTAATATATACTCTGTACCATTATATGCTGGAAGTATGAAAATTGCTTTTTAATTTTACAGGGGATTACAAGTAAGAGATTTCCTTGTGTCTTAGAAGAAACTTTGGACTTTTAAATTGTGTTGAGACTGTGAAAGACTGTGGGACCTTGAACGTTTGACTAAGCTTAACTTACCTTATGATTTATCCACAAGCCTACGGGGACCAGGAAGTAGAATGTTATGATTTAAATAAAAATGTTCCTGTCTTAGTGTTTCTATTGCTGTGATAAAACACTACAACCAAAGGCAACTTGGAGAGGGAAGAGTTTATTTCAGCTTAATCAGTTATCCAAAGAAGTCGGGGAAGAAACTCAAGGCAGGAACCTGAGGCAGGAACCGATACAGAGGAGTTCTGCTTACTGGCTTGCTCTCCATGGCTTATTCAATGTGCTGTTTTCCTGTTTTTTTTTTTTTAATTTTTCTTTTTTCTTGGTTTTTCAAGACAGAGTTTATCTGTGAAACAGTCTGGCTATCCTGAAACTCGTTCTGTAGACCAGGCTGGCCTTGAAATCACAGAGAGCCACCAGCCTCGGCCCCCAGAGTGCTGGGATTAAAGTTGTGTGTCACCACCATCTGGTTCTCAGTGTGCTTTCTTAACCTAGGATCTCCAGCCTAGGGTTGGCATCACCCACAATGGGCTGGTCCCTGCCACATCAATCACTAATTTGCATTATAGACTTGCCTGCAGGCATTTTCTCAATTTAGAATCCTTTTTCTCTAGCCTTATCAAATTGACATAAAACTAACCAGTACAGCCCTCAGTCTCAGGCATTTGAACACTTGGTCCAGGTTGGTAGTGCTGTTAGGGGAGGTTTACATAGTTCAACCTTGTTGGAGGAAATATGTCATGGGGTGGGGCTGAATTTCGAGAATAAAATTTCATGCATTTTACTTCCAGGTCACCCTCTCTGCTGAATGCTTGCATTTGACAGTGTGAACTCTCAGCTTCCTGTCCCTGCCCATGCCTATCCCTTGCTGTTAGGCTTCCTTACCACGATGGACTTTTACCCCTCTGGAACTGTAAGCCAAAGCAAACTCTTTCCTAAATAAGCCGCTGTGGTCGTGGTCTTCTATCGCAGCATCAGGAGCGTAGCTTACACATACAACCAAGTCAGCCAGCCTCCCAACTAAAACTCTGAGTTAGTTTAACACAGCCACAGAAGTTTGCCTTTTCTTTCAAAGAAGAAGACAGTATTCGTTTATCTTCTGCTCACAGTAATTGTGTGGTGAGCTTCCCAGTCCCTTTCCTGGGCTGAAAATGATACGATGCAATGTGTTACTATTTTGGGTTATCTTTGCTGTCGTTGTGATCCTGATAATACATGTATTTATGTGTCCTTTGTTCAATGCGATACCAGTTTTGTAGAGTGTGTTGCTGGGGATTAAATCTGGGGCCTCCCTTGTGGTAGGCAAGTACTCTACAGAGAGCTACAGCCCCAGCCCCACGGTCACCAATGTAATAAATACTCTTATCACAAAAAAGATAAAGTAACGTGAAGGACATGGTCCTGCTATTATGGGCTTTAACAGGTGAGTTTCTATTAGCAGTTACTATCTTCCCTCAGGTGCCAGCACTGTCCTTAGCTTTTCATGTAAAGAATCTGAGATAATGTCACACTTGGAAATTCTAAATTTCTCAACTACATCTTGCTTTAAATGCCTATTCAGATTCCCAAGTTATTTCCAAAGATATTAACATTTATAGACAATGACAGAATTTCTAACCGGAAAATTCCTGTGAGAATCGTGGTTCACTTAGGACATGGGGTGGAGGGACTTTAAAGACTCATTCATCTGTCAGTAGCTGGATTCCAGTGTGACAGAATACAGAATGTTGACTGAGAATAAACCAAGCAGAGAGCCGCTCACTTGTACATGGCCTCGAGTAAAGCGAACTCTGAGCCGTGGTCTCTGCATTGATTAAATAACTCACAGAATCCAACAAGCCAACACTGCTTAATGTGCAAAGGCTTACTAAGGTGAGCACATACACACTGATGCATTAATATCCATGTCACAGTAGCCATAGCTCTTCCAAATTCCTCATATAAACATAGTTAAGAGATGCCTTGGGCCCTAAGAGAACCATTTAATTCAGTGGTAAAACTAAAGCCATGTGTTTATAGCACACTTCTCCTGACTACTGACTTGACAAAGTTCACAAATGCAGGGTGTAAGTTGTAAGCATAACCAGCAAAATCTACTTAACCCAGACTTTCACAGGTTATGGACTCTGTTGTATCTTTTTAATTTTTTTTAAAATACTTGTTTTCTTAATTTTATTTTTATCTATATGCATGGGAGTGTTGTCTGCATGTATGGCCATGTACTATGTGTGTGCCTTGTACCCATGAAAGCCAGAAGATGGCATTGAGTCCCTAGCACTAGCGTTACAGATAGTTGTTAGTCACTGTGTGTATGCTGGGAATTGAATCCAGTTCTCTGGAAAAGCAATCAGTACATTTAGCCTTCTGATCCATTTCTACAACCCCCTCTAACATCTCTTTTAGCTAAGTAAAAAAATAAATTTATGGGCTGGAGAGATGGCTCAGTGGTTAAGAGCACTGACTGCTCTTCTAGAGGACCCGGGTTCCCAGCACCCACATGGCAGCTAACAACTGTCTCTAACTCCAAGATCTGACACCCTCACACAGATAGACATGCAAGCAAAATACCAATGTAAATTAAGTAAAAGTAAATAAATTATAAAAAAATCAAATTAGAGTTTCAGAATTTTGGAACATTTACTGTTTTAACAAAAATAAATGGTGTTTCTTCTATTATTTATCTAATATTATAGATAGATATTAATGTTGATCTTTAAGAGTTATGGAATATAGGGAAATATGTCTATACATTGATATTCTTAAATAGGATCATAACTACCTATGTTAGTATTTTATAACTCTTCTTTCTCCAGATAATTTAACAAAACCTTGTGCACAATGTTTGTAACATGACAAGGAGTTGATTGTATATTCGTAGCATGTTCTGATTGTTTGCTTGTCTCCTTTTGTCTCCATATAATCAAGATGGAACCCAGGGACATTATAGCAGAGGCTTTGTAACCCTCCCTAGCAGTGGCATATATGACAGCACCAGATTGGCTCTGCCAGTCAGTCTGATACCACAAAGCACGGGTAGCCAGTCGTTCTGTGTCAGGCATTCTGCCAAGCAACAGCAGCTGGGAGAAAGGACAAACTGGTCATAGGTCCTTCCTTAGTCTAGCTGAGAGTATCAGACCAGAAGGAAACTGCAAACAATGACTCAGACATTAAGACCATATTGCCAAGGCTGTTACACTGTTACAGACTACAGACTTGATTAGACACCAAGTGGGCAACATCTCGAGTTTAAAGAACAGAGCAAATGTAGAGGGGTGCTTTTGAAGACTCTATGTTTAACTGGATTAGCGTCTGGAGTGGCAGGTTGGTCTGAGGAAGTGGCAGTTGAAAGGTAGGCGTGGCAGAGATTTCCTGTTTGTAATATAAATTGGTAAATTGTCATAAGCTGTGTATACTTACTGAGGGCTGACTCAGAACAAGCAAATAGGTTTTACTTCAAGTAGCTTCTAAATCTGCCTTGTCCTGGAGCAGACTGGCCCCAGGCTCTGTAACAGATTGAAAGAACAGCAAACAATGAAGGCTATTACAAACATTGCACCCTTGGAAACAGCCGGAAGGCAAATGGTTACTAATGAGGTTACCACTGTTCATCCCACGGTATAAAAATACCTATGTGGAGTTGGGAATCCTGAAGCTCATCCAGCAAGTGCTCCGTTCTGACTGTATCATCTCTCAGTCAGACACTCTGGCATGGCTGTCTTAACTAGGCTTTCCCAGGCTTCTCTGTTGGATGCAGTAAGCTTTGATTTGATGATGCTTTGCTGTCTGTCTGCTACTTGCTATTTGTTCTTTTACTTTTGCTTGCCCTATAGTTGATAAACTCACTCATTCGAGACTGAAAGCATGGTGTGATGGTTAATCTTGGTTGCCAACTTGACCGTCTCTGGAAATAAATAAAACCCAAGCACCTGGCTATACCATGAGGATTTTTTTTTTGAGTATTGAATTATTTGAAGTGGGAAGACCCACCCTAAATCTGGATCATTTGAGTTGGGAGAGCTACCCTAAATCTAGGCCAGACCTTCTGATGGCAACCAACATAAAATGACATGGAAGAAGGAAGCTGTTGCCTTTTGCCTGCTTGACCTCACTCTCCCTGGCAAGTTCACCTGTCCAGGTCCCGAGACATCCCTTCATGGCTGTTAGAATTGACTTCTTCAGGATTCCAACAGAGACGGAAGACTGGCAGCTCTCTAGGATTTGCTGGGACTCCAGCACCAGATTGAGACCATTGAGACATCCAGTATCAAGGGCTGAACAGCTACCAGATCCTACCAGATCCTTGGCCTTCCCATCAGGAGACAGCCATTGTTGGACTACTCAGACACACACACACACACACACACACACACACACACATTCAGTTGATCAGGTCTGTTCCTTTAGAGAACCCTGATACACATGGCTACGGTGTTCATTCTCTGAGTCTTTCTTTGTCCACTTTCCTATCTCCTTCAGCCTTAAAACTTCCAGTTTTCAGCAGGACATAAGGTATGTTTGTATTTTGAGCCAAGGTTTCATGTAACCCAGGATGGCCTCAAACTCCTGATATTCCCACCTTAGTCTCCCAAACCTGAGATTACAGCCAGAGCACCACCATACTTAACTAGGTGTAGCACAAATAAATAAAAACCCAGAGACAGATACTGGGGTTCAAGCTGAAGACCAGAAAAGCAAAGTAGCTAACCATTAGAGAGTTCTTACCTCTTCCAAGGCTCAGACAAACAAAACGGCGATCCTGTCCTTAGAGTGACTACAGACTCCAATGCTCTCCAAACCTCAGTCTGCAATGAGCTCTTGTCTCCTCCTGCCTTATATTCCCCTCTCTGCCCAGCCTTACCACTCCTGTCTCCACCTCCCTAGGGCTGGGATTAAGGGTGTGTGGCTCCCGAGTGCTGGGAGCACCTTTGTGTGAAATCTGTTTCTCTTTTAGACAGATTAAATCCCTAGCCTAGGGTGGCCTTGAGTTCTAGAATTAAAGGGGTGTGGTACCACACCCTGGCCTCTAGTGGCCTGACTCTGCACTTTGATCTTAAAGCAAGCTTTATTTATTAAAACACAAATAAAATATCACTATAACTGAGAGATAGGATGTTTCCATCCACTGCTTGCTGCTATATTAAAATGACTGAGATTGAAAAATTTAATTGTGTTAATATTTTAAGGTACTATACAAAATAATGGGTTTGTTGTTTTTCATTTTATTTTATTTATTGACAATCTCCTATCAAAGGCTGACTTTCTATTAATTCATTATGACATTTTCACACACACATATATACATACATATGTAAATCTATATAGATGTAGTAGTTTGCTCCTGTTTAGCTCCCCACTTCCTTCCACATGTCTTCCTCTAGATTCCTTATAGTTCTGGAAGCTGGGAAGATGAAGCAAGATGAAGCAAGACTCCAGGAAGTTAAATTATCTGGTAAGAGAAACTTCTTAATACCGAGACGGCCCCACCATGTTGCGCCCCCTGGTAGGAAGGAGCACTGTGTCCGGGTGACAAGGAGTGAACGTAGATGAGCTTCTTCAGTCAGACCTCTCATAGGTGCATTTGATCTTATTCATGAGCACAGACCCGCATGACACAATCGCTTCCCATAGTCGCACTAGGGTCTGTTCAAATTCAACGTCTGTTGCTGTGATAAACATCCAACCAAAGCTAACACGGGGAGGAAAGGGTTTATTTGGCTTTTACTTGCTTATCATAGTCCATCATTAAAGGAAGCCAAGACAGGAGCCAACCCAGAGACCATGAAGGAATGCTGGCTATTGGCTCACTCCTGAAGTCTGGCTCAGTTTGCTTTCTTACTTGCCCAGGGGTGGCATGCCCACAGTGGGATGGGCCCTTTCATATTGATCATTAATCAAGAAAATCCCCATTGGCATGCCCACAGACCAGTTTGGTGGAGACTGTTCCTAAGCTGAGGTTTCCTTTTCCTACGTGACTTTAGTTTTGTGTCAAGCTGACAAAATCTAACTACTACCGAGATTAAATTCCAATAGTGAGTTGAGAGGGGCCAAAAACATTTAAACCCAATTGCTTAGTTTTTATAATGTGTATTGGTTACTTTTCTCACCAAATAACTGACAGGAAACCACTTAAGGGAGGTTTCATTATGGCTCAAGGCTTGAGGTGATACAGTCTATCATGGCAGGGAGGACTTGGCTGCCTAAGGCCAAGGAAGTTTACAGCTAGGACAGCTTATTGCATGGTTCAGATCCGGAAGGGGAGAAAAGATAAAAAGGGGTGCCCCATACTCCTCAAGACCTCTTCCTGTGGTCCGCTTTCTCCTGTCAAGTTCACCTTCTCAAAGTCTTCACAAGCTTTCAGGACGGAGCAAACAGTTGGTGGTCTAGTGTATATAGTAGCAAACCATCTATAGGAAAGCCAAGAGGCAGGGCTGCAACTCAGTGGCAGAATGTTTGCTTCTTACGACTGAAGTCCTCCTTCTCACACAAGACCTGTAACCTGGTAAAAGGACCCAAGTATGACCTTGAACTGTGGATCCTTCTACTTACACCTGCCACTTCCTGGGATTATAGGGGTGTTTGTGCACGTGCGTGCATGAGTGCATTGTGCGTGTGTGCGTGCATGCGTGTGCGTGCGTGCGTGTGTGTGTGTGTGTGTGTGTGTGTGTGAGAGAGAGAGAGAGAGAGAGAGACCAAGCCCAGCCCTCTTTGTGTAAACAAAATCTGCAGAACATATCGCTGAACAGCATCGTAGAGATGGACGCCGGTTTTCAGAGGAATATTGTGCACATTGTCCTCTAGTGTTCATCCTACTAACATTTTGCAAAGCAGTCATTCACTTTTTTTTTTTTTTTTCAGCAAACCTCGACTGCTCAGAATCCTAACTGGAAGCAGAGGTTTCTTCCTTCATTAATAGACTGGTCCAACTTCTTTAGGCAGGAACTGTTCAGACCATTGATCATTTCCCACTACAGGATGTGGAAAATTACACTCTCTTTGTTTCCTTTTTAATATCTTTATCTTAAAACAGTATGCTTATCTTATAAAAAAAACAAAACAAAACAAAACAAAACAAAAAACCGAAGGGCTGGAAAGATGGCTCAGAAGTTGAGATGTCTTGCTGCACTTTCAGAGTTTAGTGTCCAGTGTCTGTGTTAGGCAGTTCATGACTGTTTGTAAGTTTTGCTCCAGGGGATCCAGTGTGTTCTTTTGGCCTCCAAGGTATCTGCACTGATGTGCACTCATGTGCGTGTATATGCACGTGCACGTGAACACACAAGTTTTTTTTAAAATAAATGCTTAGAGTGGGGCATATGTTTTTATTTTTTAATTTTATTTAATGGTTTTTGTTTGTTTGGTTTGGTTTGGTTTTTTTGAGACAGCATTTCACTGTAGCTTTGGAGCCTGTCCTGGAACTAGCTCTGTCCCTGGAACTTACAGAGATCCACCTGTCTCTGCCTCCCTCCGAGTGATGAGATTAAAGGCATGTGCCACCACTACTGGAGGGGCATATGTTTTTAAGTATAATACTCAGGTGTCAGGAGGATCTCTGAGTACAACATCAGTCTGGTTTACATAGAGAGTTTCAGGTCAATTAGGGATACACTGTGAGACCTAGTCTCAGCAAATAATCAAAAAAATCTTCAAAAAAACAACAGCACGGGTGTGGTGGTACACATCTTTAATCCCAGCACTCCATAGGCAGAGGCAGGCAGATCTCTGTGAGTTTGAGGGTAGCCTGATCTACAGAGTGAGTTCCACTCCACCCAGGGCTATGTGGACAGACCTTGTCTCAGAAAGTAAAAACATATGAGTGAGACAGTTACGGCACACACCTTTAATCCCAGCATTTGGGAGACTGTGGGGTGTCTCCAGGTTTGAGGCCAGCCTGGTCTACATAGTGAGTTCCAGGACAGCCAGGCCTACAGAAAGAAATCCTATCTTCAAAATAAAATAAAAATAACAATGAACAAAGCTAGTCACAATGGCACTTGCCTTCAATCACTGTATTTAGAAAACTGAAGCAGGAAGATGAGGAGCTCAAGGCTATCCTTAGCTGTATAAAGTTCAAGGACAGCCTGGACTCTTGAGACCATGCCAACCTCTCCTCTCCCCCAAAGCAAAAACAAAAACAAGGAACAATTCATTTTTTTCCTCCAAACTATGCTGAAAATTCATAAGTTTTATAAAAACCAGGTACGTGCTATTGTATCATTCTAATGTAGAAGTGCCTATTTCATGCCATTAGATTGTGACTTTTTAAAAAGATTCATTTTCTATTTGTATTAACGTGTGCATGTGTGTATCTGCATGAATGTACACACATCTGCATGTGTGTAGATGCCTGTAGAGTTCAGAATAGGGTGTTAGATCCCTGGGAGCTGGAGCACAATGTAGTTGTGAACCACATGATGTGGTGCTGGGAGCTGAACTTTGGTCCTCTGGGAAAGCAGCAAGAACTCCTCACCTCCGGGCCATCTCCCTAACCCCCAATTCTGTGATGCTGTAAAAACCTTATCCATTCGAAGAAAGGGATTGGTCAGTTAACATTATAAACTACAGAAAACTTGAAGACAGACTATATGTATATATGAGATACATAGTATAAATGTATACTTCTAGCTGGGCGGTGGTGGTGCACACTTTTAATCTCAGCATGCAGGAGGCAGAGGCAGGCAGATCTCAGTGAGTTCAGGGCCAGCCTGGTCTACAAAGTGAGTTCTAGGACAGCCAGGACTGTTACACAGAGAAACCCTATAACAACAACAAAAATAAATAATAAATGTATACTTTCGCATACAACCATCTACAGCAGTGGCTCTCAACCTTCCTAATGCTGTGACCCTTTAATACACTTTCTCATGCTATGGTGCTTCCCAACCATAAAATTTTTTTTGTTGCTACTTCATAACTGTAATTTTGCTACCATTATGAATCATAATTTAAATATCTGTCTTAGATGATCCCTGTGAAAGAGTCATTTGACCCCCAGAGAGGTTGTGACCTGTCACAGGTTGAGAACTGTTGACAGAGGTTTCTGTCCTACAGTCATTCAGTCCCAAAGAAACACACAGAGGCCTACATTAATTATAAGCTGGTTGGCCTATTATGCTTCTTATTAGCTAATTCTTACATCTTAAATTATCCCATTATTCTTTTCTATGTTAGACACATGGCTTGGTACCTTTTATCAGTGAGGTAGTCACATCTTGCTTCTTCTGTGTCTGGCTTTCTCTGTGAAGACTGCAGCCCTTTCCTCTTCCCAGAATTCTCCTGTTCTTGTAGCCCCGCCTCTACTTCCTGCCTGGCTACTGGCCAATCAGTGTTTTATTAAAAGACCATTGTCCCACAGCAGAAAACCACTCATCTAAAGCAACAATGTTAGTGCCGAGAAGAAACACTGATAAAGAAAAGGGATTAATGACAATAGCATTAAATTAAAAGGGTGTTTACAGTAGCATAATTTATATATTTATCAAGGCTCAAGAACTTTAAAAAATGTCTGCCTAGGGCTGGTGTAATGACTCTGCTTATAAAAGCTCTCCTTGCCCAAACCTGGTGACCTGAGTTCCTCAGAACAGTGGAGGGAGAAAGCCAACCCCTAAGTTATTCTCTATATTCATTATTTTCTATTACTGTGATAAAATACCATGGCCAAGACAACTTGTGAAATAAGAGTTAATTTGGACTTTTGGTTCCAGGGAGATAAGAATCCATCATGACCAAGAAGGGACAGGCATGGCTGCCAGGGTAGCAAACTGAGAACTCATATCTCCAATCACAAGCAGGGAGCAGACAGAGCAAAAAGAGTGAAAAGCAGATGAGGCTTTTCACTCTTAAAGTCTGCACCCCCCAGTGGCATACTTTCTCCAGCAAGACCACACCTCTTATACCTACCCAAACCGTGCCACCATCGGGGACCAAGAATTCAAATGCGTTAGACTCTGAGGACCTTCTTCATGTGAACTGTTACATCCTTTGACCTTTGCTCACAAGCTGCTGTGTCATGCCAATGCCAGAGACACACATGCATCTGAACTCACACACATACCACACACTAAATAAAATTTATAGATTAATAAATGGTATCTATCTGCTGTGTTTTCTATTAAGTTGGCTTCTGATTTCTATTAAGTTGTTTATGGATAGCTCTCACTATACGATCCATTTCTAATGCCATCGGAATTTCACCTAAGGACCTGGAGCAGTGCCGTTCTACTCTTGGTTGCCTGTGGCGATGGCCTAAAAGGCTGGGGGCAGGTACTGAAATACATTTACCAAGCATTTTTATTCATACTGCATTTTTCTGGAGGAGGCCAAATCTCCCCACAATTCTTCTTCACAAATCTGAACCCCGTCTTGAATGGTTGCTGGTGTGGAAATGCATATATTTATGAGATTATATCTGTCATAACCTTCCTGGCTCAGTCTTTTTCACACATTTCCATGAGCTACTTTGAATACAGGACAAAGCACATTCTCACTTATAAGATTGTTTCATGGGTTATGAACATAATTGCCAATGTAAACAGACTGGAGAATGGGAACCAGGTAATGAAAGTCCTGAGTAGCTGAAACCGGATCATTGCTAACAAACCCCCTGTCCTCTTGCAAACCATTTCCTGGTGTCTATTACTTGCAGAGACAGGAAGCATGTGATTGGTTCATCAGATGTGCGTGGAGTCAATGTGTTGTTTCTCCATCAAAAGCTTTAGGAGATAAGTATGCCTCCCTGCCCCTTTTGCATTTGAGAGAGGTGCTCATGCAACTCCCTAGGCAGAAGCGGTGGTTAGTCTTGATTTCCTACTTGCTGGGATTTAGAATCACCATGGAAACAAGCCTGGACTTGTTTGTGAGGGATTGTCTAGATTACGGTTACTGAGGTGGGAAAGACCCATCTGACATATGGGTGGGGCCATTTCACAGTTGGGATCTGAGATCCAGTAAAAATCAGAGAGTGGGTTGAGACTGTTAGCAACCTGCTTCCTGACTGGATGCCATGAAACCAGCCCCCTCAGCTGCTGCGATCCTAGCTTTCCAGTTCCCTCACTGTGATGGATGTGTACCCGTGAACTGAACCAAAACACGCCTCCACCTCCCAGTGGTGTGTCAGGGAATTTTACCACTGAAAGAACAGAAGTCAGCAAAACAGCAGCAGACAAGGGCACAGACTGAGGTCACAGAAGGAAATCTCACAAGCAGAAACAACAACCCTTCCATTGTGTGAGAACGAGGATTTTGTGGGTTATGGCATTTTAGCTCAACTAATAAAGCATGTCAAAGTAGTTTCGGAAGACTTGTACCTATGAAATACACTATTATCAGGATTCAAACCTCATGCTTGAAATTTTGGGTTCAACCTCCAGTATAAATTTTAAAAAATATTGTTATTTATTTACTTACTCAATTTTTGAAACAGGGTCTCCCTATGTGGTGCCCTAGCAGACCTGGAACTCACTATGAAGACCAGGCTAAACTTAAACTCAGAGATCCACCAGCCTTTGCCTCCCAAATGCTGGAATTAAAAGTGTATGCTAGCACACCAGGCATTTGTTAATTTTTTATTGATACCTATAGCTCACACAGCACTCTGGAGACAAGAACAGAAAGATTGTGAGTTCCAGCTCCACAACAGGGCTGTGCCTCCAAAAAAGAAAAAAATTAAAAATATTTAAAGATAAGATCAAACAACTTCTTGATTTTATTTTAAAATGTTACAACCTAGACATGCACACATGCATGTATGTTTGTGTGTGTGTGTGTGTGTGTGTGTGTGTGTATATATATTTGTAAAAACTCTTATCTGATTTTCTATGGGGCAAAATAATTCTGGTCCTGCTAGGGCTGGGAAATTGCTCAGGTTTTGAGGGTATATATGACCGGGAACGTTTGTAATGGGTGGAACGATGTAGAGCTAAGGACAATGTAGAACAAAGAAGAATAAGAAAGAACTATGAGAAATAATGATTGAAGATTCAGACAATTCCTGTAATGTGGATTGACCAGCCTGTGACTTCAATACTCCAGAGTCTGGGGCAAAGGGTTGAGTTGAGTCCAGTTCAGACCTAGTCTAGACCATGCACAAGATGGCAGCTCAAATGCAAAAGAAAACAAGAAATAGTTCAAATAGTTTGAGAACACAGTGAAAGTGCTAAGTCACACGAAGAGAAAGAAGTTACAGCACGCAGCAAGTGTGCAGCCTGAACAAGGGAATCCTCTTGCCAGGGAGCTCAGAGCCTCTGACATTGTTTGCAGCCTGGGAGTTCACGGAAAGGTTCTGCTCCCTAGAAAAGGCCCGACAGGACAAACCACACAGAGAATGACAAACCCGGGATCGCCACAGTCATGTAAGACGCACAGCAAAAGAACACAGGCAGGATATCAAAATGCAGTCACCTTCAACAGTGATGTGAGACTTTCGCTGTCCTTTCTTCAAAAAGTCCTTTGTTGTATTTGTTCCGAGCAACAAAATGTAAGGACTCACAATGTGGGAAACCGTGTTTGTGCTGTTTAACACCTGGGTAAGAATTATATCCAATATATCCTCAAAAGAGTTAAAAAAAATGTTGCAACCTATTAAAAAAGAAGTCATGGAGGCCACATTCTTTAGGTTTCTATGCCTGTGATAAACATTATGACCCAAAGCAACTTGGGGAGAAAAGGCTTTATTCCAGTGAAATTGTTGTTTTTTGTGGAGAAAAGTCAGGTCAAGAATTAAGGTTGGAACCTGGACACCGGAGGGACATTACTTATTAGCTTGCTTCCCATGACTTCCGCTATCTTCTCACATGTCCTAAGCCTCCTTAACTCAGGATGGCATGGCCCACAGCACTAGGTCCCTCCCACATCCATCATTCATCAGGAACATACACACACAAACTTGTCTACCGGCCAGTCTAGTGGAGGCATTTTCTCAGTCATGGTTCCTCTTCCAGATAACGCTAGCTTGTGTTATGTTTTCAAAATCCAGCCAGGACAGAGGTGGAGGGATAAAGAGGCAGGGCTGACTGTGGGAGGACTTGGGGTGAGCAGTGGGGAGAGAATATGCTCAAAATGCATTGTATTGAAAGACCTGGAAAAATTCAGACCCCTCTAGCAGAAAAAATTAGAGCCAAAAATCTAAGCAGGGAGAGAAGAATCAAAAAATCTAGATTAACCAGTTCAGTGACTCTATTTCAGGAACTAGCTGAAAATAAAGTTAGATTATAATCTTGAGAAACAGGGAGTTACCCCCTTGTGATCATCACTGGTATTTTTGGAATTTTCCAATAACACCTTTCCTACCCTCTTTGGATGGTTCTTCCCTTAAATACCCCTTCTCCCAGCTACTCGGGGTCGAACTCTCTACCCCTGCGTGGGAAATGAGTTTCGGCCCCAGTGCACTGGTTCCTGTCCTGTCAATAAACCTCGTGTGATTGCAGCAAGGACGGTCTCTCGTGAGTTCCTGGGGGGTCGTGTTATCCTGAGACTTGAGTGAGAGTCTCCCCACCCTGGAGGTCTTTCAGTATGATATTTTCAAACAATTAAAATATTATATTCAAAAAGAAAACAAATGTGCCAACTTAAAAAATTAGGTGCAGGAAAAGTAAGAACATGGCAAATTATTGATGACTGTTGAGTATTATATTCATGATTTAAAAATTTCAGAGGAGTTCAGAATGGAGGGGCAGATGTGAAACTGTTGGAGACGTATTGTTCATGGATAAAAAAAAAACCTCTGCCACATGGTCACAAGTTTGCCCTTTCTTGGCATTTTGACCACCTTCTTCTTTTTTCTTCCTCTTTCCTCCTCATTAGCCTCCTCCTCCTTTTCCCTTATGAAGAACAGCCTCAATATCTGAATTAAACCAGTCTGGCTAGTTTTGCAGCCCTTCCTGGTTTTACCACATAAAGGATATTTTATTGTTTGGGACTGGGTTAACCGTCTTGAAAAGCTACATTTATCTGTGTAAATATATTTGTTGCAAATTTTATTTAACTTGAGCTATACTAAACTAACACACAGGAACCTTGTGCAAGCATTCACCGGGAACCATCATGGAGCATGAGCGACAAGAAGAAATGGTGCAGCAAAGAAACACAAGAGGAAATAGAATTCAGACGACCTAGTTCTGACGTTGACACTTCTCGGCTAAGACACACTGGTTTAATTAGCCTCTATGAATACCTCTGTCGAGCAAAATATGTTTACATCAACCACAGGAAGTGCTTTGTCAGCCCGAAAGCATCCATCATCCCAAGACAAAATAGCAAAATGAACGAGCAGTAGGCGAGTGTGGTGGACACATCTGTGATCTTAGGACTCGGGAAATGGAAGCAGGACCACGGGGTGGAGGCTAGCTTGGGACACGTCATAGTAAGATCCTGTCTCAAAAATAAGTAAGTAAATAAAGAATACACAGTCGAGCTGGCAGAGTGGCTCCTTCTCAGCAGGGTGGAGAGACATAGAGTGGCTACTCTGACATCAGTGATGCCGTCCTGGGCATGTAATAGTGACTTCACAGGTGACTCCATGCTGTGAGCTTGGGGAAGCATGCCCCTCAGGCCCTCAAAGGTCTGGAAATTTGCCACAAAGGAGATGGTGGGAACCTCGGCCGTGTGTATTGACAACAGGTACAACAAAGTTGTTTGGGTTCAAGAATGGGGGCTGCTCCATGTCCTTTCTGAGAGCCTTTGTCCCCCACACAGTGGCAACGATCCAACAAACAGGCTCTGTGCTTTAATAATCTATGTCTCTGTCATCACTGTGTCCAAAGCCCCACAGCTGATGTGAGCGAGAGCTGCCCCAAAGCCAAATCAAATCAATGGCAAAACAAAGCCCAAAACAAAGCCACTCTGAAAGAATGTTGAAAAGGTTACAAATTTTTATTTTATACAGGTAAAGAATTATTCACACTGATTTTTAAAAAAATCTTTTAGATTCACTTATTTTACGTGTAAGAGTGCTTGCCTGGTTATATGTATGTGTGTGCACCACACACATGCCTGCCGCCTGAGGAAGCCAGAAGTGGGTGTCAGACCTCTAGGAGTGGAGAGGTCGATGGTTGCCAGCCCCTGTGTGACTGCCAGGACCCACACCAAGATCCTCTCCAAGAGCAGCAAGTGCTCTTAACCTCTCAGCCAACTATTCAGATGCCATATTCATTCTTAAAATCAAGCAATTAAACACAAAATTTCCATTAAAATATACCTGAAATAATCCAAGGATGCTGAAAGTCTCAGTCTTTCCTTGTTTGTTCTGGTCTCCAGCAGCCCAGGTTGGCCTGGCACTTACTGTGTGGCCAAGGAAGACGTTGGACTTCTGATCCTCCTGCCTCTACCTCCCAGGTGTCTGAGTTATGAAGTATAGTGTCAGCAATCCCTTATTTTTAATATAGTACCGATGTTGACTCGTTTTCTTTTTTTTTGACTGTTGTTTTTTGTTTTCATTTTTTTTTGCTTTGTTTTTGGTTTTGTTTTTTTGAAGCAGGGTTTCTCTGTTTGATAGTCCTGGTATTCACTCTGTAGACCAGGCTGGCATTGAACTCACAGAGATTCACCTGCCTCTGCCTCTCAAGTGACGGGATTTAAGGCATATACCACCACACCCGGATTTCTTTGTTCACCTTAATTCCAGCACAAAATATAGTTTTATGTCCTAAAAACTTTGTAGATAAGTTGTGTCCCCCACTGACCCCAGGCCATGTTAACTGCACTTTGGGCTGCTTTGAGTAGTGTTCTATAATTCAGTTTGAAGCAAATACTCAGTATTGTTACTTATTTCTGCTCAGATTTCTAAGGAATTGCTTGAGATATTTAGTTAACCTTCTATACTAGAAAAAGTTGCTCTTACGACATAATTTTGAGTCATCATAAGAAAACCTAAACTTTTTCCATACCCTCTTGGAGAAAGAGACCACAGGTGGGACTCTGACCATCTGTGAAGATATTCATTTATGGCATGAAAGATAGCCTAGTGGGGAAAGACACTTGTTGCCCACCCTGATGACTTGAATTCGATCTCTGGACCCCATAGAGTAGGAGAAAAAACCCCACATCTCCACATGGACCCCATCCACACATCAACCACTGTAGCAAACTCACAGCCCCCTGTAACTCCTGAGGATTCGGCACCCTATTCTAGCCTCCCTGGATACCAGGTACACATATGGTACAGAGGAACTCAGGCAGGTGCACGCATGCACGTGCATACACACACACACACACACACACACACACACACACACACACACACACATTACATAAATACTTTTCTTTATTTAAAAAATAAATATTTTTTTAAAATGTAAAAAGAAAAATGTGTTTACTTAATTGATGACTTGACTATAAAGTATCTTGGAGATAAAACTAAACCCTTTTCTCTAATCGGTCAACAAGAACCACATCTTATGATACTAACATTTCTTCATCAGTGAAGCAATTGGATCTATACTGGCAAGTATAGAGCTGACAAGTAATTATATTTTTTATGAATTCTTTGAGGATTTCATAGAATGGATTTTGATCATATTCACCTCCTCCTTCTCTCACATCCACTCTCTCTATCTCTCTCCTCCAACCCCCTCCTTACCTAACAACAATATCTGCTTTGCCTCCCCCCCCAAAAGTCCATGGACTCCAACTTGTGTTTCCCCTTTAGTCTTGGGAGCAGGGACTGTTCTGGAGTATGTTGGACCTTCGAAGGGTCACACCATTAGCACAAGGTTGTGACAGGCTCCCAGACCTTGGCACAACCGATGCCACGTTAGAGGCACCATTCTGACCTTAAAACCCAGCATGTGGGTTCCAACACCTGCCAAAATGGGAACAAAGACCTAATCCATCAAAGACCCAGTGCATGGCTCCAGTACCTAGGGAAGTCCCTAAACGACTAACTTTGCTTTTTGGCTTCTGTGGTTCTGCTGCCTGATAACTGTTCTTGTTAACTGAATTATGTCAACTAGGATATGGCTTTTGTGCATAAAAGTCAAAGTGCTGTGAGGATATTGGGGCTGCACAATTCAGGCAAGTTCCCCATTCAAATAAAGACTTTCTTTCAACATTAAGCGTGTTCATGTATTTTTCTCTGGTGAGTTTACTTATCGACACTATATTGCTGAATGTTTATGTTTAGAAAGTTTACAAAAAGTTGAATAAAATGTACTTTTACACTGTGCTGGCAAGTTTTATGTCAACTTGATACAATCTAGAGTCACTGAAAAGAAGAGTAATAGGGACCGGGCAGTGGTGGCTCATGTCTTTAATCCCAGCACTCTGGAGTCAGAGGCAGGTGAATCTTTGCGAGTATGAGGCCAGCCTGGTCTACAAGAGCTAGTGCCAGGACAGGCACCAAGCTACAAAGAGAAACCCTGTCTTGAAAAACAAAACAAAACAAAACAAAACAAAAAGAAGGGTAATAGGGGCAAAGATAACTAAAATTCATTAAATATAAGTGTGAAAGTGTCAAAAAAAATTTAAAGTAATTTTAATTGACTCAAATTTCACTTTGGGAAAGCAACAACATTTAGAAATTTAAGTAAAGTTCTTTTTTAAAATTATTTGCAGCATTGGAATGGAATTCAGGGCTGTATACTTGCTTGGTAAGTGCTCTACCCCAAAACTACGTCCCTACCCTTAGCAAAACTGCTTAAGTGATCTTCTGATTTAATACTGAAACTTGGTTTTACATATCAAGTTCATACATTATAATGGGTTGCTTATAATAGTTATTCCATGTCATGACATAACTTGTACTGCCTATTAAGTAATATCTAAATTTTTATAGTAATTCAAAGAGACAGCAGCGTACTGGACTAGGGCTGTATCTAGATCCAGTTGTATTATGAGGGGCAGATTGCCCAGCATGGCTCCTCAGCCGTACACACAACTGTGGCTAATGATATACACACTTTTGCAAACAAGTAGATGCTCAGGAAAACCACTAGGAAAGTGTGTGTGTGCCTGAGATCACAACTAGAACCTGATGCATGTTAGGCAAATGCCAGTGCTGCCCTAATTAAGCCACAGCATAGCCATTAGGAAATTAGACTCTGTGTTATCGCCCGACCATCTGTGTCAAGCCCACAGACTCCATTCAAGGGTCCACATTTGTCCTCCTAATGTACTTTACTGCAGAAGAATCCATCCAGTTCTGAAGCGTGGAGTGCCTGTCTATTATGTCTAGCCACTTGGGACTACCTCTAAGCTTCTTCGGACTTTGACACATCTTTTCAAATGGTTTTCAATTCCTATTTGTCCTGTGTTTTCCATCTTTGGTAAGAATGTTGCAACCTCATCACATTCTACATAGCTTAGAATTCTCTCTCTGTGTCTCTATTTTTCTTTCTTTTTCTTTTTTTTTTTTTTTTTTGCTTTGGTTTTTGAGACAGTCTCTCTACATACTCTGGCTGTCCCGGTACTTGCTCTGTAGACCAGGATGGCCTCTAACAGTTGCCTGCTTGTGCCTCCTGAGAGCTGGGATTAAAAGCATGTGCTGTCACACCTGGCGAAACTTTCTTTCACACACTGTTTCTCATCAAACTTTCTGTACAGTCTCTTATTTATTCATATAACACTGTCCAGTTAGATCTACCTGTCAACTTGACACATATGAGAGGCCAGCTTGAAGTAAGGAACTTCCTAGACCATATTGCCCTATGTGCACATCTATGGATTGTATATTGATTATTAATTGATACACATGGGCCTAGCCTACTGTGGGCAGCACCATCCCTAGGCAGGTGGTCCTGGGCTCTATACAAAAGCTAGTTAAGCGGGCATGGTGATGCAGTTCTTTAATCCCAGCACTAGGAAAGGAGATGAGGTGTATCTATCTCTTTGAGCTTGAGGGAACACATAGTGAAACTGTCTCAAAATGGTGTGTGTGTGGGGGGGGTTAATTCCACAATCGAGAATAAGACCACTACCACAGTTTAAAGCCAAATTCGAAGTAAGCTTTAATTAAATACTGATCAGGTGGTTGGGCTCTGGCCAGGTCTACACCCAGGTTCCTGGGAAATGGCCCTAACCACAGTTTGCAGCAGCTTAAGAAAGAAAACCCATAATTTATTGCATTTCCCATCAGGTCCAATTATGGGCAAGCTCACATCCTGACACACCTCCAACCTATGTCCAGTCAGGGGGCAAGAGTATGTCCTGTCTTATTTCCTGCGGGTGATCAAGCACGTCTGGTGCAGAAGGGTCAAGCAAACTTGTTAAATGGAGTGAAAACATGAGGCTTGTTATCTCCCATAAACAACAGCCTCCAGCATTTCAGGACATATCTGCCCTGGGAAAGGGATTGGTAGATCAAGGATCTCTAATGTACAGTACTTAAAACTTAAAAGGTAACTTTGGCTCTCACAGAAGGAAGGAAGAAAAAGAAAAAGAAAAAAAAAGAAAGGAAGGAAGGAAGAAAGAAAGAGGGAGGGAGGAATGAAGAAAGGAAGAAGGAAAGAAAGAAAGAAAAGAAAGAAGGAAGGAAGGAAGGAAGGAAGGAAGGAAGAAAAGGAGGGAAGGCAAGCAAGCTAGCCAAGCAAGAATGCGGCAATAAGCAAGGCACTAACAGCATTCCTCCAGGACTTTCAGTTCTTCCATCAAGATGCTCTGGGACCTGGAAGTCTAAGTCAAATCGTTCCTTCCCAAGCTGCTTTTGGTAAGAGGGTTTTATCACGGCAGCAGAGAAGTAACTAGATCAAACATAAACCCATTTCATCTGCTGCATCCTGTGTTTTTACTGCTACGGGTCACTAGCCTGACTCGAAGATCCCGGGTGTGGCGTCTTTTCTTTGTTCCGCTTTCCCCCATCCTCCCTTCCTACTTCTTCAGAGTTGCATCCACTACACGGTGTCACCCCAGCCATCTCAGGTGGACCATCTTCCTCCTTAGAGCAAGACAGTGACCTTCCTTTTTTTCTTTTTAAGATGCATAAAAACAAAAATCAAGTTGTCGCCCAGGATAATCACTGTGGTTCATAGCTTCTCACCTAAAAATTGAGAAGGGGTAGGTCTAAATCGGCTCAAAGATAATTGCATAATTGCTAACTCTATAATCTAATATCATAGGGGTGGGGCATTTTATCTCCTAAAAAAAAAGAACTTGAAATACATATGTCAGTAAAGTGTAAAATACTTTATATGGAGAATCTCCAATGAGGGCAAGAGGAACTAGCCAGAAGTGAGATCTAATCACAAGACACCACAGGACTCTACAAATAAGGCGTGGCTTTCTTTCTACTGGTACTGCGTCTGAATACTAGGCACTGAGTCCAGGAACTAATTAGCATTTGAAGTAGGCTGCTGGGATTCCCCAGAAGGTAATTTCCCAGTGTTTTTCTTTCTCAGTGTCTGGCCAATTAGAAGACTGCACACCGAAGGACCAGTGGCGCCTGGTTGGGTACAGCACTTCTGAGATCAGGACTCCCTTCCCTCTTCCTATTTAAAGTGCACATACTCGGTCTGGCAGCTCCAATTGGTCTTTGAGATTTTCTAGGACCTAAACCAATCATGTTGCCTTACCTGAGATGCCAAACTGAAGGAGACTGGCAAATGAGTCAAACAGGGTGGGCAGGGTGGTACACACCTGCAGTCCCAGACGGGGGTGGGGGGGAAGTGGGGGAGAGGATGGAGGCTGAAAACTCACCATACTGAGGAGAGTCTGGGCTACATCTTAAGATGCTGTCTCAAAGAAAGGGAAGGTTACATATGGACCAGATTTCTACCTTTGTTTATTTAACTCTCTTAATTATTGCATTTTTTTAATTGAGCATGTGTATATATATATATATATATATACATATATATATATATATATATATATATGCCTGCATGTACATGTATATATGCTTGCATGGAGCAGGTGTAGAGGTCAGAGGACAACCTTTGAGAACCAGGTCTCTCCTTTTACCTTACGAGTCCTGGGCGTCTAACTCATGTGGTTAGGTTTGTCCTTAGCCATGGAAGCATATTTCTGGCTCTGTTCATTGATTTATATGTCTGTCCGTTCGTGCATCTTCTGGTGTGCCCGTGAGCACACGTGTACGGCCTGACTAAAGCCGGGGCTGGAGTCCTGCATTCAGTGCTGCACATCTTCCTTGTTTGCTGACACAGCTCTTTTTCCCTGGCCTGAAGTTTGCCAACTAGGCTAGGCTGGCGTAGGAACCTATCTGTCTCTGTCTCCTCAGCACCAGGGTTGCAAGCACGGCACCACCATACCAGGCTTAAACAAACAAACAAACAAACTAATCACGGCAGCTGGTGATCAAACGCTGGACCCAGTGCTTACAAGACAAGTACTTCACCAATGAAGATGTGTCTCCCGGACCCTGCTATATCCTTTCCCAGGGACTTTCTGGTTCTGAGTGGCTATTAGGAAGAGGTAGTGAGAATGACCAACTGCTGGACATGGAGTTTCAGTTGTGCAAGCTAATAAGCTGTAGAGATGTGCTGTACAACATCCTATCTCTAGCCAACAGTGTTGCACTGTACAGTTACAGTTGGTTCAGATAGTAGCATGTGTATTAAGGGCTTCTCCAGCAATAAAATAACACTTTCAAAAATTATTGAACGTCAGATATGGTGGCACAGGCCTGCTGTCTCAGCCCCGGAGAGATAGAGGCAGAAAAACGAAAGAGTTCAAGCCATCTTCAGCTATGTAGTGAGTTTGAGGCCAGCCTGGGCTACACAAAATAAGCAAAGTAAAACAGTCAGGGAAGAGGGGAAAGGAACTGAGCCTGGCAGAGTAGAGACGCATGCATCACCTCCATTTGTTTTCCCAGATGCTGTGTGGTAGTTATTGTCGTCAGCAGTGGCTCAGGAATGAAGAGACCAATCAGAAGAAAAGGAATGACTGGGTTCCCCAAGTCATTGGGGTTACTAACCTTTTGGCGTCTAATTTAATTTTGGCACTTCAGTTCTGGTTCTGCTCTTCGCCTGTGATTTGAAGGAAGTTAATTTCTTTGATCCTCAGGTCTGCAAAGTGCTGTTCAAAGCATAAGGCTTCCCCTATTGGACGGAGTTGGTTTTAGTACTGCCTAAGTATCTTATTTCTTTCCGTGTTCAATAGTTGATAAAAAGACAGTGATATGATTTCTTTTATCATTTAGTTCTCCTAACAGTGCCATAAAAAAAAACCACAAAGAGTATATGCCTTGACAAGAGGGTAGATTTTATGAGTGTTAAATGCTTACTATAGTTTACATGTGTCCCTCCGAAGTTTATGTAGTGGAAATTTAACCCCAAGAGTCTATGGAGGTGGGTTTTGTAAGTGGAACATTTGGAAGTCAATAAGAGTAGCTTGTTCAAAGTAGGGAGGGTTGTAGAGGCGCAGAGATCCATGCTAGCCTGCTAGCTCCAAGAGAACCTCAAACAAACAAACAAACAAAAAACCAAGGGTATGTTATAAGCCTGACCTCGCAGCTACTGGGGAGGCAGAAGCAGGGGGATTGCTAGACAAGCGTAACACATATCTGGCTTTTGTGAGGTCTCCAGCTCAGATCCCATTACTCCTTTGTGCATGTGTGTATCGGTGCACATGTGGAGGTCAGGAAATAGCCGACAGGGGTCAGTTCTTTCCTAACACAGTGTGAGTCTCAGGGACCAAACTCAGGCAGTCAGGATTAGTGGCATGCACCTTTACTTGCAGAGCCATCCCACCAGTCCAAACCTGCTGTCTTCGTCAAATACATGGTCTCAGGCATTATGTTATAATAGGAAACAAATGGTTAGTGGCTTTGTGAGCTGTATTAAAATACTTGACAGAATCAACCTAAGAAGTGGAGAGGTTCACTTCAGCTTATGGTTTCAGACACCTCAGACCGTGGCCATTGAACTCCTTGGTGGTCAGGTTGGCGTGGAGGCAGCGCATAATGATTGCTGTGTTTGGTGGAAAAAGTTGTTCACCTCACGGCAGCTGGGAAGTAAACAAGAAGTGTGCAGAGCAAAAGGATAAAGATAACAACATGCCCTTCACTATCATGTTCCTCGTGGTCTAACTACTTCCAGCTAGACCCAGGCTTCCAGAGTTTCCACCACCTAAGGGCACCAAAGGCTGGAGAACAAGGCTGGGCTTCAGATGGGCTTTTTAGAGCCAGAGTATAGCATGACTTTCTTACTAAGACCAGCTATGATTAAAACCATTCTTTCAGGAGCTGGGGAGATGGCCAAGTAGTTAAGAGTGTCTTCTGTTCTTCTAGAGGACCCGAGTTTACTTCCAAGCACCTATGCTGAATAGCTCACTGTGGCCTGTAACTCTAGCTCCAGGGGGTCCAATGCCCTTGGTTGTAGAATATTAGTTGAAGATTTGTAGTATTTGTTTAGGCTGTGGTTTATTTGTTTAATGATACAAAGATGTGTTGCATTTGTTTAATTCTGTGAAGCTGTGTTTCTTTGTCTGTCTAAAACACTTGATTGGTTCAATAAAGAGCTGAACAGCCAATAGCAAGGCAGAGAAGAAAGAATAGGTGGGGCTGGCAGGCAGAGAGAAGAAACAGAAGAAGAAAAGGAGAGGAGGATGCCAAGGACCGGCCTCACAGCCAACTATAAAGTAAGAAGGAAAGGAAGGAATATAGAATAGAGAAAGGTAAAATCCCAGAGGCAAAAGGTAGATGAGATAATTTAACTTAAGAAAAGCTGGCTAGAAACAAGCCAAGCTAGGGCCGGCCATTCGTGAGTAAAAAAACGTCTTTGAGCGTCCATCTGGGAGCTGAGTGGCGGGCCCCCAAAGAGCAAAGTGTTAAACCACAAAACAACGACAGCCCTCTTCTGGATGCTGTGATCGCCTGCACACACATGGCATGCTTACCCGGAGACACATGCACAAAAATAAATCTTAAAAAAAAAAACCCACCACATTTTCAGGGATTGTCCTAGTTGCTTTTCATTGCTGTGATAAAACATTGATCAAAACCATCTTGAAAGGAAAGGTTCTTTTTTCAAGCCTGCAGATTACAATCTATCATCAAGAGAAGCCAGAAGAACAACCCACGTAGGAACCTGGAGGCAGGAACTGAAGCGAAGACCATAGAGGAACATTGCTTGCTGACTTGCTCAGCGTCCTTTCTTATCTAGCCCAGACCCACCTGCTTCCTACATCAATAAGCAGCTAAGAAAAAGCCTCATCAACCTGACCGTGGTCCAATTTGGGTTTTGGCCATTCATTACCCGAGGTTTCCTCTTCCTGGGTGACTCTAGATTGGTTTCAAGTTGGCAGCTGAAGCTGACTATGACAGGGATCGTTTTCTGTCATTTGCTACACAACAAGAATCTGACCGTGCAGAGTGTCGGAAATGAAGAGGCAGAGGCACAGGGGTCTCTCCGACACCTGGAGCAGGTTTTTGACGTTGCTTTTGACATTAGAGAATGCAGTCTGGATGACTTTGAAAACAACGCTAGTGAAACAAAACCGATAATGGCTGTTTATCAAGAAGGCAGGAGGAAACGGTCCCAGAATGTTTGGCATAGACCAAGGTAATGGCTGGCAAGTGCACACTCATCCAGTTATGCACATTAAGGATGCACAGTTCTTTGTGTGTCAGTCATACCTCAATAAGGTGGTTCCCAAACGCCAGAATATCCTTGAAAGCAGCTGGGCTGCGATTCTCCCTCACCTCTGCTTTTGGGCTTTCTCGGATCTCTGGAGTTGTGAAAACTCTTAGGATTTTAGTTGATGTTTAAGGCTGTTGCACAGCGAACTTCACAGAGATCCCTGAGCCTCTGCTGCTCCATCTAACGAAACAATAGCGTAATGAGGGAGTTTATGATCTGCAAGGTTCCAACGCAAACAGAGCATCAAGACGGCTGGTCATTTGCCACCGTGATTTAAAACCCTTCTCTAAACATCCTGCAGCTTCTTCATCCAGGATCCCGAGAGCGTTGTTCCTTTGCACAGGCATATTTAGAGGGCCTGTAGCTGTCACCGCGGGGTTTGTGCCCTGACTCACGCAGTCCCTGCTGCCTAGGAAGTGGTTTTATTGCTCAGACCTCCCCTCCACCTGATTTCTAAGCACTCTGTCTAGTTGTTGTGATGGGCATTTAAGGATCTGTCCTCCAATCTCTGTTGGCTTTTATTTATCACCTGTAATAGGGAGTGTGAAGCCATGCCTCACTCTTAGCCTGTTTTCTGTTGCTCTAGCAGAACTCCAGAGACCAATTTATAAAGACAAGAGGTTTACTTTTGATTCTTATGGTTCCGGAAGGCTGCAGAGCGTGTGATCGGGCAGCCACGTCTGGTGGGAGCCGTGTGCTATTTTTTGCCACAATCTCTTTCTCTTTGTAACTAATCCAGTCCTGTGAGAATGAGAACTCACTTTTAGGAGAAAAGTAACAATCCCTTTAAAGGGCCTCCCCTCAACACTGATGCTTTGTGGCCTAAGTCTTAGCGGGAATTTTGGTGGAGACCACCTGCCTTCAGGCTTCTGCCGGGCCTGCTTTACAAACCTGCTTTGTAAAGGAGGCTTGTTAGAGCTGAGCCTCGGGCCTCGAGAGTGTGGAAGTAGCTTCAGTTGGTAATAACTGAGACCATAGAGCACAGGAAGCCTCAAGGATTTGCCATTTGGGCTTTTTGAGAAAGTTTTTGACAGCTTTCAGATGATATCAAATCTCCCTTCTCATCTACTGGAAATTCTGATCAGGCCTGGGGATGGCTCACAGGGTAGAGGGCTTGTCTAGCATGCACTAGGCTTTGGGTTTGATACCTAGTGTAGCTTGCTTTCCATTGTTGTGGTAAAACACTGGCTAAAAAGGGGTTATTTTGGCTTACAAGTAGAGTCCATCCTTGAGGGAAATTAAGACAGAAATCTTGAGGCAAGAATGGACTCAGAGACCAAGAAGAGGTGCTGTTTGCTGACTTGTTCCCGTTGGCTAACGCAGCTTTTTTTTTTTTTTTAATAATCCAGGAGCACTTGCCTAGGGGTGACTGGCGTCACCCATAGCACTGATCCATATCAATTGTTAATCAAGAAAATACCTCACAGGTATGTCCAAAAAGCAATCTGATGAAGGCAATCCTTCCATTAAAATGTCCTCTTTCTGTATCGCCATCCATCGTTGGATGAAGGTTCCCTCTGATCTTGCCTTCCTTGCTCACGTTCTCTTTCCTTCTGTTCCTCATTTGGACCTTGGGGGGCTCAGTCCGGTGTTCCAATGTGGGTCTCCGTCTGTATCGCCGTCCTTCGCCAGATGAAGGATCTATGGTGATAAGCACCGGACTGAGCCCCCCAAGGTCCAAATGAGGAGCAGAAGGAGGAAGAACATGAAAAAGGAAATCAGGACTGCGAGGGATGCTATCACCCACTGATACAAGGGGACGGATCTAATGAGAGTTTACCAAGGCCAGTTGGATTGGGACTGAACGAGGACGTGATCTAACCAGATTCTCGGAATTTGGCCGGATTCTCTGAATGTGGCTGGCCCGAAGTCTTTCTGAAAAGCCATTGACTATGACACTGGGACTTGTTTCCTCTGCATATACTGGATTTTGGGGATCCAGTCTGTTTGGATACTCACCTTCCTGGACCTGGAGGGAGGGGGGGAGGAACTTGAACTTCCCACAGGTCAGGAAACCCTGACTGCCCTAAGGGACGAAGAGGGAGGAGGAGAGGGAGTGGGGGGAGTGGGAGGGTGTTGGGAAGAGGGCGGAAATGGAAACTTTTATAATTTAATAAAATTACTTTCAAAATAAAATAAAATAAAATAAAATGTCCTCTTTCCTGGAGACTAGTTTGTGTAAAGCTGACTAAAAACTTAACCAGCCCAACCCCCAAGCCTGCAAAAACCACAGGCCAACAAAACCACATTTGGGCAAAATTATTAGCTAATTGATCATCTTTAGGGACATTAAAATGATAATACAGGGCCACCAGGGAGGTGGCTCAGCGGGTAAAGTGCTTGCTGTCAAAGCCTGACGACCTGAGTGGGCTTCCCCAAACCCACACAGTAGAAGAGAAAACCCACTTCTGCAAGTTGTTCTGTTACCTCCAGGCACACAGGGGTATGAATGTATGAGTGCCCAAACACATACATAAGCTATACATAGATAAATGTTTGAGATAAAAATAAAAAATTTATAACACACACAAAAAAAACCCCATAGGTGATACATACCTAACAATCCCAGCACCTAGGAAGAGACTGAGGCAGGAGGATTTATAAGTTCCAGACCAGGTGGGGCTATATAGGGAGATCCTGCCTTAAAGAAACAAAGCAAAGCAAAACAAAAAAAGGTCAACTGTCATGGGAGTTTCTGTTGGTGGGATAAAACATCACGACCAAAACAACTCGTGGAGAAAAGGACTTATTTGGCTTACATCTGCCCTGTCACATATCTCACTGAGAAAAGTCAAGACTCTTGCCTTGCTCCTGGAGGCAGGAACTGAAGTAGAGACTGTAGAGGAATGCTGCTTATTGGCTGGCTTCCCATCGCTTTCTCAATTTTCTTACGCATCCCAGGACTACCTGCCCAGAGAGCACCACGCACCATGTTTAATGGGCTGTGGCCCCCACACCCGTGTTTTGTTCTTTTTTTTTTTTTTTTTTTTTTTAGCTTTTTGAGATAGGGTTTCTCTGTGTAGCCCTAGCTGTCCTGGTACTCGCTCTGTAGATCAGGCCGCCCTTGAACTCAGAGATCCACCTGGTTCTGCCTCCCGAGTGCTGGTGCTGGGATTAAAGGCATGTGCCACCACCGCCCGGCTCTGAACTGGGCCCTTTCACATCAATCATAAATCAAAAAATTCCCAAGAGTCTTTGCGTTTTTAATCTATGATAGTCTCTGGTTTTTCTCTTTCATTTACAGCATCATTTCAGTTTGGGTTTCTTTTAACAATTCTATCTCTTTGTTGAATTCCATTTGCATATCTTGGATTGGCTTCCTTCTTTCATCCAGCTTGGTCCTTCAGTTCTCCTGGAATGTACTCATGTCTTCTTTCTATCATTTGAGCATACTTATCAATCTTTTGTATGATTTGTCCAGCAGGTCTTCTATGTCATTCATTGCCTTAGGTGCCATCACTGTAGGATTAGGGACTGGTGCGGAGCTCCGCTACCTCAGACCTTCGTGTTGTTGTAGCTTCTTCTCTGGGACTTGCTCAGATGTTGCTAGTTTCTTGATTAAATTATTCTCTTGCTCTTTTAAATTCAAGCCTCTCTCTCCTTGATTCATTTTTATAAAATGGTTTCCTATTTACTCATTTTATGTATATAGGTGTTTTGCTTACATGTATGTCTGTGTACCATGTGCATGCCTGGTGCACACAAGAGATCAGAAGCGGGCATCGGGTCCCCTGGAGCTGGAGTTAAGAATGGTCTTCAGAACTGAGCAGTTACCGCTTTAATCCCAGCACTTGGGAGCCAGAGGCAGGCGGATATTTGTGAGTTCGAGGTCAACTTGGCCTCTACAGAGCAAGTTCCATGGCAGGCTCCAAAGCTACACAGAGAAACTCTGTCTCAAAAAACCAAAGAATGATTTTCTGTAAGAATATGTGCTCTTAACCTCTGAGTCATCTCTTCATCACCCCCCCCCTTTTTTTCTTTCAGTGGTGGTATTTTCAATGTTTGGTAAAGGATAAAGACATAGTAGAGTTGAACTATTGGTTTCCCTCCAGGGGACTAGTATTTAGGGCTGGAGGCTTTATCTGAAGTCTCCATCAGAGGGTTAGTCTCCACCTGTGTGTCCTGCCTGGATCTACAGTTCTCATGGTTGTGGAACTTTCCATTCATCTGTGGGCCTGCATGTCTTACCCACAGTTAAATACGGTCCCCATCCCAGCTCTGCAGATTTGGCTGGGGTTAATGTGAGATACAGAACTTTCCATGTTCTATGGGCCTAGCCCAAAGTCAAACCCACCCTGTCCTTGGCATTCCACTTCTTTAATGTGGAACTCTACAGGCACCAAAACACCTTACCCTTGTGTAGAACCGGTCCCTTAATTATAGAAGATTCTTCAAATATTACAAAATAACTGTATTTTCAAATTACAATCACTCATTGACTTAGTGTGTGCGTGTGTGTGTTTGTGTGCGTTTATATGCGCGCGTGCACATGTGTATGCTGAAGCGCCACAGTGTGCCTGTGGAGGTCAAAGGACTATTTACAGGAGTTGGTTCTTTCTTCCCATGTGGGCTTAGGATCAATAAATTTTTAAAAATTAATTTTTATTATTTTTAATGTGTGTATGTGCTGCGATTCATTAAACACTTTTCTTTCTGAAATATTTAAAACATTTGATAGATAATTCAAATTAATATTTTAAAAGTGAAATATCCTTTCTCAATTTCTTCATGCATTTTGGGCCATATCTGTTGCTGCCTCCTCCGCCATACATTAAATTCTATCTTCAGAACTTTGACGGTCCAAATGAACTAAGCATTTGTGCTTATTGAGAGCTTAATTTTCAGTTATGGGAAAAGATCACTTCTTTCCTGTCTTGATAACCATCAACCTATTTCTCAGAAATCGTAACATTCTTAATAATAAGGTATTTCAAATTGAAGGGATTTTCATGTGTGTGGAGGTCTATTTGCCTGAAAGCACATGCGTAAATACTATCAACACTAGGTGTTTCCTCTATTGCTGTCCAAGTATCATCATCACCATTGTTACTGTTATTAACTTTAGTGTTTACCAACTTTATGGAGACAAGAGCATTTATGAGGCTTACTGACTACCAGTCTCCAGCTTCTTTGACAGATCTGGTTTCAAAGGAATAAGGCAGAGAAGGAGAGAGCATGTGTGTGTATATACACTACACAAATATATCCCTCTTTCTCTCTCTCTCTCTCTCTCACACACACACACACACACACACACACACACACACACATACACACACACACACACAGCGAGAGATGAAACACAAAAAATGTTGGGTTTTGGGGATTAAAAACAAAATATATAGGACATTTTCTCATAAAATATTGAGAGGAATCCTACTGTTGCAGAGATTTTAACATGCTGAGTGACTGTGCCTCTCTAGCAACCCCGCAGCAACACCGCTGAGGTGCACACAGACTGTTGCAGTCTTGTCAGTGAACTCACGCTGATCTAAGATTCGCTTGGGGCTGGAAGAGCAGGGACAGCTGGCTTGTGATCGCTTGGTTGCTCTTTAGAATCTTTACGAGCAGAGCCGAGTGATTACAAAGGGGGCGGGGTCTCCAGGGCAACCAACGACGGCGGTAAAGTTTGCGTGGAAAGAACATTTAGCTCGTTTGATAGCGTCACTGGCCAGGCCTTTGCTTCTGGTGCTGTTTTCCTGGGCTGCCCTGCAGAGCGGTTTAAAGAACGCTGTGAGCCTGTGTAAGACAGACCTTCGGGAGCTAGCTCCAGCGGCGGCCAGTGTGAGCGGTGGAAGAGAGGTAGCTCTTTGCAAACATCAGATAGTAAATTCCAGTAACCTCTATGGAGGGGCGGACTCTCTCCACACTTTGTTTGTTAAGGGATGGAACCATGTTGGACTTGGTGGCACACACACACACACACACCTTTGATTCCAGCACTCAGAAGGCCGAGGCAGGCCAGTACCTGAGTTTGAAGCTAGCTAGGTTTAACATAGTGAGTTTCAGGCAAGCCGTGCTACATAATGAGACCCTGTCTTTAAAAAAAGAAAAAAAGAAAAAAAAAGTGTAACTTATGTTGTACATAAGTTGTATAAAATATGTTGTACATATTTTCCTGATGGAACCTAAGAAAGCAATTTTTAGCTTACGAAAGATGTATTTATAAATGATTTTTCCTGAAGCACACCTATCGCCTTTCCATCCTGCCTCAGACCAATGGGCTCGGGCTAGGGAATGCCAGTGTGCTGTCCCAGCCACACAGAAGAACGTGTGTAACTAAATGTTCTCATGTAACCTAGGAGCTAACCACTGCCATTAGACTTCCTGGTAGGTCAACACCTTTGCTGGTTTGACAAGTGCCAAAAGACACTATCTGTTGATTTATATCTCGATGGTGTTTAGAATGCAGCCCAATATTCTAACCCACGCTATGAGTAATAGACACGAAAAATAATGCCTTCTTCCGAGCCCTAAATTTCTACTAATGTCTTCTGCTCTTATTAAAGAATTAAGCCAAAAGTTTGACTTCTTTTAAAAAGAGGAACAGATGGCTGAGACGTGTTTGCCCTTTATCCATTCCGTTTCTCTGTATCAGCTTTGAAGGATTCGACTGCGTGGATATTCAGTCTAGCTCTTGTAGGTTTTGTCCTGTCAGATGCCAAAGTGGGGAAAGAAAACATAATTGCCCACAGGTTCCCATTTCATAGAGAGCCAAAGCGTTCTTCTCTCTTCTGCTTGCGTTATTTGCTACCCAAGAAGAATGCTTCTGCACCCCCAGGCGCTCGCCCTCCCTGTCTCCCAGCTACTTTGAGCTGGTTTCTGGTCAGTACACTTAAAGTAGCTTTGGCTACAACACATTAACACGTTCATGGCTTGCCAGCAGGGGGCCAGCCTAAGGAGTGCTCTCAAATGAAAAAAAATTTAGAAACTTAACAGCGACTAGCAAAAAAGGGAAACAGTTCTCTTGGCTCTGAGTCTTCTGTCTGTGGAGGGTGGAGGAAATTGTTCACGCGTGGAAGGATTGTTTCAGGAAAGGAAGGCAATGAAGAGGAAGCTTGGAACAGCAGAGTGCCGGAGTTGGCGCTGAAGGTTAATAGAGAGGGGAAACAGCCCATTCTGCTGCATTTGCATTCTTTGACTTTGGGTGTGTCAGTTTTCTTTGGCTCGAGTTTCTCCTAACAAATGTTCAGGAGTCTGGAGAAACCGCGCTGAAGAGATGGCTCGGTGGTTAAGAGCACTTGTTGCTCATGCCAAAGATCCAAGTTCAGTTCTGAGCACCCATACAGCGTCGCCTACTGTAAACTACAATTCCATGGTATCGCCTGCCCTCTTTTGGCTTCCATGGGCACCTGGTATACACATGGGGTACAGAAATACATGCTGGTAAAACATCCGTACACTTAAAAGTACACAGAAATTTCAAAAATTGCGTTAAAGACTCAGGAGACAGTGAACAATAGAAATGTATGACCTTAGAGTTGAAGACATTCACCGTCAATTGTGAGATAGGCGGGTTCCTTGGGATGGTGAGGGAAGGTTTGATTCAGGACTCTACTCTGGACTTGATGATGCCACCTTTGCCCTCTGTCTACATGGCATCTTCCCTTTGTAAATGTCACTGCGACAAATTTATTCTTTTTATAAAGACACCGGTCGCCTTGAATTGGGGCCCATCCTAATGATCTCATTTCAACTTTATTACCTCTATAAAGAACCTATTCCCAAATAAGGTTGTGTTCTGAGGTGCTTGAGATGAGGACTTCAGCACACGAACTTGGGGGAAGGGCGATGCCATCAAACCGTGACTTTAATCTCGTGGGTGATCTAAAACAATGAGTGTGCAGTAGGGGTGCCCAGGAAACTGCAAACGATTCTATTGGCTGGACTGACTTCCTTGGGAACAAAGCTGTGGCGAGAACCAAGATGACAGCACCCCTAAACGTGGGCAGACCTGAGACCTCCTAACTCTGCCGAGGACAAAATTATAGCAGTGCCTTTCTGGAACAGGGCGACGCTGTGTTCCACAAACCAGAGTCCGTGCTCTGTGGGCCTGGCAGGAGTTGGTTTATAAACAGGGAAAGGCCGAGGAAGCAGGAAGAAAATAAAAGAGGACACAGAGCAGACAGGCCGTCGTGAAGCTGCTTTCCTTCTAAGGCCAACGAGAGAATGCTAACTGATTGACATTGGGTTCTGCTTTGTAAGAGGAGTGAGCAGAAGGAAATTCTTGATTGAAGCCGAGACTTGCTTGGGAAATTGGGCTGTTAGCTCTCTAATTTTGACGTCTCAGGAGCACGGAGAAACAAATTTAGAATGTGAATGACACTGGGTTTTCTGTCTGGTCTGCTTGGGCCCAGTACAGGAAGTTAACCCCGAAACAATGTCTCTTTCACTTGTTTTTGTTGTTTGTTTGTTTGTTTTTGTTTTTTGAGACAGGGTTTCTCTGAAGCTTGGAACCTGTCCTGGAACTCGCTCTGTAGACCAGGCTGGCCTTGAACTCGCAGAGGTACGCCTGTCTCTGCCTCCTGAGTACTGGGATTAAAGGTATGCACCACCACTGCCCAGCTAATTGTTACTGAACAATATACAGTCTACTCTGGAGCCCACTGTGTAGTCACCAGAGAGGACGATTTCTGAGCCTCCCGCCTTCACCCGTTCTACACACCCACGAATATGATAGAGTTGAATTCTATGAATTTCTCTGAGTTTTCGTGTGTTTACAAGAAAGAATATACAAAATCATATATAAAGCCCTATCATATGAACAAAATCTCAAAACTCACGGTATTTTATGAAATGCTTTGTTTAAATTACATCCTAATTTTGGATTTTATCATCATCATCATCATCATCATCATAATCATCATCATCATTTGTGAGACCGGCTCTCCCTATACAGCTGAGACTGAATTGATGATCATCCTGTCTTAACTGTCCTCCAGGGTTCTTTCTTGCCAGACACTACATTCAAGTCTTTTTTATAATCTTAATGTCTCCATATTTTGTATTAACATTCCGTCTTGCATTTTAGCAAACCATACATACGGAACAAAGTTAGCAAGTTACACACATATTTAGATCATAGCCTAGACTAATTATGGAAGTGTTTATCCTATTTGGTCTCGATGTTTGGGGGAACTCCTCCTCAGCCACTGGTGGAGCAGGGGTCCCTGTACAGCAATGTAGGCCCTGAAGGATTTGTGTGTGAGTGAGCAAAGCAACCACACGATGGCAGCGTGCTGAAAGAATGAAAAGTTAAGGCTTAATAAAAAATCCTTTTAGAGATCTCTATGAACAAAGAAGAAAGCCTGATCCCCAAACCCCTGACTCAAGTGGAGTGCTTTGTTATTTTGTTTTGTTTTGTTTTTTAGGGCATGTAGCTCAGGCTGGATGCAGATTTGCAATGGGGTTGAGGCTTGCTTTGTTTCCTGACCCTGCTGCCTCCACCTCCAAGTGCTGAGATTGCAGAATTGTGCCACAGCTTACAGGTGGAAGAGACCAGAACTTGGGCGTTCTGACATCTTTAATGGAGAATCAAACAATCAAACTGAATGATACTCTGAATAGAATGGTTTTGGTAGTCTGTATGGGCACATCTGGTGAATTATAAGGAAAATACATGATAACTAAAGATGGACTCTGATATTAACATACAGCAGTTATGCAACATGATCCGATTGCTCTCTTGATGACATAAAAAGTGTCCTAAGTACATTTAGATATGTGCTATGTACTTTGAATGACTCATTAAAATATTACAATAGTGAGTTTATATAAGTTCTTTGCTTTATCATCTTTGCCTGAAGATTTTTGTGGTTTTTTTTTTTTTCCATACAGGGTCTGACATATCCTGGGTTGGCATCGAACTTACTATTTAGCTAAGGAAAACTTTGAACTTCTGCCCTTGCTCTTCCACCTCCCAAGTGCTGGGATTACAGGCGTGGGTGTGAAGTATGTTCCTTGACAGGACAGAGCCTTTCTTGCTTCTTGATAAACCTAACTCAGGGCATTAGGGTGTCAGTGATCAGTCACCGGGGCCATCCTGAGTCTGTGGCTTCTCAGTCCATTGTCTCACATCCCAGAATGAGTAAGCACAGACCAAGAGTGAACATAACAAACATTTCATTAAGGGAAAGAGAGGAAAACATCCGAGAGGGGGAGGGGTTAGGGTGCATAGGCGCTGCCCTGCCCTGACCAGCACCTTTTATGGATCTTCTGACTGGAACTGGAGGAGATCTTTGCTGGGATTGTTCGTTTTGGGGGCTGTCTATACATGCTCCCTAGGCCTTTGGGGACCTAACACGTGAGTGGTCACTCTGGATTAACCATGGGCCTTATTGCTTAAGGGGAGCTAGTTTATCATCACCTGGTGTATGTAGGGTTGGATGTTCAACCCAGGACTTGGTCCAAACTAGGCAAACAGTCTGCCAACTGTGCCTCAGTCCAGATCTGTCTGTCTGTCTTCCCCTTCCTTCTTTCCTCTTCTTTCCTTCCTTCCTTCCTCCCTTCCTTCCTGCCTTCTTGCTTTCCTTCATTCCTTTTTAAATTATCAAGCAACTTAGCCTGGTGCTCAGAAGGCTGAGCTGGAAACCGGACAACTCTACCATGAGATATGTAGTGTCCTGGGAGGGAGGGAGGAAGGGAGGGCAAGAGATTTGGGGTCTGGTTTCCACTGGAAAGCCTCTTTCCTTCCTCTCAACAGCGCAGACTGATAATCCATGACCAGGTTTCCAAAGGGGAAACTGGTGTGCTTAAGGAAAGAAGGGAGCCAGGCAGCTGGTTAGGAACCAGAGCTACGCGGGGACGAAGCTTAAAAACTGCAAGCCTTGCCTTTAACTGTATGAGAAACATTTTCTTAAATCAAGGGTAGTTAGCCCACCAAGAACCCATATTCCACAAACCTTCCCAATCTTGTGGCAAGCCTGTTTGCCTGACTCCTGTACATTCTGAAGACTTGACTTAACTCTTCTAACCTTTAATGATTAGCCCAATCACATCAGATGGTTAAGGCTATTGCAGTCACCACCTGCACTGGAATGAAAACGAGAGAATTTCCTGCAGACGTGGGATTCTTCCCAGCATTGCCTTCGGGTTTTATGGCTTGCTTTGGAACCCTGTAGGATCTTTGTTCATGCTATGAACCCTGAGATTTTGTTATTTAGTGCAAAACCCTGTTTCTAGTTGTGGTGTGGCTCAGCCCTTAGCACACACTTTTAATCCAAGAGCTTTCTGCTTGGATACTGTAAACACGATCAACAAGCAACCAGTTGATAGGAAACAGCCATAGAGAGAGAGAGAGGAAATCAGGAGGATGGAGAGCCGCACACAGGAAGTAGAAGGGAGGGACATGTGGTTGGAGGAGTTTTGTTTGAGTCTTTACAGGTGAGAGCTCTCTTGTTGTGATGTTTGTGGAAGAGAAAGATCAGGCGGGTGCTTTCTCTACCTCTCTGAGCTAGCAGGCTTTCACCCCAGCATCTGGCTCCCGAGTCTTCATTGGCAAAATGTGGTGTATTGGATTTTAGGAATGCCTCAAGAGACTTGGCTTTATCAGTATTTTGTATTTACACAAATTTGCATTTCCCTAATCAGCCAATTAATGTATTTCAGATAAACATTAAATTTAGGGAACAAACAAGCGAAAACTCCTTAAAATGCACTTAAAACAATTGATAACAGACGTGTAGTGTTACATTTTCAATGGTTAGTCAGTTACCAGCAATCACATGTGATACATCAACTTGGCCGGATAATTACAGGACTATCTTTTGCAGAATTAGTGTTTGTTTGTATCAAACATCTAAAACCCTTTGAAACTTGCGGCTGGAAAGATGGCTCAGCAGTTACGAGAATTGGCTGCTCTTCTAGGGTACTCAGGTTCGACCCCAACCACGCACTGGTACCCCATATTGCTTATAACTCAGGGGGCTCGAATGTTCTCTTTTGGTCTCCCTGGGTATCAGGCACAGACGTATATGCAGACTAAACAGCCATATACACAAAAATTGTATATAGCTAAAAATTGTCTTATCCCTTATTTAACTTACTCTCCTAAAGCATTAAAAGTCAAATCTTCCGATACAGATAAAGGCTACAGAGATGGCTGAAAGGGTGAAGGTGCTTGACATAGGCCTCAGCTAGGCCTGATTTGTATTTTTCCATCTGCGGAGAAAAAGCCACCTTTACATGACCATCATAGAAATCTTACTTGCCTTTATTTATTTATTTATTTGTCTTCATTTTAAAACATTTTATATGTATTTGTTTATCATGTATGTCTGGTGGGTGGGTTGTCCCTAGCGGTCAGAGGGCAACTTTGAGAGTCTATTATCCCCTTTTGGGTGGGTCCTGGGCCTCAGACTCAGGTAGCAAGCACCAAGATTTCTGTGACTGTCAAGATGGCGTTTTCTCAACAGATGGGGAAATGCAAGTTAGGCCTCTGTGGCAGCTAGAAACACAGCACCAGCGCCTTTAAAGATGCCAGTCCAGATTTTCAGTGTTCCTGGTGGCTCCATTGACATATACCTCTCCCTGCAATTCCCCTTCTCTTATCAAATGGCTAGTGGACGCTGTATACCTGCTACCCCTCAAAGAAATGAAACCAGGAGGGATTTCAGCATGGAATAAAAAAATAGGTCTCACCTGTGCACATGCAAGAGTACACACACACATACACACATACACACATACCACATACATGTACCATACAAACGCCACATATACACACCCCCACACACTATACTTATATCACACACAGCACAATATACAAAATAAATAAATAAATAATAAGCAAACAAAGAAGAAAATGACTGCTAAGGGTCTAGAGATGTAACTCAGTTGGTAGGGCTCCTGCCTAGAATTTCCAAAGCCCTGGGTGCAAACCCCAGCAAGGTATAAATCAAGCATGATGTGATTTCAATACTCAAGAGGCGGAGTCCAGAGCATCAAGAGTTCAAGGTTGTCCTATATATATATATATATATTTCAAGGATGGCCTGGGGGTATGTAAAACCTGGTCTCAAAAAGACTGCTGAGTCATTCAGGTGACAAGAGCTCTGTCTAAATGAGGTCTGTGACAGACGGGAGGAAGTGTGAACATCTGAGAGACATTTAGGAATCAGGACTTGGAATCGCTTGAGTGTGGGGGAAGCGCGGAGGGGCTCTGTCAGGAGGGAAAAGAGAGCGAACTTTATTTGGAAATCTTGAGTTTGTGAGGAATATCAAGGATTCAAATTGAACGCTCAGATGGAACACGCTTTTCAAACAGACGTTCGTGTTATCATCTATATATAATATAAATTGAGATCCCAGGAGGAAAACATACCAACTCAAGAAGAAAGAGGTCAGAGAAGGAGGCTTGGTGTTGGAAACATTGAGATTAGCAGCCATCAGAAGCATGAGGGAGATGGGAGCTCAAGAGAAGTCAGCATCTTACATTTGAACAATACTTTGTGACACTTGCAGTTTTGTGCGTGCACGCACGCGCGCGCGCACACACACACACACACATTTGTTATTTAATCCCTTTTTTATGGCTTTGGGGGATCTTTCCTGTTTCCTTATCTGTTGACCAATCATTTACAGCACTGAACACAGAAAAATCAGCCAAGCTGTGAGGAGAGGCTTCGTTGCCCAAGTGACCTTTTCCCCTTTTCTTTGGTGGGGGTTAAATTTTGCTATGAGAAGGCTGAGACCCAGGACTATAATTTGTTTATGGTAACAAATGCTAAAAGTAAGTCTAGGTTTTGTTTTGCTGGGTCCGGCATCCCCCCCATCAGTGCAAGCACGTGCGTGTGTGTGTGTGTGTGTGTGTGTGTGTGTGTGTGTGTGTGTGTATACAAGCACTCACAGGTCACAGCACTTAGGTGGAGGTCACACGACAACTTAAAGAAGTCAGTCTGGGGCTGGGGAGATGGCTCAGAGGTTAAGAGCATTGCCTGCTCTTCCAAAGGTCCTGAGTTCAATTCCCAGCAACCACATGGTGACTCACAACCATCTGTAATGGGGTCTGGTGCCCTCTTCTGGCCTACAGGCATACACACAGACAGATTATTGTATACATAATAAATAAATAAATAAATAAATAAATTAATAAATAAGTCAATCTGTACTGAATTTAGGTCACCAGTCACGGTGTCAAATGCTGTTACCTGCTGAGTCATCTTGTTAACCTATCTTTCTTTTTGTCACCATCTCATATAGCCTAGTCTGGCCTCTCTCTCACTGGCTAGCTAAGGATGACCTTGCATTTTTGGTCATCCCTTCCTTTATCTCCTGAGTGCTGGATTACAGATGGGTGCCACCGTGCCTGAGCAAATCTAGGCATTCAGCACATATTTTGAGTGGAGGAGGTGTCCTGAAGAACCAGAGAACACAGACGGCAGAAGGTGCCCGCACCACAGCCTGGCACTAGACTAAGTGCTCTGAGCGTCACCACACTTGATTTTCAAATCTAGATGCCATGAACGTGTTGACTCTCTTAGCCCCGCTCAGCGAATGAGGTAGACACAGCTTAGGGCTTAAGTAAATCTTCACTGAGTTCCTGTCTTCTGTTGTTTCCTATAGTGAATCTTACCACGGAGTACTGGCTGGGTTGGAACTGACTCCATAGACCAGGATAGGCTTGTGGAATGGGTTACAAGCAGAGGACTAGGGTAAAGGGAAAAGACCAGGGAACATCAACACACTGCTGATGTAGCCACGTTCTTCAGAACCAGCGGCTTGAGACGTCAAGCAGACATGCTGGTGCCCAAACTAAACAGAGAGTTACATTAGTTTCTCATCCCCATGACAAAAAACTGAGAGAAGTGACTTCTAAGAACAACATTGAGTTGGGCTCCTGGTTTCTGAGGCTTCAATCCTTGCTAGGCTGACTTTATTTCTTTGGTCCTGAGGAGAGGCAGGGCATCTCAGTGGCAGGATATGTAGAGGAGAAGACTATTTACTTGAGACTGACTGAGAAACAAAGATAGCACTGTGAGGACAGGCGGGGCCCAGGGCTAAGATAAACCCTCAGAGAGATGTGACCCCAGTGACCTACTGCTTTCAGGTTCGGCTGTTTCCCGAAGCTCCTCTACTTCCCTTAATAGTACTATCAACTAGGGAGTAAGCCTTCAACACACGTAGGTCAGTTTCATCTCTAAATCACAGTTAAAAGGACTTTAGATACTTTTTTGAAGAAAGGTCTTATATACTCAGCTTGGCCTCAAACTCACTTTCTAGTTAGGCTAGGCTTGAACACCAGATTCCAATGCCTTCATCTCCTGAGTGCTGGAGTTACAGGTCCATGTCTGCAAAGGTAATTAAAAAATGCATTCAACTGAGTGTTGTTGGTATCTGCTGTTACATCAGTCCTTGGGAGGTAGGGGTTGGAGGGTCAGGAGCGAAAGGTCACCAGCTACGTAGCAAGTTATGGGCTAGCCTGAGCTCCATGAGACTCTTCCTCAAAAAGGACCCAGCAATCACATGGTGGCTCACAGCCATCTATAATGAGATCAGGCGCCCTCTTCTGGTGTGCAGGCATACATGGAGACAGAATGTTGTATACATAATAAATAAATTTTTAAAAAAGAATGTTACTATTTTATAAAGATTATTTTAGTGAAACTCGTATTAAGCCCGTAATCTACTTAACTTGTCATTTATAAATAGAAATAGAACCAATATATCAAAGTCCTTGAATGAACTAATGGTGCTCGCAGCTGTGTTATATACATTAATAGACAAGATGTGTAGTATTGTTTCAGCTTTTAGTAAGGGTGTCTCGTGACACTGAGAAGACAAGGCAGAGAAAGATAAATTGGGTGTTAATTGTAGGAGGCACAGAGGTCCTTGTTCTCATAGATGAGCATTACAGGAACCTGGAATGTTAAATACACACAGGGTTGTCCCTTCAGGAGAAGGATTGCAGAACCTGTTTTCCAACCAGACGGCTGGGGGCAGACGTGATCAATAGCCTGGTGACTTTCTCAGTATCTGTGTAGTGGAGACCCTGAGATCCCTCCCCCAGGCTCTATGGTACGCTTGTTTTTCTCAATCTATAGAGCCCATCTTTACAGATGATGTCGCATGTATTTTACAAAGAGTTTTGATGTTGTCATATTCAATCTTTGTTTAGCTTACTTTATTCCTCTATGTATGCTTTGCTGGGTACACAGGGTTGAGTTAATTATCTCCAGGAGTGTTTTTACCAAATTGCGTTGTGCTTAAAATATGCTGGAGCAGAGAAAAATGTATAGATCAATAAAATCAATAAAAAATAGTTTAGATTAGAAAAAAATGCCTAAAATAAACTACCTGGCTGGGGGGTTGCTGTCAGACTCCTGAACTTTGAACCAACACTGGCTACTTAGTGGTGCCGACCCAAACTACCTTCTGCCTCCCACGGTTCATTACTCTGCTGACAGTGGAGGTCGCAGAGACAGACGCAGTTAACGAAACAAAACCTCAAAAGAAATAGGAAAGAAAGCACAGTCTTCCTCTCACATCCCACGTTCAAACGGCAAAACTCTCGACACGTTCGTTCAGAATCCGGCTACTTCACTGCTGCTTCCTTCCACAGCTCATCCAGCTGCATCTCTCCACTGTGACCTCCATTTTTTACAGCAGCCTCCTAACTGTCGTCACTTCCCGCTCTACTACTAATAAAACATGCAGGATCTTATCAGTGTAGGGATCTGGGCCCCAGGGCCCTCATGAGTTTGCAGTCAGTGTATTTTCACGAGCTGTTTCTTCTCAAGGTCTGAATGAGGGATGGCCTGACTCCAGGCTCACAGGGCTGCAGGCAGGCCAGGGCCTCTGCTAACTGGAGGCTGGAGACATTGGTTATTTATCATGTAGTCTAGCTCAGAACAACATGGTAGCTAGAGCGTGCCGTGCACATGCGGGTGCCTGTGTGTGAGCATGTGTGCCTGTGTTGTGTGTGTGTGTGTGTATGTGTGTGTGCGTGTGTGTGTGTCTGTGAGAGAGAGAGAGGGGGGAGGGAGAGGGAGAGAGTGAAGGAGGGAGGAGGGAGAGAGAGAGAGAGAGAGAGAGAGAGAGAGAGAGAGAGAAGGGAGAGAGAGAGAGAGAGAAGATTGTTAAGATTTGGCTGAGAGATAGTTTTAGGTATTTTATTCTTGAACTATATTCTTCATCATTGTCATTGTGACTCTCTGAAAACTCATTTTATATCCTTTGTGAAACTCAACTATTCTCTCTGTTTTTACTTCCTTTTAGCCAGTTGTCTGTACATCCATTCCACCCATTTTTGTCTTGTTTTGTTTTAAGACAGCGTCTCACTCTTTAGCCCTAGCGGCCTGGACCATGTTGTGTGGTCTCGCTCGCTGACTATGAGTTAGTTGCACGCTCCCTGCCTCTGTCTCCCAGCTCCTGGATTACAGGTATGAGCCATCTTGTTTTCATGCTTCCTTTTATATTTTATTTCTTTGTGTTTCTGTGTGGGCGCACCCATGCTATAGTTCCCCTGTGGAGGTCAGAGTACTCTCTGAAGTCAAGTCTCTCCACTCATTGTATGGGTTCCCAGGAATTGAAGGACCCCTCGTTTTAACCACAGTTATACCGTTTTGCAAAGGTTCACAGATAACTAGCTCAGGACCTCTGGAATGCTGAGCAAATAACAGGCTTAATTAAGGGCCTCCGGAATTCAGGGCCTCCGGAATGCTGAGCAAAGATACCTGAGGTTAGAGCAAGGACAGCCTTATCTGGCTTCAAGACAGGAGATTTATGGATTGGTCATAGAAACAAAGAAAGAGAGGATTGCGAGACCTGAGTCACGTATAAAGCGGGGCTCGTCACGAGTCAGGGGCTGTGCAATCAGACATCTGGTCGCCAGCCAGGAAAGGGGGAGGCAGGATAAGAGGAACAGTAAACCGCTGAGTAGTCCCCTCATTGTTATTTAGGTTAAGAATTTACCACCCTGCATCTTGCTTCTGTAAACCTCGCTTTTTGCTCTCCTATAAAAACCCCTCACCCCCAACCTGCAGGCACGCAAGTCCTTCGAGAGACTTGGTCGCCCCAGGTACCTGCGTATCCAATAAACCTCTTGCTGCTTGCATTCGGCTGCGTGTTTTCGACTGATCTTTGGGCACGGGGTCTCTCCCGAAGGAAGACGCCCGCGGGAGTCTTTCAGAATCAAACTCAGGTTATCAAGCTTGGTGGTAGACACCTTTCCCCACTGAGCCTTTTCTTGAGTTTAAAGTTTCGCTTATTGGTGAGAGTAAAATTTTATTCATTTATCTTTATTTCTAACCCCCCATTTTTAAATTAGTCACAACGACTGTGGATGTAATTGTAAAAAAGCTAAAAAGTACATAGTCTGTGCCATTTTGACTATTGAACTACGCAAGGTTATATGAATTTTAAATGAGCTGCCTGGTGTAATGTTGGTGCACACCTATAATTCCAGCACTTGAGGCAGTGAGAGGCAGGAGGATCGTCGCTTGTTCGAAGGCAACCCTGTCTCCATTGTGAGCTCGAGATGAGTGAGTGAAATTAGGTCCACATTTCAACAGCCTCGTAAGCCCAGGGCCTATTCTGTTGGGTGATGCAGGTAGAGGACACGAGGTCACCTCCGCCTTAGGTGAAGGACCTTTTGGGCAGACCTGACACTTTATGCCCACGTTCAACAACCAGAAATAGTGCTGGAGAGTCAGGTTACAAGTCACCAAGTCTCTGGAATTCCTAGAAGATCCTTCCTGTGTTTCTATTTCCTGGGTGCTTTGAAGAGAAAAGAATAATGATATTAGTATCTGGAAAAGCCGAAGAATGAGTTTAAGACAAACAGGTGATTCGTTTCTTAAAAAGTACTGCTACAACTCAGAAAAAAAAAATATTTTTTGGATAGGTTTTTATTATGCAGTGCAAATTGGCTTCCGACCCCTCATCATCCTGGCTGGAGCTCCCAAGTACTGGGGTTAGCAGTCCTGTATCACTGTGCCTGGCTCGTTTGACAGGAGCTGTTTCAAGGGTAGAAGCTTGTTGTCTAGGTATGAATTGATATGGGAGTCATGTTTGCCAGTACTGGGAGTGTAATTTTACTGATTCAGTGTGTGGTTTTGCTAGGGGCCACTTTTCATGGGTCATGCTATTGTAGGATGATCTTTCTGTACACTGTGAAGATGTGTCTGTTTCACCTTATCTGCCTAAGGCACCATCTGATTGGTTTAATAAAGAGAGGAAAGGTGAAACTTCTGGGCAGACATAGGAACTCTGGGAAGGAATCTGAGAGGCGGGAGATTGGGTGGGACTTGAGGAGCTTGGATGTAAGGTACTTGTTATTCCTTTGGGACACTTTAAGAACTAACCACGCCCACCCCAGCCATTTCTGACCTCGTCGCTATCTTGGCTCTCTCTTTCCTGTCCATCTCTTACCCTGTGCACATGTGTTTTCCCTCTCTCTCTATGTTTGTCTATGTCTCCCCTTCTTTAAGTAATAAATGCTTAGCTTTATGTATAGCCTTATGTCCATTTACTCTTCCGTCCACCGCATCCAGCTGCCTGACTCTGCCACTCGCCCGGGGACCCTGACTCCCCCGGCCACATGGCGCTGCCACCCTGGAGATCTTGCGGGGACCCACAGCCACTAGCAGCTGCTCCGTGAGCTGCCCGGGGCCATCCCATCATTATTATTTTTTAAAAAGAATAATAGTACTGAGGAGAAGGAATGACCTCCAAGGCAGAACACAGATGAATATAAATGGGTTAATTTAAGTTTAAAGGGCTAGTTGGGCACAAGCCTAAGCTAGGTCTCTGGATCATTATTTGAGAGTTGATCATCCAAAGAAAGAGCCTCAACAGTGTGCTTTCTGTTTTCCCACCCTCCTTGGCATGCGGATGCTGTTTTTCTTTCTTTCAAGGCAGGGTTTCTCGGTGTGTAACCCTGACTGTCCTGGAACTTACTTTGGAGACCAGGATGGCCTCTAGCTCACAGAGACCTGTCTGCCTCTACGTCCGAGGACTGGGTTTAAAGACATGCGCCACTGTGCCCGGCTAGGGATGCTTTTCCACGGGTGTGCATTTTCTGTTTTCCCACCCTCCTTAGTACCGGTTTCTTTCCTGCATTCTTTTCTTCACGACAAGCTTCACGACATGACTACCCAAGGTTGCCTTTAACATCCCTATAGAAAAACCAAATGAGCAAATCCCTGAAAGGAGGGCAGTGACATTCTCTCCAAACCGTCCTCGTGTACTGACAGGCACCACTTTCTGTGTGGCTTACTTTCTACCCATTTCTTTACTCTGCCCTGCGGAGTTACGGCAATAGTAACGACGTCACACAGCAAGGGGATCAAGGTTCATGGGTGTGCAGGGAGCCACGGACCAAATTCTGAGATCAGATGAGATCGAGCACGTTCAGGGCACTGTAGTCGTTGACCCGTATTCTGAAGTCATTCCATGAACCTGTGGTGAGCAGCCACGATGGCATTTTGTCCCGGCAGCTGGGGCAGCAGCTCCTCACTGAGTTTGCTGCAGCCCTGGTTGGTTCAGACACTATCTGACGATGCCACACAGGGAGAATTCCAAGATGAGTCAGTAGAAAGCAGAGTTGGAGTTCTTCAGCAAACAGGTTTAATATAGATTTAATCACAGGCATTAAAGAGGAGGGTGCTGCCTAAGGAAAGGGGACAATACCCAATGTGGGCGCTAGCTTCTGACACGATATTGTTTAAGGTAATTTTAGGGACTGTGTTTCCCCTTCTGTTTTCTAAGGTAGTCTCTCTTTGCTGCAGCCCCAACCAGCTTCACAAATCCTCCCACCTTCATCTTTCAAATCCTGGGATTGCAGGCATGAGCTATGATTGCTGCCTTAGGCAATTCTTTTCCTGTCTCTTTCCCTCTCTTACTCACTCCCTCCCTTCTTTCCTTTTCTTCTTCTTTCTTTCCTTCCTTTCTCCTCCCCTCTCTCTGTCCCTCCTTCCCTCCCTTTCCTTCTGTACTCCCCTTCTTTCTCTGAATAAGAGTATAGAGTACTCAGTTTAAATCCATAGGAATGAAACAAATCCTTACTATATGAGGCCCCAAGACCCTTAAGACCTATGTTCTGATGATAAACAAAGGCCATCATCTTGTGTCAGAAAATTGTAGTTTTAGCTGAAAAAAGAAGAAGGTTAAACTAAGAAGACACGTCTGCTTTAGCCGTAAGCATGGCTCACTGCATCTTAACACTCTTATTTTAGATATTTCTATATAAAAGGGTGTGGAAGACCAGAGAGATGGCTCAGTAGGTAAAGGCTCCTTTTTCCTAGCCTGGACCCCCGAGTTCAGTTCCGGAAACTCACATGGTAAGGAGAACTGACTTCAGAGAGTTGTCCTCCGACATCCACATGGATGCTGTGGTACATGCACACTCCTACACCCAAAGAATAAATACATATGTAAATGTGAAAAACTGCAGATTATTTATCCAGACATGGTGACATACGCCTGTATTCTCAACATCCAGGAAATAGAAGTGGGAGACTTACAATCTAAGCAGGCGATTGCTAGTGAGCTATATCCCCAGCCCAGATTATTTGACGAATGAAGATTTGAAATTCCCATCTGGGGGCAACTCCGTCAACACACACTGTTCTGAAACTGCCAGAAAGGCAGGTTTGTTGTCTATGGAACTTGCAAAAAATAAAAAATAAAATGTTCTAGGATTACCTCGAAGAGAACATCCCGCGTTACATAGGATTCTAGGCTTGAGGGTGGGTGAGACCTTCTGGGTAAAGATGTTTACTTTCAAGTCTGAGAGCCTGAATTCGGTCCCCATATCTCTGGAATGTGAGAATTGACTCCTGACTCCCTTGAGATGTATTCTGACCTCTATATGTGCGCCAAGGTAGGTATTTGCTAAACACATCACATGCACACACTCACACACACAAATGCATTTTTAAAAAAAGGATTAGAGGCTTGAAATAAGGGAAGTTGAATATGGTAAACATCCCATAGTTTGGGAGGTGGCGGCAGAAGGATCAGGTTCACTCTTAGCTACTTACGGAATTCAAAGCCAGCCTCTGCTTTGGTGAACCCGCCTCAAAAAACAAACAAACAAACCAAACAAAATAAATACCAAATAAACAAATAAGAAACCCAGCTGGCTCCTGATGTTTTAAGATGATTTCTGGAGGTCTCTGGTTTTACTGTGAAGACTCTCATGTTGAATCCTAGGTGAGGTGGCACATGCTCCCCTTGGTGCTGTAGAATGAGTTTAAATAGGTATTCTCTTGGCTCTGACACTGACTTTTGGGTATATGGGTTCTTGGTTTAGCCTTTTTGCATCATTAACTCACTCCCTCTCCTACGGGTGTGGAGACTTCTTCATGTTGCTACAAGTGGGGAATCCCAGTTGACCAGGAACTTCTGGAGAGCATCATTTAAATTAAAAGCAAGCCTCTAATCCTCACTCAGAAGGCAGAACCAGGAGGATATCTATGAGCTCAAAGCCAGTTTGGTCTCCATATCAGGTTTCAGGGCAGCCTGGGTTACATAGTAAGACCCTGTCTAAACTAAATAAATACATAAATAACAAACTAATAAATATGAGAGCAAGTTCTTGACAACTAAAGGAACAAAGATTTTTTTCTAAACCATGGCTCACATCCTGCATGCTTTAGAACAAGGATCTTTTGATATCTCTTATCCAGAGTGGCTTTGCAATGCTTTGTGAAACTTTCTTTTAAATTAAAAAAAATATACATCTATCTATCTATCTATCTATCTATCTATCTATCTATCTATCTATCTATCTATCTATCCATGTATGTATATCTATCTATCTATCCATGTATGTATATGTATGTATGTATGCATGTATCTATCTTGTGTGTGTGTGTGCACATGCGTTCATGCATGTGTGAGGGTGTGTGTGTGTGTATGTGTGTGTATGACAGGTGTGAGTGTCGAGATCAGAGTATTGGTTTTCTCCTTCCAACACGGGAGTGCCTGGGGTTTAAACTCAGGTCATTTGGTTTCGTAGGTAGTGTTTTTACTCAACCCTTTTGTGGATCTTTGGATGGCAGTTGCTTTGAGTAGTAGTTGACATTGGGCTTCCAACATTACCATCTGCAGCTCATAACCCTTGAAGTGAGGTGGTTTGTCAGTTTTCCGAGAGATTTCTTCTGCACGGAGGATATTCTCCTTGTCTCATTTCCTGTTCTCTCCAGCTAAGCTTCATTCAGTCAGTCAGCGTTCTGTCCAGTGGTGGGAGGAGAAGAAGAGCCTCTGTTTCACAGAGGTCTGTGAGAACTGCTCGGCTTTTTAGATCTGCTAAGCAGCAGCCACCGAAGGCTTTAAAGTCTCGATCAGCTAATCTGTAGCATGTGGTGTTCTGCATAAAATAGGCTTGTTTTCATGTCTCTGCGCTTCGATTTCTGCTCTATCAGGTTTCTATGGTATTCTAGTCTATTAACGCTTTCTATTGCAAAATGTCTTTTGCAGGAGGGAGAAATAGTTGTGATCATTGTTGAAACTGAAAAGTAGGGGCTGGTGAGGTGAATCAGCAGCAGAGAGAGTATGCTGAGCACACTGCTCTTGTAGAAGACCTGAGTTATGTTCCCAGTGTCCACAGCAGGCTGCTTATAATCCCTGTAGCTACAGCCCCAGGGGATCCAATGCCCACTTCTGTGCTCCAAGGATACCTGCACATCCCATCCAGACACGCACACAGACACAGACACAGACAGACAGACACTTTCTAAAATGATAAAAAAAATTCTAAAAAGGGGAAAATAATATAGTCCAAGAGTGAACATTTACCAAACTCCTTCCATACGTAGGATATTTTTCTAACCACTTCCTAAGTAGCCCAGGGTGGTGGACCACACTGTAACCTCAGTACTTGGGCAGTTGGAAGCGGAGGATCAGGAGTTCAAGATCATTCTCAGTCACACAGCAAGTTTGAGGCCAGTGCACTCTATGAGACACTGTCTCAACACCTGCTTCCCCCCAAATTTTATCACCTTTAGTGATAAAAATCTTACGAGGTGGGTGGTATCCTCACCCCCATATACAAGTATTTGAAGACATGTAGAGGGTCACATATGCACAGGGTCACAAAGCCGGTGGCAAAGTAGATTGTGGGGTTGCTTTGAATCAGGAGCTCACTGTGTAGCCCAGGCCTACATTTATTTACTTACTTATTTTCTGAGACAGGATTTTACTATGTAGCCCTGGCTATACTGGAACTTCTATGTAGACCAGGCTAGCATCAAATTTATAATAGAGATAGTCTTTCTCTACCTCCTGAGTGGTGAGATTAAAGGTATAAACTACCGTGCCCAATCCTGTGTTTTGTTGATTGTTGGTTTTTTTTAAACATAGGGTCTTACTATATAGTCCTAGGCTGGTCTAGAAGCTGGCCTCAAGCTTGAAGAATCCTCTTACCTCTGCTTTATAAGTGCTGGGATTACAGGTGTATGTATATCTGACTCCATGTCTGCCTTTTATTGTTGACTTGAACTGTTGAACTTGACCTTGAACTGACGTCCCCTCCTACCTCCACCTACTGAGTGCTGGGGTCCTAGGTGTGCCCAGCCATATCCAGTTTTATGCACATGTCTTGCATATCAGGCAATTACTCTAACAATGGAGCGACATCCCCAGCCTGAGCCACTGATGTTTGGCTTTCCTAAGACAGTACTTAGGTACCAAGCTTGGCGTGACTCACCAGTCCATTAAGACGGAAAGGGAACTCACTTTTAAGTGCCAGCCTGTGATGGATTGGGGTCCTGCTGTATTGGAGCCTCCTTCCCTCTCTGTCCTATGGGGTAACTGCCAACAGAATCCAAGCGGGAGAAAAGCAGGACATCCAGAGAGCAAGAGGGTGGCAATAAACTGGTGTGCATTTAGTTGGCTCAGAGACATCCTGTGGCTGCCCTTTGTCCTTGCCCCTTCCTCTATGCCCCTACAAGACCATGGTGACTGGCATCTGGGTGTCTCCAGCCGCCCCATTTAGCTGCTCTGATGCTTGGATTCTTTTTTTTTTTTTTTTTTTTTTGTCATCAAGGATTATCTGCCAATACCTTGAAGAGACAGTGTTTGGTGATTGATTTATGCAAATTATCTAAAGACTCCACCTTGTAGACTCTTAGCTCAGGGTCCAATTCATTACTAGGCAGCGTGGCATAGCATGCTCTATTCTTCAGGAGACTTCGGCATCTCATAGTGCTTGTTCACTTTCTCTGGCAGTGTGGGGGTTGGAATGCAAGGCCTCACCTCCATGAGAGAAGCACTCTTCCCCTGAGCTAGCCTCAGCCCTTCTGCACGAGCCCCCATGCCAAAAAAAGCAGAGAAAGTTCTCTTGCTCTTTCTCTGCCCTAAACTTACTCTGTTCTCCCAAGGCTGCCGGAGAACATACTTGCGTGCGCCAGCTAAGGCTTAAGAACCACACACAGCACAGTCTTTCACACAAACACTGCGTCAAGCGCTGGGCAGTCTGAATTTTCACACTGAAAGAGGTTGTGCGAAGGCTGTTAGGCACGAGAAAGCACTCACTCTTAGTCAGAGGCAGACTCACAGGGAAGTAAATAAATCGAGTTTAAACGTTGCTGCCATTTAACTCTCACAAGCAGAGGCCCTTTGCAAACATGCTCCAAATAAGGCGTCTTGGTTCCACTTGGCTGGGATCGTTCTCATTTTGATTTCTTACCGGTCTTATTTGTTCTCACATCAACTGTCACGGAAAGGCTACACGTGGGAAGCTGGGCCGGGAATACATGTAATCAGAATGTATCCGACACATTGATTTTCTTATCCCTGTCACCTGTGGGATGCCACTGCAACTCTTGTTGGTGGGCATGGCCACAGTACCCACCCAGGGTCATCGTGTCAACCCATGAGCTATACTTGACTTTCATGTTTTGCTCATAGCTGCGAACTGTCTCACTGTTGGCATGTAATCTAGAAAATTCAGACTGCCCAGTGTTTGATTGTAGTGTCTGAAATGGGGCCAAGTCATGGGCTGTATTTAGTAATCGGCATCAGAAATACGGGGACCGAGATAGCCCAGCAGGTGATGGACTCAAGGCGTCTGAATGCCTCCACTCACATGGTGAAAGGCGAGAACAAACTCCCTCAAGTTGTTCTTTGAGACCCAGAGTCTCACCAAGATCTGAGCATGCTCCACAAATACCACAAAATAATAACGAAAGAAGCATGCGGATGGGAGGAAGTGGCATGGGATGTGCTAGATACAATGACTAAACCTTGGAGTAAATGTGTTTAAGAAAGTTACTACATGTCTTCCCAACGTTGCCTACTGCCCTAAAGGGTTATATGAAATTCACTCTAATAAGCTACAAAGCTGAAAGGGATGTTTCTTTTCTTTCCCTTTAGAAGATTTTTATTATGCTTATTTATGTGTATGTGCATGTGTGAGTGCATGCCACTCATGTGCCCTTGCCAAGGAAGTCAGGAAAGGGCATTGGATGCTCGGGAGCCAGAGTTCCAGGCGTTTGTAAGACATTGGTGCTGAGAACTGGATTCTGGTCCTCTGTGCTTTTAACTGCAGGGCCATCTTTCCCCTTTGTGCCCTTTGAGACAGAATCTCATAAACTCCCTCTGTAGCTGAGGATGATGTTAAACTTCTCATCAGGCCCCTCCCTCACTCCGGAAGGTTGGAACGGTAAATGTGTACCGTCACACATATTCTATAAGATATTTAAATTTGTGTGTGTGTGTGTGTGCGTGTGTGTGTGTGTGCGTGTGTGTGTGTCCTCAATGCCACAGCATTTGTGTGGAGGTCAGAGAACAGTCTGCGGGAGTTAGTTCCCTACTTGTGTCATGTGGGTCACAAGGACTGAAGTCCAGCGGTCAAGCTTAGCCCACCAGTGCCTTTACTCAACGAGTCATCATGCCAGCCCAAGACAGGCCTCCTAAAATGTCTTTCTGTGCCTCACTTTCCATCAGTTCATTTCAGCTTGCCAACTATCATGTTTGCGCTGCTGAAGGAGAAAATGAGGCTCTCTTTTATTGTTGGGATAGGAGTCTCATGTAGGTCTGGCTGCCCCTGAACTTCTGATCCTTCTGTCTCCACCTCCCAACAGCTGGCACTGCAGGCAAGTGACACGCCACCTGTGAATAGGGGATCCTTGCTGCATTCCTTTCTATTGCATTATGCAGAATCAGGAGATTTGGTTTAAATCCATGTGTTCCTCACCATTTCCAATGAGACGTCAAACCATATGCCAATTAAAGGGAGCAGGTCATAACAATAATGATCCACTCTGGACTACAGTAGGAAAATTATGTTACGTTGTCTGTTAAGGAAACGAAGGCACAGGGAGCCCCAACGGATTCATCTAGTGAGTGGTGTTAAGCCTGTCTGCTAGAGTCACTCGATGGCTGCTCCTTCAGTAAACAGTCCCTTCAAAACCACGGAAGAAGAAAGATTTGCTTTGAATATACTCGGATATTGATGTTTCCTTGGCAACAGGCTAAATTAAAACCAAGGACTGACTGAATGTGTTAGTTTTGTTCAAGAATAATTGTGGGCTCTGCAGCGCCGTCCTCGAAGCCCCTTTTCATCCTCTGTGGATTGAAAAGAGACGTTTTATTCTTAGACGCTGTTGTGTGGCATGTGTTACAGAAAAAGTGCTCTTAAGGCAGAAAAACGGGTGCTTGTTCTTTTTCCCTCTCATTTCCCCTCTGCTTTGGCCTCTGGTACCTGCTCACCGTAAACCAGACCATACGCCTGCCTAGTGCTCAATACTCAGTCCACAGTGATCTAATCAACGCCTGTCAGAGTTGAGGTCCTCAGTTATAATTCTACTGCAATTAAATACAGCCCAGCATGTGCACATGGAGCATTATTAACAGAAAAGCAGCAGGTTTTTAGAGCCTTTGCAGTCCTTGGTTAGGTCCAATCCATCACACTCCTGCCTTTTTGCACAGCATACTTCTTCTTTGCTGGGTTTTTTGAGTGTTGAAACAAGGTCTCATTCTGTAGCCCACACCACCCTTGAACTTGTGGCAGGCCTTTTATTTCAGCCTCCAGATTACTTGGATGTAAGTAAGCTTACAGGTGTAAGCTACTATGATCAGGTTTTTCTTTTACTAAAAAGAGGACTGGGGCCAGGTAGGTGGCTGGGTAGGTAGAGGTGCTGTATGCCAATGACCTGAGTTCCATCCCACAATGTAGAAGAAAACTCCTCAGAGTTGTCTTTTGACCTTCTCTGATTGGCAGAGGTATGTGTGCAGTTGCACACACACACACACACACACACATACACACACACACACCCCTGGGGGTGAGTCACAAAGATAAAAATAGGGTCAGGGACATAACAATTGGTAGAATGCTTGTCTAACATGCAAGAGGCAGGCCCTGGGTTCTACCCACAATACCACATAGACAATTATGGCACATACTATAATCCAGCCCTCAAGGTGGAAGGCTTTGATCCCACATCCTTTGTGGGGAATGATAACATAGAACTCACAGCTATAGTGGTATTGCTCATTATAGCTTTGCTAATCATGATGTTGTGGAGGACAGAATCATCTCATCCAGGAGCTGGTTGGTGGGCAATGTGTACTATCAGTTCCCACCCTAGAGCTATTTATTTCAGCAGAATTTGCATCAAGAACCCTAGGCTGGTGAAGCACCGAGGTTGGAGATGGACCATTTCTGTGAATATTGTTGAGAGAGAAAGCCGCAGCGGCGGTAGTTTTCTGTTGGCATAAGCTTAACCCCAGTGATGATGGACTTTAGAGACGGGGGATTGTGAACACTCCTTGACTGGCCAGTGTAGTGGAGGTTGGCTGAGAGATCCTGACTCTAAAAGTGAAGTGGAGCGTATTAGAGGAAGACCCTTCACACTGACCTCCAGCTTCTACACATGTCCACACTGGTAAGAGTACTCACATACATGTACATACACACACGTGTGTGCACACTCGGATATCCGCTTCCCCCAAACTTACTGGTATCCAGTTCTAATTGAGTCACTTATTAGCTGTGTGGATTTTGGACTATAACTTATCTCCCCTAGGTCTGTTGCCACTTCTGCCAAACAAGAAAAGGAGGAGCTTATTTTGCTACAGTGTATGGAATGGGTCTTTTTTTAGCATAGTACCTAAAGATGTTAGGACCTGAATCTCTTTTTCCAAATAAAATTTAGTAGCCTTTCTCTCAAATTAGCAGGATGCAGGATGTCACCCCAGAGCTGGGGGGGGGGCTTGCCATTCTTTTGTTTGTTTGTTTTTTTTTGGGGGGGGCCCTTGCCATTCTTGAGAACTCCTTTCACCTCCTCAGCTGTCCTGGCTAATGGGAGCCACTGTGGCTGTAGTCATCGCTGACTCACGAGGATGTTGCTGGGATTCAGTACTGTCTAGGTTCTCTGACTCATCAGTGCAAGGTCGCTGAGAAAGATGTTCTGTTACCCAGGGAACACCACGCAGTACAGCTTCCAGCTTTCCCTGGCTTCCCCTTTGTCCCCCTCCCCCCTTTTTTGGTAGTGTTATTTCTCCTTTCCACCCCTCCACCAGAATACATTATAACTACTTGAATTAATTTATTTCTAAGGGAGTTCTATAGATGTTCGTTCTGCTTGGGAGTCTTTAAAAGACTATCTGACTTCTCACTATGGGCAGGCTTCAGGTTTCTGAAATGAAACATGCATGAGAGCCTAATAAAAAAATGTCTTAGATTCTCGAGTGCTTCTTTTGTTGGAGGAGGGTCTCATGTGTGTCAGGCTGGCCTTGACCTCCATATGTAGCTGAGGATGACCCGAAGTGGATCCTCCTGCCTAATACCAGGATCAGACATGTACACCACCGCGCTCAGTTTAACTGATGCAGGAGACTGGACCCATGACCTCGTGTATGCCTGGCAATCACTCTACTAACTGAGTCAAATATCCAGCTACAATTCAGACGCTTATAAAAGGGACTAATTAAACTTAGGTCTCTCATAAGACAGTATTTATCATTATCACCTGGCTTGTCTTTTCTATCCACAAAACAGCTAGAAACGAAAGCATAACAAAAACTAACCTGTAATTTCAGGAATTTAAAAAATGAATACATATTAGGGAGAAGAAAAGTACATTGAACACAAACAGTGCTTCGCTGCTGCAGCATGCGCCTCCCGTCCCGGGACGGGTCTCTGTTTTTGGTATGTTCTCCAGAGAGACAATTGTGATCAAACCTGACAATCTTGCTTTCTGTCTGGAATCCCACTGGCTCCTTCGTGCCTACAAAGCCCAGTAGGAAGGCTTTGTCCAGTCTGCCTTCTGATTCTCTCTTCTGCCCCTGCAGCCCAGGACCCAGCATCTCCTACGTCCATGGCCTTGAAAGACCCTCAGTGTGGGGAGACTCTCACTCAAGTCTCGGGATAACACGACCCCCCCCCCCCCCCCCAGTAACTCACGAGAGACCATCCTTGCTGCAATCACACGAGGTTTAATCGACAAGATGGGAACCAGTGCACTGGAGCCGAGACTCATAACCCATGCAGAGGAAAGAGTTCAACCCCGAGTAACTGGGAGAAGGGGTTTTTAAGCTTCTAGGGCCACAGCCAGCCTTCGTGGCTGTCGGCTGTCAGTGGAGCAGCCGTTCACCGTCCCCGCTGGCCTCTTAACTGATCTTCTGGGTTCAGGAGGGCTCAGGACTACTGACAGAATGGCTGTAACTATGGTGACGAGATGCCCTGCTTTAGCTTCCCACCCAGAAAGATGAGCGGCCCTCACAGTTCTGGGCCTGTGTTTCCCAGCGGAGTATATGAGGAGCCAACCACACATTTAAGCTGTAGATCAGCCCTTGAGCAGATAACACCTTTTTCCTGCATCCTGGTGCCTTGTAAACGAGGGGCGGTGATTGACAGCCCATTTAGTCCAGGACCGGCCAAGTGTGGGCTCCGGACCCACTAGGGAGGCTGGCCATTCTTTTACACTGGGCCAGGGAAGACTCCTTTAAACCAAGGGTTTTTACAAACAATACAAACAGAATTGCTATCTGTGTGCTCACGTAAAGGTGTGATAAAGTAAAGCTGTTGTGGAGGTGTGTGTGAATCTTACAGAAAATGAGTGTGTGTTTGGATGGTGCTTTTGTATTGTTATCTTAGGCCTGGTTAGCATAGGAATGGGTATACACTGAAGATCCAGGGAGCATGGAGAAGGTACAATGGCTTATGTCTCCCTTTTTCTTACTGTGAAAATTCAGTTTGCTGAAGGTCTTCTTTGTAAACTACAGAACTATCTCTAGAGGCCAGTGCACCAGCAGAGTACCTGAAAAGATATCACATATGGCATGTATTAACTAACATTTAATCCTAAGGAAACGTCATCCAAAAAAATTACACTCTCCATTACCTTTAGATAACAGTGGAGGGACTGTCAAGATGGCTGGGGTGGGGGAGGGTGCTTCTCACCAAACCTGGATGTTATTCCTTTTGGTCTCTGGTCCCTTTAAGGGGCAAGCCACGCCCACTCCCAGCGACTTCTGACCTCTCGCGGCCATCTTTCTTTCTTTCTTTCTTTCTTTCTTTCTTTCTTTCTTTCTTTCTGTTTCCTCTCTTGGCGTGTGCACACGTGTTTTCTGTCTTTTCTCTCTCCCTTTTTCTGTTTCTGACTTTCTTTCTCTCTCTCTCCTTCTTTCTCTGCCCCCTCCCCCTTTTCTCCATAACCCCGAATAATTACTTTAATCTCATTTTACATGTCCATGTCTCTGTCTCCTGCCTGCCTGTCCACAGCCAGCTCTGCCGCTCGCTGTGGGGAATCTGTACTGCTCTGGCAGCCTCTGTCTGGCTCGCAGCTGCTCTTTTAAAGAATATTACTGGACACTTGAGTTCTATCCCTACAGCTGTAGAAAGACAGAACCAATTGCTGTGAATTGTTCTCTCCCTCCACATGTTTACCATGGCATGCATGCACATACACATACACATACAAATAAATAAATATAATTCAGAAAAAAACAAGCTTGTCAGAACTGGAGAGATGGTTCGGCAGGTAAAAAGGGCACTGTGACCAGGCCCGATGACGCGGTTCTATCCCCAGAACTCACATGGTGGAGGGAGAGAACCAACTCTAACAAGTTATTCTTTGGCCTCTACACACCCACTTTGACATATGTGCACACACATGAATGAATGAATAGAAACAGTAATAGCAGAAGATGTGGGGAAATTAAAATCTTACAAGCCTGGAGAGAATAGCTGCTGTCCCGCTCCCAAGGATAAAGTCTCTCGAATTTGTTTGTGCCTCTACCCTCTTGCCGTGATCTCAGATGCATTTCCTTAACTCTTTCTCACTCATTTTCGTTGTTGCTCTGAGAGACAGAATTTCCTATAGCCAGCGTTGGCCCATAATCTGCTATGCAGCCAAGGATAGCCTTGGTCTCCTGATACCCTTGACTCCACCCCCCGAGTGCTGGGTTACAGGTGCGTACCAGCATTCACAGTGCTTCCGTGCTCAGTCACACTCCAGGATCTTACAGATGAAAACATACTTGTCTTGGTGACTTTGTCAACTCTGAGGCTGGGGTTAGGGCAGCGGCTTGATGTTCAGCCTTGGTTTGCACCATCTCGAAGACGTTACTAAGACAATTGAAACTTTCTCATGCTTTTCCTTCTTTGCTCTGTTTCCTCCCATTTTCCTCTCGGGACACTCACACCAAAGAAAATACGCAGAATATGTATGCATTCTTTCGAGCATTTGTCAAAAGCTTGACCACGTGTTTTACTAGCACAAATACCACGTGTATCCACATATGGATGTGCTAAAGAAATCCCCCTCTTTCCTGAGGCTGTTTTGACTCGAATCTTTGCAATTCCCAGACTGACGGGCATGATCTCAATGGCGAACCCATTGCAGCTGAGCTGGAACAACAGAGCGAAATCAAGCTGGGGCAAGAAACTTACTCCATTGACATAATCCATGTCGGAAGAGATTGAATAATGCATCCCCAAACTTCTCTCCTCACAGGCGAGACACTATTCACTGAAGACTTTTAACCCTGTGTGATAGACTTGGAAGAGCAAGAGCAGGACAAGGGTATTGTGTTGAGCAGACACAATGGGCACAGGGTGGGAAGAGAAGCTTCCAAACTTGGAAAGAGCATGTGGAGGAGCCCTTTTCTTTCCTGAAAGTCTTTGAGTCTTAGGATTATATTAATTAGACTCTTTTAATTTCCTTTTTGTCCAAATATCTCAAATATTCAATTAATTTTGATTTTGTTTGCATGTGTATGTGTGCACACACTTGCAAGTGCATGGACGTGTATGTGTGCTTGTGTACAGAGACCAATGTATAGACACCAGTATACACCAGTGCTTGTGTATATGTTGCCTGCCTTACACAATCTTTCTCCACGGGATTTTTTTCCAGGTTTTTACCCTCAACCTGGAACTCCTTGATTTAGCTAGGCTGGCTGGTCAGCAAGCCCTTGGGATCTTCCTGTTTCTACCTCCTCTAGGCACTGGGAAGGGGTGAAACTAAAGTCTGTTCTAATTACTGGGGGTCTCATGCTTGCACTGCAAGAGATTTACCAACTAAGCCTTCTACCCAGCCCTGAGTTTTGAAATATTTCAAGTTGTTTATTATAAATTTATAATTAAGTTTAAAATACAGATTTGTGTGCAAGAAAACCAAGAAGCTAATTCCTCCACACACACCACACAAACACACACATACCATACACGCACACAAAATAAACATACACACACCACACAAACACACACACGTACACACACATTACACATACACACACCACACAGACAACATACGTACACACACACATTACACATACACATACACACACACCACACACACATTACACACACACACCAAACACATTGCACACCACACACACACACATACACACACACACATTACACAGAGGCCAGAGGACTGTTTCTGGTATCCTTTTCTATCACCCTCAGCCTAATTTCTCCGAGGCAGGGTCTTCATCTCTAGCATGAACCTGAAGCTCGCGTTATTTTGTGAACCTGGCCACTGGTAAGCCCCAGCAGTCAGCATCCTACAGTGCTGGGGTTGTAGGCAAAGACAAGACCACACCTTGCTCATTATATGAGTGCCGGGGTCCGAACTCAGGACTTTATGGATACATAACAAGCATCCTTAACCACTGAGACATCTCTCCCTTTCTGTTGGAACATCTTAAAAACCATGAATCGGACATTTGCGGGCTGGAAAGATGGCTCCTGTAGAGGACCCGAGTTTGGGTCCCAGCATCCACACTGAGTAGCTCACTGACACCCTCTTCTGGATTTCACAAGTACTCACACATCACACGTGCTCCCCACAACATCACGATCAGATAAACAGAAAACAAAGCTACAGAGAGATGTCACTGTGCTTTAGGAAGAAAGAGTACTACCGAAAGGAGCAAAGACAGTGGGTACTGTGAGAATGTGGATGAGAGCGAGCCCTTAGTGCGTCACAGTGGCTCCAGAATGTGAATCAGTCTAGCCGTCGTGGAAAACAGTGTGGAGGTTCCCTAAACACTAATAGGACTATGCGGAGTTCCACTCCTGGGTATTTAGAGCCAATAGGAATGAGATCCATATGTTGAGGAGGCATCTGCTCTCCCATGTTTATTAAAGCCTTATTCACAGAAACCAAGAATGGAAACAACCTGCCTGTTGACTGATGAATGGATTTAAAAAAAAAAAAGTACCTATCAACCACTGGATACTGTTCAACTACAAGGAGAATAAAAGGCTGTTGTCATGACAACATGTATGGAATTGGAAACCATTTTGCCAAGTGAAATAAGTCAGGCACCAGAAGCCGAGCACTGATGACCTCATCGTATGGAAAAGTCTGAAGAGGCCACAGAATGGTGGTTACCACAGGCTGGGAGTATAGGAAGGAGGGGTTTGGGAACATGATGTTTGAGGCTGGGGGTGCTGGGTACTGTGGCCATGAGCAGTCAGTGTGCCCTATCACACTGGATAGCTTAGGAAATCTAGCAGGAAGGTTAAGTGCTGGCCATAAAACAGTGCTAAATATTTGATGGACGTTTAATCTGACTGTTAGCAGCAGGTACTGGGGTTTTGTGGGCACATCTGGAGAGGTTCCGGGTTCTCGTGTACTGGAGCAGACACAGGAATGGAGCAGTCTTAGCAGGAGGCGGAAGTTTATTAGAAAAAGATTTTCCCAAAGGAGGTAGCAGGCTGGAGCTGGGGAAAGTATGAAAAGCTAAGGGGCCACACCCAAACAAAGGATAGGGGCAGGGTTACACGTCTCCGTGAAGACTTCCGGGTATTTGCATAGTGCGGTCCTGCTCTGTCACACGTGGTTCTATGGGCAATAACAAGTGTCACATGTCTCGTTAGCATATTACAATCTCTACCCAGGGTTCGTACTTTAGTGTTATAATGAGCCACAGGTCACCTCTAGACACTGGGTAGCGCCTGTGGTCTTGTACCAGGGGCTTGATTTAGTTGGCTCAGGTCTGGGGTTGTGTGTGTGTGTGATTCCAGCAGCCCATCTCCCATTAGCATGTGCCTTTCATATGATAATTCCGCAGCTTTGCACTGGGCCTCCCAGACTCTGACTTAAACTGTACTCTTTTGGCTGCCGCCTCGTGACTGCCCTACGGAATCAGGCTCATTTTGTACGTCCCTCAATATGCTAATTACAGAAACAATAGATTTTGCCAACGAGAGAGGGGACCTCAGAGCCAGAGAAAGGGTCTCAAACCTATTTCGAGGAGAGAGCTGAGGGGTGCCCAGAGATGATGAAGCAGAACAAATCTCAGCACTGAGGAGGCTGAGGTGGGAGGGTCATGAGGTTGAAGCCGGCCTAGTGAGAGGCCATAGTGGGAAAGAAATTGAAAGGTCCAGGGCTTGAGGAAAAGTAATAGGATAACAGGAAATGGGAACCAGGTTTGTAATTAAACCCGAGAATGTTCCTTAGCCTTTGGGAAATGTCATCAGTATGTTCCGAGGAGAGAGCTTTTGCCATCTGGTGTCAAAAGGCGTCCATGGCAAATGGATGCAGGCTCAGATAAAGGCGGATGGCTTCAGCTGGTTTTGCTTACCTCCAAGTCTATGGGAAGCATCTTGGGCAGCTGTTTCCATGGTGACCCACATCGCAGAGATGTTACTGATAGCAAAGCTAATGGAACTATATCACTTAGCCACGCGACCACTAAAATTGAAAATAAAAGCCAGCAACTGAAAGCAGGTGAAGCTGTAGCTTTTATTCAGGCTTTCCCTTGGTTCTGGTTATGTCATCTGTGTCCCCCACTACCCCATTAACATAGAAAAAAAATTAAGAATTATTTTTGGTGTTAGTTCAATAAAACGTTAAAAAGTAGTATGTTCATATCTGGATTTTTATCCTTATTTAAAGAAATCAGTGTTAGTATTTGGTAGCCCCAAGATAGTGTTTATGCCTGACGGTTCCTTTTGCATTTCTCTTTTTGAGATTCGTTGGTTTTTTTTTTTTTTTTGATCTTTATTTTACATGTGTTAGTGTTTGGTCCTCAATGAATGCTTCCCCAGTGCTTGGGTCCCGTGAAGGTAGGAAGAGGGCATCTGATCTGCTCAGACTGGAGTCACCAATGGTTGGGAGCCTCTGTGTGGGTGCTGGGAATGAGACCTGGGTCCTCGTGAGAGCAGCAGGTGTTCTTACCTGCTGAGCCACCCCCCCCCGCCCCCACTCCCTGCTCATATCTGTCACATGTTCACTATGCAGGACCGTGGGAAACAGAGTAGACAAGGGCACACATAAAATCAGCAAACATTTCTCCTAGAAAGCGTGTTTTTCAGAGCAGTAGTTTAAATGCTGACTACTGACACCGTCGAGTCGTCAGCAAGCAGGACAGGGCCATACATGTACTGTGAACTGAGAGGGTGGGAATAATCTGGGAACTTGGACTCAGCAAAACAAAGGTAATTTTGCGTAAAATGATGCCAGAAATTTGAACCGACGTTGTAAGACTCATAATGCAGTTTTATTGTATAAACTATATAAGCTGAAGATCCACCCCACCCCCTGTCCCCGGAGGTGAGTCCAGGGCCTTGCTTAGACCAGGTGGCTCTCCATCCCTGAGCTGAACTCTAGCTACAGATTCAGTTTTCTGAGAACTGAGATCAGCATGCGCCCATTTCCAGTCTCTATTCTGTTTCTTCTCTGAACAGACAATGGGGCTGCCCACTTAGTTCATCCTGTTCCCTCCTCTCTACCGCGGAGGGGCTGCTCCTGAGGGGTGAATTGCATACTGTGGTACGGCCCAGATATTGACTTTTTCTCACCTGACCAAATATTTATTTCTCTGACCAAATATCTGAGAAAGCAACTGAGCGAAGGCAGGGCTGATTTTGGCTTACAGTTTGAGATGTAGTACAAGGTGCTAGGAGAAGTCATGGCTATTGGGACTTGAGACAAGGCTGCCGGCCATACCGTATCCACAGCCAGGAAGCCCAGAACCTGGGAGGGGGGTGGGGGAGGAAGGTGATGGTTTTACCCGGTTAGCCTTTGCCCCCAAATAATAAACCTTCTTATTGTATTTCATTATTTTAACTTTTCCCTTTTTAATGATGTGGGGACCACAACTCATGGAATGATGGTGCTCCATTCAGGGTGGGTGTCTCCTCCTCAATTAACCTAGTTTAGACATTCCCTCACAGACATGTCCAGAGATTCACTTCCGAGGTGACTGATTCTAGATCCTGTAGAGTGGACAATATTAACCATCACTCTGGGCGACACCCAGCTGATCTGGGGGACATGGTGTATGACAGGAGTTCAGGTTTGATAGTAGAACATTCTTGTTCCTTAACAAGGTTCCTTAACAAAGTTCCTTAACCTTGGCTGCAGGTTACAGACTCCACAGTCATTCAGGGGTCTTCAGCAGAGCCATCAAGGCGAGGAGAGGAAGAAAGGATTTAAAGGTGGATAAGCAAAAAAAAAAAAAAATTTTCTTTCAAGACATGGTTTCTCTGTATAACAGTCTTAGCTGTAGACTAGTCTGGCCTGGAACTCACTGAGATCCACCTGTCTCTGCCTCTTAAGTGCTGGGATTAAAGGTATGTGCCACCACTGCCAGGCAACAAGCAAGAATTTATACTAAGGATCAGCAAAGAAAGAAAACAAGGAATACCTGGGTAGGGCTATTTAGAAAGGAGAAAGCAACCCGGGTGCCTGCAAGCATGCGAGTGTGTACTCATTCCCTCTCCCCTGCCCCTCTCTCTTCTTTTAAAAACATTACCCTTTTTGTTTTTGAAATTCTGTATATGTTAAGAGAGAGAGAGAGAGAGAGAGAGAGAGAGAGAGAGAGAGAGAGAGAGAGAGAAAGTAGTGCTTGTAGAGGTCAGAGTTGTCAGATCTCCCTGGAATTGTAGCTGCGGGTGGAGTTTGCTGCCATGTCAGTGTGGTTCTGGAAACTGGACTCAGATCCTCAGTGTGAACAGGAATTGCTCTTAACCACTCTCTCCGCCGCCCTCTCTTTCTGCCTTTTTTAAAAAATAATTTCTTAAAATCTTTTTGATATTATTTAGTTCTTTTTGAGACAGGGTCTCTCTGTATTCTTGGCTGTCCGGGAGCCCTCTGTGCAGACCAGGCTGGTCTTGACTTCCTAGAGATCTCCCTGCCTCTGCCTCCCGATTGTGGAGACTGAAGGCCACACCAGGCCACCGCACCAGACTGTCTCTGTCTTGACTGTGGACACATTCTAAGTCCCTGCTGCTCGGACTTCCCCGTGATAATAGGCTGTAGCCTAGAATTTCCGACTAAAACAAGTCCCTCCTTCCCTGAGTTGCTCTGTCAGGGTATTTTATCAAAGCAACAGGAAAGAAGGCAGGGTAGGGTGAAAGGCAAGCTCTGTGGGATCGGGTAATTAAGTGTGGAGTTTCCAACACTGGGGAGTTTGCAAAGACAGCTGGTCAAGCTTTCTTGAAGTTCCGAGTAAGATTTCCTGGGAGGAAAAGACTGGGCTTGCGCCCCCTCCCCGCCCCCACTACTCTTTGAGCAGGCTTGTTGCCCACGTTAAGACAGTCAGGGGTCCCCAGGGCTGGTCTTTGAGAAGCATCATGGTGAGCTGTTCTGTCAATTAGGGAGTAGCTAAGTTCCCGGAAAGCTCTCAAGGACAGACATTAAATCAGGAGGTGTTGGTTCTAACCCTTTTGAGATGGTAACTACTCACTGAGAAAGGAGCCCTGCCCCACACCCAACTACTTTGATGCTCTGCCTGTGGGAGAACATTAGTGTCCAAGTGTTTCCTGCATTTCCCGGAGAAAATGAGTATGAGAGTTTCATCACTCTTTAGGAGCTCAGACGCGCAATGTCTTCAGGGTGGGGATTTTCCCTTTGCTTTAGCTAAAAGGAAATGTATGGTAATGCTGTCCTGTAGGAAGGAATCTAGGCCAAGGAAGGCAATCTGGCCTCCAGATAAGCTGCGGTTGTTGGCAAGTAAAATTATGGGCACCTGTTTTACATCGCAAAGCGCTCTGTGGCTCGGCCTCCCTCATCCAGCCCTTGCATACCCGCATCATAGGCTTTCAGAGCCATTCTCTCCACTTGTCTACTGAATGCTGCTCTGGGCTGCTTACCCATCAGCTACCATACAGCCGGGTGTGGTGGCGGCTGTCTGACCCCATTGCTGGAGAGGAAGAGGCAGGAGGATGGTGAATTCCAAGGCAGCCTAGGCTACTTCAGGAGACCTGAACACAAACAAACAGGAACCAAAGAGCACCACAAGGTTAAAGTGAAAGGGGTCAGAGATGCCCAGTGTTCATGCAAAGGGTGAAGAGCTTTAAAGATCCCTCTAGGGATAAAGGAAGGGCTGGGGGGTCCAGAGAAAGACTCCCTGAGGAGCCCTGATGGTTTCCACCTGAGGTCTGAGGGTGGAGTAGAAGTTCACCCTCCAAAGGGTAAAATGACAGGAATGTTCCCTCCCATTTCGAGAAGGTGGAATGATGTCCCAGAGGAAGGACAGGCTTTGAGAGGATGCTGGGCGTGGGCGGGAGGACCTCACGTGAGGACTCTCAAGTCTAGAAGGAATTTGGGGGCACGTGTGGGGTTTTATTCCAAAAGTGGTTGGGAGCAGTTAGAGATTTTTATTTGCATGAAGGTGTTTTCTTTTTTTTAAAGTATGCAATTATTATTATTTTTAATAATAATATTATTATTAAATTCTTAATTTATAATTAATTTATAAATTAATTATTAATTATTAATTATTAATAATTTATAATTATTAAATTATAAATTTAATAATATTATTATTAAATTTAATAATATTATTATTAAATCAGTATGATCCTGCCACTCTGAAATGTTTACTATTCCACACTGTTACAATGACATCTCAACTTTCTGTTTCAGGTTATTAAGTAGTTTATTTAACAGATGACACATGGGTAGCACCTTTTTGGCTTCTGGTGAGGGTGAGTTCTGATCAGTTCATGTGGAGAAACGAAAAAACAAATGACCATGTGAAATGTGAAGATGGTGTGGGATCTAAACGTTTTAAATAATTAATTTTTGATTTGGGATGTGTGTGTGTGTGTGTGTGTGCGCGCACACGCGAGCACACACAACATGGTGTTTGATAGCTTCCTAGCTTTCCTTGTGTACTATGGGAGTGACTTCTGACCCTGTGTGAAGGCCACATCCCATCCTCATCTGCACACGTGGGTGACAAAGATGTCCCCGTGCCATGAATAATAAACACGGTCCTGCCTAAGGCAGGCCAGGGCTCTCTTTCTCTCTACCGCTTGTCTCTCTGCAGCTCCTTTACATAATCTAAGTGTTCACGTGGAAGCTAAAGGTCCTTTTACAGGGCAGGACCTAGGAATCAAACTCAGGTTGTCAGGCTTGGTGACAAAGACCTTTACCTGCTGAGCTACAGAGATGACCCCAGATCTAAATTTTTAAAAAAGTTTTGTATGGCCACTCTTAAACTATTGCTGGGTCCTTTCCCCTTTAATTTTTTTTTTTTTTTTTTTAGTTTTCAGACAGGGTCTCATGTATCCAGGCTGACTTTAAATTTAATATATAGCTGAAGATGACCTTGACTCCCTTGGCGCTGGATTACAGGTGTGTGCCACCATGCCTGACTGGCGCAATGCTGGGGCTGAACGCAGGACTTTTTACATGTTTAGCCCAGGCTGCTTCCAAGTCATTCCAAGGCCACCTCTGATTCACACTTCCCTCTCAAGCACAGTTCTGTGCCCACGACATCTCCCCTCCCAGGGCTAGGGCCTTTTCACACTGCTTCACTCCAGCCCAGCCAATAACACAGGGACCCACAGTGCGATTCCACGTGTGTGTGTGTGTGTGTGTGTGTGTGTCTGCGCTTCTGCAGCCCCGTGGACACACGTGCTACGAAACAGTGAGGGTGGATTCTGACAGCTTCCCTTGTCCTTAGAAATGCAGTCTCACAATTAGCTCCTCATGGGCCTGTGCGCCCTGGACTTTTGCGAAGCAGTCTGTCTTGCTCTGTGTTGGGGGACGAAGGTGGGGTTGTTTGGTCGGGAAAGCTTCCGCTGCTGTCACCTTCTTAACTTGAGAAGGGGTTCCTAGAGTCTTTGGAGCGGTCGCAGCCTGCAGGTTCTCTTTCCCAAGATCCTGGGTCACATTTGTTTTACCTGTTGTTCTTCCTCCCTCCTTTCCCTCCTTCTACCCCACCCCATAAATCTGTGTTACAAGCCTATTGTGCTTGTCAGTGTTCTAGAGGAAGTGGGGTGGGGCCGGCTTCATGAGGACCCGCACCTGGACTTCTGCGCATGCTCTCTGCTGCTGCTGCAATGAACGTCTTTCCTTCCTTCCTTCCGTTCTTCCTTCCGTTCTTCCTTCCGTCCTTCCTTCCTTCCTTCCTTCCTTCCTTCCTTCCTTCCTTCCTTCCTCCCTCCCTTCTTTCTTTATTTTCCTTCCTCCCTCCCTCCTTTTTTTCTTTTTTCCTTCCTCCCTCCCTTCCTCTCTCCCTCCCTCCTTTTTTTCTTTCTTTTTCCTTCCTTCCTCCCCCTTCCCCTGTTTCTCTCTCTTTCTCATTGTTTTTTTTTACATGGAGAGCCTGTGTTTTCATTTTTGACTGGGCCCCACTAATATCCACTATTATGTAGATATTCTGGCACCAAGGAAACAGGCCTAAATTCCCACTGGTGCAAAATTCACATTTTTGTAGCTTCTACTGCTGGCAATCCTCCTGTCTCAGTTACTGGAGTGCTGAGGTTACAGGTGTGAACTAGAGTAGCTGGCCCAGTTTCACTTTCTTGGGCTTACTGCACACTCTTTCTTACCCAGGCAGTAGTTGTCCCACGTGATAGCTGCATGATTACTCTTCTGTTGTTCCATCTGGGCTGTCACCTCACAGAGGGAAAGCCTGCTGGCTCCCCCCTCCCTCCCACCCCCACTAGCTGCAGTCATCCTTAGCTTCCCAAGTAGCAGAATTGTGGACAAGGATTTCCATGCTCCGTTCAGAAATTACTTCTAATCAAAGACCTCTATGATTTAGGGTTTTGTAGGCTGTATGTGGTTTCCAGAATTAGACTCAGGGATGTGGCTCACTTGATAGAATGCTCACCCAGCCTGCCCGAAGCCATGGGTTCAATCCCCAGCAACACGTAAGCTAAATACGTAAACTAAGCCTGCAATCCCAGCACTCAGTGGTAGAAGGAAGAGGCTCCGACTTCAAGGTTTTCCTCTGCTATACAGTTCATTCCAAGCCAGTCTTGGGCAAGTGAGACTGTGTCTCAAAACAACAACAACACAAACGAACCAAACAAAAAAAGTTAATAGAATGCATGGCTAAGCCTTATCCCCTAGCTTGTACTGCCATCCTGTGGCCACTTCATTCTCGAGAGGGAAAACGAAAGAAGCACTTCTATCATGCAGCATAGCCTCAGATTTCTGTCTATCCTCAGTAAATTCAGGAATACCACAATACACACATTTAGTAGTATTTTGCTTTACCAGAATGTCCCTCCATGTGGAGCTAACCACTGCATTTACGCTCTAAGCGAGACTTCCCAGGATTTTCCAGGATTCTGGTCTCCATGCTTCCCTGCTTTCCTTCAGACCCGGCTCACAGCGGCAGCGTCTGCAGGCACTTCTTCACAATAGTGTCAACGACACCGTGCTTCTTTCTTGAGTGCGCATGCGTACTTTCTGCTGGAACCCTTGGTTTGCCTTTCCTTTCTAAGCTGTTTCCATGACTAATCTTCTGAACTTCTTCTAAATCCCAGAGCCTTGTTGTTGAGCTGACAAGGCTGGCAGAGTGCCCAGGACAGAGTGTGTTCAAGTGTATCCTGTCTGTGACCACACATGGGTCAGCTTCTCTGCAGAAGTGGGTGCCTGGAGGGCCAAGTGTGGGCTAGCTGAAGGTTTTCTGCCCTTGTCAAGAGTTTCGCTTGGCCTCTGTGACCAGAAGACAGTCAGTGGGTACATTCCAGGAGAGCAGGCTTGGTCCTTGGGTTTAATGTCCAAGACCACTAGGGTTCAGTGCCCAGTCCAGTACCTGGGAAATAGTACCAGCGATAGCGGCTACTGTTTGTCAATGCCCCGTTTATATCTAACATTACACACAAGAGCTCAATTTCAGTCAATACAATGAGGTGAGAACACGATTATTTTTATTTTACAAGTAAAGAAAGTTCTTAGGTTTCGAGTGCTCACTCCTCCTTGTCTAAGGTGGCTCCGCCTGGAATTGGGCTGTTGAGAGCTGGCCAGGTGAGAGAATGACCTCCTAGCTTTGATATCCCTGCATGAGCTGCAGTTTGGGTCTCATTCTACGTCATTTCTTGATAGCCCAGCATATGTGGACCTTCCAGCCTAGGCCATGTCTTCCTAGATGAGAAGTATGAACAAGAAGGGACGGAAGAGTTGCTGCTTATTATTTTATAGATCCGTGGTGTACTGTCTTACTGTACAGTATCAGTGCTCCCATAAGCACCAGCGTGGACTCTGGAAGGTAACTGCAAGCATCCGCTTCCGGTGTCCCTTCTGACCTCACCTCTGGGATAATTGGCAGCTCTGAATCATGCTTTAGAAAGACTGTACTGTAGTGCTGAGGGTCCACTCGCATCCCATTGTTGACAATAACGCTCCTACTGTGGGAATTGTGAGCTCCTCTGCTGTGGACTTTAAGACTACTGCAAAAGATGTGTTTGTGACAACAGTGACGACGCCGATGGCCGCCTCAGGTCTAACATCAACTGTTCGTACCTCCAGCTCCAGGGAGTCTGCTGACCTTTGCATGCATGCAGTATTCATATGTATATATAGACAAAACATTCATAGATATAAAACAAAATAACAACAACAACAAAATCCCCCCAAAACCAAAAAAATCCAAAAAGTGAATAAATCTTTTAAGAAATAACTTATTTAAGTGACAAGCTGTGGCACATACCCCAGCACGTGGGTGGTAGAAGTAGAAAAATCAAGAGTTCAGGGTCATCCTCAGGTATAAGGTAAAATAAGAGTCTAACCTGGGCTATAAGATTTCATCCCCACAAAAGAAGGAAAGAACTTGACAACCAGCACACCTAAAGCAGAGTGAAAGGATTTGCTGGTTGACCTGTCCGGGTCTGAGAGAGGAGTCAAGGATGCTATGTCCATTGTTAAAGCAGTGGTCGATATGCAATGATCCTTTTTTGAAACGTTGATGGAGGTAGGAGAAGCAGGTTTGGGTCTGGGGCATGTGGGGTTAGTGATGTGGATAAAGTTGGGACCTAGAATGTGGATGCATTGACTCTAGATGATGTGGGATGTCCTTCTGTACATGTGTTGCTTTTACTGGTTGATGAATAAAGTTGTTTCGGCCAATGTCTTAGTAGAGCAAGCCAGGCAGGAAATCTGAACAGAGATATATAGAGAGTAGGAGTCAGGAGATGCCATGTAGCTCCTGAAGGAGGCAGGAGCTATGTAGCTGCCCAAGAAGCAAGAGGCAGCACACCATGAACCTTGTGGTAAAATATAAAATAATAAAATCGGGTTAATTTAAGATGTAAGAGCTAGCTAGAAAGATGCCTAAGCAACAGGCCAAACAGTATTGTAATTAATATAGATTCTGTGTGATTATTCAGGTCTGGGCATCTGGGAAAGGAACGAACAGTCTCTGCTTACACTAAGATGCCAATTAAAAGCTTCATTTGAGTTGTCAAGGATGGAGTTGAGGGAAAGGTCTAAGTGAAATAGAAGTTGGCATCTAGAAGCTTGTTCTGGGAGTCCTGTACAAGGCCACCAGTGAAGTAGGTTTAGAAATGGCAAGACTGATGCTTAGGAGTCAGGGAGACAAGCGAGACCATTTCTTTTCCTTTCATTCTTCCAGTTTGAGGTCTATGTCTAACCCAGCTCATGCTTGAAATCAGCTCACCAGCTGGCATTTCCCCAAGTTCTCCAGGCTTCCCCTGCAGAGACCTTTGGAGAACCCTCCCAACCATCTAATTTTTTTTTACAAACTGTACAGAAATATCTAACAAACACTGCTGCTTCCCACTGGGAAATATGTTTTTTCCTATCTGTCTGTCTGTCTGTCTGTCTATCTACCTATCTGCACATCTCATAAACCAAAACAAAAATGGGAGAGATTTCAGGTCAGACAGAGGCCAAATCTTTAGGAAATATCGTGATGACTAAAATCACGACAAGAAAGAGAACAGTCTCTGGTCAAGGCACTGGAAGCTTCCTGGGCCTGCATCTGTGCAGCGAGGCAGGTTCACAGATGCAGGGTTGAGGTGACAGACTGCTCACTCTCTGGAGGAAGGAGCATGTGGAGTGGTGACCTGTGACCCTCCACCTGGGGCCACATTAGTTTTGTCTTACAGCATCTCCCAACCTGGGTGAACTCAATGTGTACAGTTCAATTTAGTGCCCTTCCCCTTTCCCTCCATGTCACACTGGTCACCACTCCTCCAGGCATCTGTGGATGTGACATCCCTGGCCACTGTGCACAGAGATGAAATCCCTGGCATTAATCCACGTTTCTCTTTGACAGAAGTCATTCCCTCTCCTATTAGCAGTGTAGGCGTCATCTTGGCTTTCCCTTAAAGCTTTGGGCTTTCTGATTTGAAATCAGTTGCTAAACGCTTTTATTTGCTTCCAACTTTCAATTTTAAGATGTATTAGGGGAAATTTATTGTGCATAATTAAAAATATATGTGTAAAACGAGTGCTTACATACCCACATCCACTTTTTAAGAAAAATAACATTTCAGTAACTAGAAGTCCTTGTAGGCCCCTCCACGCTCTGATCCTTGCTCTCTTTGCCACAGGTACCAGACCTTGCATTCTGCAGAATAGTTTCCTTTGCATCTGTGGTTTTGGTATTGTATGGTCAGGAGAGCAGGGTCAACGTGAGAGATATAGGGTAGGGAGGTGTTTATTGAACTTATAGCTTTCAGTGAGAGTCTGGAGGGGTGGAAGAAAAACCATAATACAGAGCTGGCCCTCCAGCAGCACCGTGGGTGGGCGAGGCCAGCTGTCAAAAGTTCTAAATGCTTCCTCCCATTGCAGCAGAGTCACACTGAGAGATTTGGGGAGAAGACCCTGCACAGAAAGGCAGTGACGGGCTACCTGTACTAACGCTGGCATCCACTTCCCAGGGCCTGCTGTTGCTACAAGCTAGCAGTGGGGAGAAGGGCTGGCAGCTGATGGAGGAGGGTAAGGTAAGAGCCACCCACCTACTGCCTCTGACTCTGTCTAGCAACATACTTGACCTGTTGATCTTCAGGGAAGGGCAGACGCCCCTTCTCTTCTGCCTTCAGCATGCTCCTCACATTCCTCAAACTGCAAAGCAAGGGACTGGGCATGTGTGGTTCCCGGTGCAGTCAGGGAAGCTGTCGAATACCACTGCTCTCTGGGAGTAAATCTCAGCAAACACACTGCTCAACTTTGGTTACATTTGATCATAAACACAGTCATGAAATATGTATTTTTATCACTTGTTTATTTTTCCTGTTTCAAGCTGTTAATGATGTTTTTTGAGATTCCTTTTTATAGACTGCCTTCATTTTCACTTGTTTGTAGACAGGGTTGCACATGAAAACCTGGGATTACCTGGAGCTCGCTGTATAGGCTGGGCATGTCCCATTATAAACAGCTGGTTTACTTACTCTTGACAATTAACTGTATATAACACCCAAAGTATGAAAATATAATTTACCATTCTTAGGGAAATGGTTTGCCATGACTCTCCCCTACTTTTGCTTGCATGGGCAATATTTCTCTGAATGTGTCTTCCTGTGCACATTATACAGCATTTTCTCTTTTTGTTTTTTAAAATTTATTTATTTTACATCCTAACTGCAGCCTTTCCTCCCTCTTCTCCTCCCACTCCCTCCCTCTACCTCCTTCCCTCTCCCCACAATCCATCCCTTCTCCATATTCAGTCAGAGAGGGGCACGCCTCCCAGGGACATCAGCAAAGCATGACTTATCAAGCTGTGGTAAAATTAAGCACTTCTCTCTGTATTCAGGTTGGGCAAGGCCATCCAACATGTGAAATAGGTTCCAAGAGCCAGCCAGAGTACCAGGGACCACCCTGCTCCCACCGCCAGGAGTCCCACAGACAGACCAAGCTACTCAGCTGTCAATATATGCAGAGGGCCAAGGTTGGTCCCATGTAGGCTCCCTAGTAGTTGGTTCAGACTCTGTGAGCTCCCATGAGCCAGACTAGTGGTTTCTGTGAATTTTCCTGCAATGTCCCTGATGCCCCAGGTACCTATAATCCCTCCTCCCTCTCCTCAGCAGGACTCCCAGAGTTCTGCCCAATATTTGGTACATGGCATTTTCTAATAAATGTGTCTCAGTGAGAGCAGGATAGTCCCAGTCCACTTTGTTAGACACTGTCACATTGTGTTCCAAAGACAGTGTATTCATATGCTATCATTCTCCCTGCTACTAAAATTAGATGTGAGAAAGCTATCTGGCACCAGATATTTTAATATTTATAAAACCAGGAAGGCATAAGACGCTACTTTGGAGGTAGGGTCTGTGTGTGTGTGTGTGTGTGTGTGTGAGTATATATGAGTGTGTGTGTGTATGAGTATGTGTCTGTGAGTGTAAGTGTGTACGAATGTGTGTGTGTATGAGTATGTATGTGTACAAGTGTGTGTGTGTGTGGTATGTATGAATGTGTGTGTATGAGTGTGTGTGCTTGAGTATGTATGACTGTGTATATGAATGTATGTGTATGAGTGTGTATGAGTGTTTGTGAGGTGTGTATGAATGTGTGTGTTAGTGTGTGTGTGTGTGTGTGTATGAATTGTGTACAAGTATGTGTGAGGTGTATATGAATCTGTATGTGAGTGTGTGTGTCTCTCTGTGTGTATGGCATATATGTGTACCTTGGCCCCCTGAGTGTTGGGATTAAAGATGGGTCACTCCATGGTAGAGTGCCATTTGATTTTTGTTCCAATTGCCCCCTTAAATACTAATGAGACTGGATGCTGTTTTCATGTTTATGGTCATAAATATGCAGTTTCTAAAATGTTTATTTATGGGTTGGGAATTTAGTTCAGTGTCAGTGTTTATATGCATCTGAGTTCAATCGCTGATACCGAAAAAGGAAAAAAAATCTATTCATGTATTTGTCCTCCCCCCCCCCCCCCGTTTCTTTCTATCTAACAATTGAAGAAAGGCCTTTATCAAGGGTAAGGCAGCCGACACACAGAAAATGACGCTCCACAAAATAGAAGGGGACTTGGGAAGCCAGAAATCCCTTGTCCTTTTTCTAAATAGGACTGTTTCATAAATCCTGATAATGATTTTCACTGATTATCTGTCTTATAGATATTGTCTCTCAGTTTGATCAGTTTGAGCCATTTTTGCCCTGCCATCAATCCATTTCATGAATCTCTTTATTGATTCCTGACCTATTTCTACATGCCAGCTTCTCATCTGTATTAATCCAGGTTCCTGAGAGGAGCAAAAACGATAGAGCACACAAATACTTATCATAAAAGAGATCTATTTGATCAGTTTATTCAATGCAGTGGGAGCTGGCTAGTCTGATGATGGCTGTTTGCACATTAGAGAGGCCGAGAGCACAGGAGTGGCTTAGTCTGTGAGGCTGGCTGCCTTAGCAGTCCCATTTGGTACTTACTGAAGGCCTTAAGGATTCCTGGAGAGGGGTGGTCTTCAGCCCACATTGTAAGGCTGAAATGATGTGGGATTCCTCTCTGTATGCTGTGAATACCATTGGTTAATAAAGGAACTGGCTTGGCTTGACAGGGTAGAACAGAGCTAGGTGAGGAAAACTAAACTGAATGCTGTGAGGAAGAAGGCAGAGTCAGAGAGAAGCCATGTAGCTCTGCCAGAGACACTGGACAGAACTTTACCTGGTACTCCACAGTCAAGTGGCGATACACAGATTACTAGAAATGGGTTAAATTAATATGTAAGAGTTAGCCAATAAGAAGCAAGGGCTAATGGGCCAAGCAGTGATGTAATTAATACAGTTTCTGTGTGGTTATTTTGGGAACCTGAGTGGCCAGGAAATGAACAAGTGGCCTCCTACAACAAATTGGTGCTCCAATGTGGTCGACTACATCCTTGTAAAACCTGAAAAAGCTTGAAAAGGAACTCTAGACACAGCAAAAACAAAGATTAGCTGCATTTTTTTTCAGTTGGTGGCATGCTGCTGATGCTGCAGCTCCTTTAAGAGAGGTCATGCTGATTTAGTGGTAGTAGCAAAAAAAAAACAACAAACAAAAACAAACAAACAAACAAAAAACCCAAAACACCAAAAAAAAAAAAACAAACCAAAAACAAAAACCCAATGAACCAAACAAGTAAACAAAAACTGCGTGGGTTTCAAATGGTGGCTTCCTGGGCTGTACTGCCAAGTGCAAACTCTGGCTCTTTCAGAAGACCAAACATTTAAATGGCTTTTGTGGGCCCGGGTGTTTGTGTGCCCACTTGGGGTTGGGAGCAAAGTAGCTGAGACCATGCCCACAGCCTAGCATTTCCCACCTGGGCAGGCAGTGGAATTAGGTCTACTATGCATGCACAGGCAGGAGAACATGGCAGATTCCTGCCATCATACACAGAGATGTTTCCAGGCCACACATTGCTCTTCACGGCATATTTAGCTATTACTCAGATAAGAAGGGTTTATGTGCTGCATGTTCATTGTTAGAGTTAAAGTGTTGAGCATGACTCCTACCTGGCAGTCCCAGAGCTGGCAGTAATGGTACCTCCATCATTTTGAAAGTGGAGAGAGGCAGAGCCAGCACCCAGGACTGCTGCAACCAAGCTGCTTACCATTTTAAAGCTCTTCAAGACAGTAAAGAATTACAGATACACAATAGGACAGATTCAGACATAAAAGACTTCTAAACGAGACACAGTGTGTTTAAAAATGTACATAGGCTTGGGAGAGAGAAGAAAAAGAGTATAGGTAGTAATAAAAAGAAGTAAATGGTCTATAAAAAAATAAAACAAAGTCTTTAAAGAAACAGAGTACAGACAGTCATAGATTAAAAGGAGTAAAAAATAATAAGCCCTGTAAAGATGGAATATACACAGAGAGTCTGGATTATGTATATTATTGTGTTTTCTTTGAATTTTTTGACTGTGAAGGAGCTAAGTAGCCAACATATGGCGCTGCTCATGTTCAGAGTGGGTCGTCTATCTTCAGTTAACCCTTCTAGAAACACCTTTCAGGATACACTCAGAGGTGTTTCTATGGGCAGTCTGCATTTAGTGAGCTGACAAGGAAGATAAACTATCGCAACGGTTAGTTGCTTTTGTCACCGTATTGGCGTTTGTCTCTGTGAGCCAAGATTAATGGTAGACAAGACAGCTGCTACTTTACCAGAAGGTTAGGCTGCTCACCGTCCTGTGAGTAGTCATTCTCTCCCTTACCATTCACTGGTGAGAAAAAAAAGTGCCAGTTCAACCTAAGGCTGTCCTTTATAAAGCAGCAGAATTGTTAATGACATTAAATCTTGATATTTGAATGTATATCTGTGCTTGTTAGTTTTATTGTCAACTGGATATGACATGGAGTCACCAGGAAAGAGGGAACCTTAATTGAAGAACTGCCTAGATCAAATTGATCTGTGCCAATGTCTGTGAGAATGCCTGGGTGATTGGCGTAGGAGGGTCCAGTCTCCTGTGGGCAGCAGAGAGTAGACAGTGATCTGTGCTTCTCTGTGGTTTCTGTGTCAAACTCTTGCCTTGAGCTTTTTTCCATAATGTCCCTTGATGATGGGTTGTGATCTGGAAGTGGAGGAGGAAATGAACCCTTTCCTTTCCAAGTTGCTTTTGTTGATGGTGTTTATCAGAGCACACTATGTTGGCAGGCTTTTCTGTCCTGCCAGTCAGCTCCCAAATAACCACACAGAGACTTATGGTTAATTATAAATGCCCAACTGGTAGCTAAGGTTTGTTACTAACTGGTTCTTACATCTTAAATTAACCCATGTTTCTTATCTACAGTCTACCATGTGACAGTACCTTTTTTCAGCAGGACATGTTCACCTGCTTTTTCTGTGTCTGGCTGGTGACCCTGTGCTCCTCTTCCTAGCTTTCTCCCAGTCTAACTCTCCTGCCTAGCCTCTTCTTGCCTAGCTATTGGCCAGTTGGCTCTTTATTAAACTAATGAGAGTAATACGTATTCACAGCATATGAAAGGATTATTCCAGAACAAAACCAGGACATTATATATATACTGTCCTGTGACAAAAATGTCACATGTATACACTTACATACGATATTTGTATCAAAACCTATTGTGAAGTTGTTTGAATGACTGAACTTGCTTGTCTGATTTCTTTGGAAGTTCACTGTTTTGATTTAAATGAGGAGACAGAAAATTATGGTTATCTAGATGGTGAGATTTTGGAAACTGAGCAAAGTCAGCCAATGTAGAATTCTGAATAGTCAGTGAATATTTCAGAAATCATGTGTCTGTCACCATGACCTTGAGATCTTTTTAATATTTAAAGACTTTTTTCTAATGACATTGGCAGTTTGTTATTTAGTATATATAAAGCATACTTCATAAAAAATGTACACCAACATTTGGAAACCTGCATTAGCTTTGAGAACCAGTAATCTTCAATAACTAATGGAACACATCACAAAATCATGCATATCAAAAGCCCATCACATTTCAAGGTGAGCCAGTGCATCTCACCGTAACTGAATTCAGAAAGCTCTTCAGCATCCTTGTTCAGATTCTGCTTTGCAGCTATCCCATAAGAAACTAAAACTTGTAGTCAGCCTTTCTTGTGAGGAACACCAGCTCCCAAATAATGACATGGAGACTTATTATTAACAATGAAAGCTTGGCTCTTAGCATAGGCTTGTTCCTAACTAGCTCTTGTAACTTAAACTAACCTGTTTCTATTAACTCACGTCCTGCCACCTGGTTTTTACATTTCTTTCATTCTGTATGTCTGACTCCTTCCGTGTCTTGCTGGCATCTCCTGCAGAGCCTATATTCTAAGTTCCTCTCTCTGTCTGGAGAGAGAGTACTGCCTATTCTCTTCTGCCAAGCTATTGGACATTCAGCTTTTATTAGCCAACCGGGTGCCTTAGGCAGGTGAGGCAAAACATAGACACACCTTTAGGCAGTATAAACAAATACCCCTCAGCAAGAGTCTAGTTTTGGTATAATGGAAAATAAGAGTAGTGATGATGATCTGGAATAACGAATAAAATAACCCTTGTCTAGCCAGGCAGTGGTGGCTCAGGCCTTTAATCCCAGCACTTGGGAGGCAGAGGCAGGCGGATCTCTGTGAGTTTGAGGCTAGCCTGGTCTCCAGAGCTAGTTCCAGGAAAGGCTCCAAAGCTACACAGAGAAACCCTGTCTCAAAACAACACCAACAAAAAAATGTAGCCCCTGTCTTTCCCACTACTGTTCTAGTACAAGTCACTGCCTGCTTACACGAACTCTTTCATGTTGTTGTCTAATGTTTTTCTTTAAACAAGCAGGGGAGGCAATGAGTTTTGTTTGCAGTTCTTGGCTTTGAATGACCCGACTAAGGAACAGCTAGACTGACAGGCTGTTGAAGAGATAACAATTATACGTGCCAGCTTCCATCATAATTACTTTATTTTGAATGCAAGCATTTGATTTACTCCCCTGCCTTTCTTAGATTGGATGGTACGTTATACCTGGTGACTGACAGACGACAAAAGTCAGCAAACAGTCTGCACAGAATCATTTTCTATTTCTTTCCCCTCCTCAGCTTGATGTTTTACGTACCAGGTGCATTGTGCCTGTCCATTCTGCCTGTATTCTCAGTGCTAAAGATATTAATCCGTGCTTAGATACAATTTCAACAACTGGTAAAGTTTTCTTCTCAGTAAATTATAATCTAGTTGAGTTTATCTTAAGTGTGCTTTGATGACAATGTCACCGCATTATGTAACTGGTAATTTTTTTAGCTTAATATACTCTAAGTATGGTAGTTCTTCAGGTGAGAGAAAATTTAAATGCCTTAAAATACTTTCTTATGTGTTACTGTTGCCAAATTCACCAGAAGCACATTGTAACCAAAACTGCCCTTATCTTCATTTAATTTATATTAATGGGACTTTATTTCTGGATAATATTTTCATATTTTGGTTGAATTCTTTATAAACAGACTTGGGAAGAAAGACAATTAATTTTGGCAGGGTATCACTTTTATTGGCAAATTTTTATCTAGAGTAATCTTTGAGTGATTATATAACTAAAAAAAAATCCAGGGGTCTGAAATTTCAAATCTTGAGGAAAGATTCTCTTTTGACTTAATTAACCCGTATGATATCATAAGGTCCTCACAAGTTCATCTGTCATTACTTCCGCTATGAACTATCTATAGGGGGAGATAATCTTTCCTCTTCTGATGTTTTGACAGCCATTTCACTGGGTTGCCAGCAGCACTGGAGAAAATGAGGTTAATCTGTTAAGTTATTCATGTGTTCAATGCAGCATGCACGCAGCATTTCTCACAGGTGAGGTACTGGCTCATTTAAAGAGAGGAAGAGAAGGAACCTTCAGCAGTGTAAACAGACAAAAACTGCGCCAGTCAGCAAATCAATACTGATTTCCAGAGAATTCTAGTGCTGGGAAGAAAATAATAGCAGACAGTGCAGCACACAGGAGCTTCCTTATTACTAAAAGAAATGCTTTTCTTTCTATTGCAAATATACCTGTAACTATTACCTGCCTTGGTGTGCAGGGAAACTGTACTGATAGGATTAGGTGTGCTGTTTGTGTTTAGCCTCCTGTTAAAATTTATCTGCACTATCTCACTCCATCTCCATCCCTCTCCAGGGAGCAGGTTTGTAAGTATCTGCCGTTTACACGTCTGGGCACTGAGACTCAGACAAGTTTATGGTCCTGGCTTCTTGGGTTTCTGGCTAAGATTGAGTGTAGAAAGGTTTATGGTCTTAGCTCAGGCCACATGGCCTATAAAAGCAGGGCTGGCATTCAAACGCAATTTGCTATAACTGAAACTGTGCCCTTTGATGTGGTAATGAGTAAACAAATGTGGGCATTTACATGAAAGTTTGTAAGAACTGAAAAGGTGAGGGCTGGATGGAGGCTCAGTGGTTACGGAGTGCTTGCTGCTGTTGGAGAGGACCAGAGTTGGGTTCCCAGCACCTACTTGGCAGCTCATCACGTCTGTAACTCCAGTTCCAGAGTCAGTCTCCCTTTTTCTGGCTTCTGTGTGTACCACACACACGGTCCACATACAAATGTATGCACAAACACTTAAAACCTAGTCCCCCACCACCGCCTTCAAAGTACAAACCAAGAAAAGCCTATGCTTTAGGGAAGAAGGGGGTACATGTCCACATAGCTTCATGGTGAGACTCGTCTAAAGAAATAGATAAGCTGGCTGTGGTGCTGCATGCCTGTAGTTTCAGCAGTTGGAAGGTTGAGGTAGGAGGACTTTCAGGAGTTCAAAGACAGCCTGGGCTGTCTTTTTAGTGAGTTCCAGGCCAACCTGTCTTGAAATGTGAGACCCTATTTAAAGGCAAAACCAAGAGGGAAAGGGATGACCAGGTGGCTCAGCGACGGAAGGCCCTTGCCATCAAGCCTGACGACCTGAGTCTTGTCCTGGGAACCTAGACAGTCAAAGGACATGAAGGACTTCTGAAAATTTCTTCTCTGATCACATGCATTCTGTAATACATATGCATGCATGCAAACGCACACATGCGCGTGCATCACACTAAATGAACAAATAAATAAATAAATATAAAAGTAAACTCTGACAACCTGAGAAAACTATTTAAGACTTTCTTTATGCCTCTACACAGCTTCTGTCCCTAGCGACTTCTGTCTTCCTGGAAAATCTCTGCACAACTTTTAGATTGCACCTCCTGACATTGTCTCTGACTCTCCTTCTGCTGTCCCCTGGGGCAGCCAAGGACTTCTCTGCCCCAGGTTCTCCTGCCTAACTTTTGCAGAGCGCAGTTCATTGCACGTATTAGGTTTTACACACTTTCTCCTTAGATTAGGAGTTCATGGAGTGGGGGAGGCTGGCAGGGGATTCCTCCCTATACCAACAGACCTCAATCACAGGAAGCTCCACTGGTAAAAACAGAGTTAGCCTAGGCAACATTCATCTCAGAGTTAAAAAAATAAAACAAAGCAAACAGCTCCCATTCTTTACGATACTGGTGGTTACTGACTCCTAAGGTTGGTCAGGGTGGGTTCCTCATTAATAGATGACTCCATTTCCTTCTACATCAGATTTAATGTAACTCTTGAAAAACAAATACTTATCCTTGGCAGATGTTGCTTATGTTGTGGACTAGGTAAGCCTACGATTTCAATGTTTGTCTCTTGCCAAACTCATCACTATGGAAACAATATTGACAGGAGCAAGATTGGCATCTTTAAAAGTATACAGGGCCTTATTGCTCTCTCTTGACTGTACCTTCCATGGCAGGATGATATAGCAGAAAAGATCCATATCTTATGCCAACTCCTGGATCTTGAGTATCCCAGCCCTGATGTAAGGAAAAAATTCCTGCATGTTGTAAATTATGCACTTATGAGCCTAAGATGGACTCAAGTGACATCAGCAAAACTGCAGTTCTCGCTGGTATAGGAACCATAAAGAAAGAAATTCTTAGGTTTTTCCCCATCAGAAGACACCTTAGGTTTTTCTTCACTTGGTACCTGTGACCATCCTAGCTCTGCTCCTTGCATATTAGAGCATATGCCTGCACTACCACCCAACAAATGCGCATTGTCTTTGAATACGGTATCTGTCTTAATTTGGGTTTCTAAAGAGACACCATGACCACAGCAACTCTTATAAAGGAAGACATTTAATTGTGGTGGCTCGCTTCTAGTCCAGAGGTTTAGCCCATTATCATTACAGTGGGGAGGAAGGCAGCATGCAAGCATGCAGGCAGACATGGTGCTAGAGAAGGAGCTAAGAGCTCCACATTTTGACTTGCAGGCAGCAGGAAGTGGTCTCTTTCGTTGGGAGTGGTTTGAGCATATATGAGACTTCAAAGTCCACCTCTACAGTGACACACTTCCTCCAAAAGACCACACCTATTCCAAGAAGGCCACATCCTTTGGGGTCATTTTCTTTCAAACCATCACATTCCACTTCCTGGCCCTCAAAGGCTTGTAGCCATATCATAATGCAAAAAGGCATTCAGTCCAACTTCAAAAGTCCCCATGGTCTTTCACAGTCTCAACAATGTTTAAAGTTCAAAGTCTCTTCTGAGATTCATGCAATATCTTAAGTGTAATCCCTATAAAATCAAAATCATAAAACAGACCACACACTTCCAATATGTACTGGCATAGGATATATATTACTGCTCCAAAATGTAGGGGAGGGAGCAGAGTGAGAAAACATTGGACCAGAGCAAGACTGAAAACCAGCGGACAAACTCCAAACTCCTCAACTCCATATGTAATGTCAAAATGTTCTTCAGATCTCCAATTCCCTTCAGCTTTGTTGACTGCAACACGCTTCCGTCTCTTGGACTGGTTCCACTCCCTGTTAGCAGCTTTCCTTGGCAGGTATCCCATGGCTCTGGCATCTCTAACGTCTTGGGGTCTCTTAAGGCAATCCAGGTTTCAACTTCACAGCTTCACAAAACGGCCTCTCATGGCCTCCACCCCGGACACATCTTGGCCCCAGTGTCTTTCCTTAGTTGTGGAGGTAATTTCCATAACCCCTTCCTTCTATCCTTGACTCTAAAGCCACGACCACATGGCCGAAGTGACTTGCTGGGGTTGTAACATGGCCCTTGTCTTTTATTTACATCTTCACCAACTTACTGTTTTCCATGGTTTCCTTCACTGCCTAACCTTCACTGTCTTGGAACTTACTCTGTAAACTAGACTGGCCCCAAACTTAGAGATCCACCAGCTTTTGCTTTTTGAGTGCTGAGATTACCACCATGAACCACCATGCTCTAAGTTTTTCTTTAATTCCTTTTCACAAGTTGGAAATTTAGCTGGGGGGAAGATCTTGCCCTGAGGTTACCACTGCCTTTATTCCATTTCTTAATATGTTTATCTCCAGGAATACATTAGCTCCATTCCACTTCCTGGTGCTCCTTTTCTCATCAAATTTTACATTTTTTTTTTGCTCCTTTTCATTATAAATCTGTATAAGTTGACCACTAATAACTACATAACAGAGGAAATACTAGGATGTTTTTGGGCTTTTCTTTGGCAGTGGAATTAATTCAGATATCTTCACTTTTGCCTCAGAAAGACTCTTTGGACGGAAGGCAAAAAGAAGCCTCATTCTTCACTAAAGTATCACAAGAATAATCTGTAGGCAACATATTAAAATTCTCCCTGAAACCTCTTGAGCCAGCCTCTCACAGTTCAGATTCCTCTCAGTAGCACTGTGTTCCATGCTCCTACTGTTACGGCCCATTTAGCAGCACTTGAAACATTCCAATGCTTTCCTGACTCAAACTCCTAAAGTCCATATTACACCAAACAAGACCATGGTCAGGCCGATCACAGCAATACCCGAGTCCCTGGTACCAACTTCTGTCTTAGTTAGGGTTTCCATTTCTGTGAAGAGACACCATGACCACACAACTCTTATAAAGGCAAATGTTTAATGAGGGCTGGCTTACAGCTCAGAGGTTTAGGCCTTTATCATCATGGCGGGAAGCAAGGCATCATGCAGGAAGGCATGATGCTAGAGGAGGAGCTGAGTGTTCTTGCATCTTGACTCACAAGCTACAGGAAGAGGTCTATCTCACTGGGCATGGCTTAGGTATTTGTAAGATCTCAAAGGTCACCTCCACAGTGACACACTTCCTCCAACAAGATGATCCCCACTCCAATAAGGCCATCCCTCCTAATAGTGCTTCTCCTTTTGGGGGCCATTTTCTTTCAGACCACTCCAGTGTTCTAAAAGACAGCTACATAAAGCTCAACTTGTGGTACACTCCTGTAACCATGGCAACTGGGAAAGTGGATGCAGGAGGATGAGGAATTCAAGGGTTTCCTCAGCTACAGAGGGAATTTAAGGTCAATGTGGGCTATACAAGATCCTGACCAAAAGCCAACAAAACAGTCGGGGCATGGTGGTCCATGCTTGTAATCCCAGAACTCAGGGGGAAGAAACAAGAATATTGGCCACAAGGTCTGGGTACACAGTGTAAGGCCAGGAAAAAACAAAAAACAAACAACAACAACAACAAAACTTCATAGACAATGTCTTTCACACACACACACACACACACACACACACACACACACACACGCTGCTTGGACATGAGCTTTAGAAATGCTCGTCTGGATACAGGTAGCAGAAGGAAAGAAAGAGGCAGGGACTCTAGAGAGACTGGAGCAAATGGATGGGTTTTATTTTTATTTTATTTAAATCAGTTTTTAGATTAAGATAATGGTAGATATTCCCTGGCATGCAGATGGAAGACAGCTTGTGGGAGCCCGTTCTTTCTTTTTACTGCGTGGGGCTTGGGGATCCATATCAGGTCATTTGGCTTGGCGGCCATCACCTTTCCACACTGAGTCACCTCACTGACACTTCAGTTAGCTATTTATTTTTTTATTCAAAGATTTGTTTATTTATTATGGGTACAGTATTCTCAGTATTCTGTCTGCATGTATGCCTACAGGCCAGAAGAGGGCACCAGACCTCATTACAGATGGTTGTGAGCCACCATATGTTGCTGGGAATTGGACTCAGGACCCTTGGAAGAACAGACAGTGCTCTTAACCCCTGAGCCATCTCTCCAGCCCCCATTTAGTTATTTAAAAAATATTCAGGTGGTTACATGATTTCCGTTTGCAAAGATAAAACTAAACAACATAGATATTTAGAGTTTGCATTTGAGAAGTGGGTGATTTTGAGGTTGCCACAGAGCAATGCTCAAGACATATACCTCCTTGGCCATTGTCAGGAGACTGTGATAAAGTCATTGTGCTTATTATACAGAGTGTTGCCTGCGTTTGGTGTGAAATAAAAAAAAAACCAAACAAACTTGTACTGGCTACTTTTATGTCAACTCGACATAGGCTAGAGTTGTCTGAGAAGAGGAAACTCCAACAGAAAAAAATACCTCCTTAATATTGGGCTGTAAGCAATCCTGTGGAATATTTTCTTAACTAGTGATTGATGTAGGAGGGTCCAGCCCATTGTGGGTAGTGCCTTTCCTGGACTGGCGGTCCTGGATTTTATAATGAAGTAGACAGAGCAAGTCAGGAAGCAGCACCCATACTCCCATGGCCGGCATCAGTTCCTGCCTCTAGGTTCCCCACTGCTGGGGTTCTTGTCCTGATTTCCTTTGATGATGAGCTGTGCTGTGGAAGTGTAAGCCAAACAAGCCTGCTCCACTCCTCGCTGCTTTGGCCGTGGTGTTCATCACAGCAACAGCAACCCTGACTAAGAGAGAACCGAAGGTATACGTCTCACTGTTCTGAGTTACAGACAAATCTATAGAGCAACCGTAACATACTCTGCTGAGTGCTTTAAGTGGGAACACTGATGGGTTCTGGGATTTAGGGACGTGAGACAAGTTATTCCAAATTTGCTGCCAGTTGGACACAGAGAAGAAAATGGGTAGAGGCCTTAGACAAGAAAGAGAGCCCGGGGGACAGTTAGAATTCTGCATCTATGAAGGGGAATACAGTCGACCAGCATGAATATTTTTGTTTCCTGCTTCTGTTTTTGGATTATGGAGAGTGTCACAGAGCCAGGTAAGATACATAAAGCCTGAGAGCTCCGGGTTTATTATCAGTGCCAGATGGTTCCACCAGAAGATGCTCCGCTGTGTTTTGTTTAAAACATTCGATCAACCTACTGACCCCCAATGCTTCAGTCTTGATTGCTCTCCAGGGCAGGGCGCAAGCAGCCCATAATGACTTGCTGGCCTGTGATTTCATCAGTATCAAGGACAATGAGATTGATTCAGGGTAGTTGAACAGTGGAATGAAGCAGAAGGGTGGAACTGGAGAACGGCCATCATAGTCAGCTCCTGACACTTCCTTTCACCCACAGCATTGTATTTATCCATGGCTGTTTCTACTCCACGAGGTAGGGAAAGGTGGGACTCAGCCTTGGAGGGAGACTGGTGCTGGAAACCGTGCAGTTATGAGTCCCTAAGCAGGCTGGGCTGGTGAACTGTACCCTGGGGGATCGTTCAAGTTAAGGGACAGAAATTGTTCACGTGGCTAGAATTAGATCAGACTGGCGGAGACATTTAAGCAAAGCAGCTCCTCCAACTCCAACGTCTAAGAAATGTTTTCGCAGGCTGAGTTGGTGAGAGAATTGGAAGGCAGCACACGCGATGCAGGAGGCGAGGAAATCCTGGGGCCTGAAGCTATTGTGAAGAGAAACCAGAAGACAAGCGTCCCTTATCCCTCTCCAAGTCCACCAACACTAGCCTGCTCCTCCCACCTGAACCCTTTGGCCCCATATCCAGATCACAGAGAGGAAATATTTTAATTTTGGGAAAAAAATCATAATTTATGCAGATAGAAAGAAAGAAAAGGTTTCTCATTTCTCATGTGTATTTGTCACAAATATTCCTTTAAGAAAGGGATTTAGCAGCATGTTCATGAAACAGAAGTTTAAGCGGCATTAACTTGTTTACTTCACATTAACTGGGCATTTCCTAAACCCTGAATGCAGCTATGAATAATAGAAAACCCACAGGCAAAGCGATGGCCATTAACCAAGCAGCCAGACTAACAACTGTTAAGACATGCTAGGCCTGGTGTTGTAGGCATGTGCTCCTATTTGTAGCATACAACAGGAAGATCATAAGTTCAAGGCCAGCCTGGGCTATAGAGTGAGAATAAGTTCAGCTAGGGCAGCTTACCGAGACCCTGTAAGATCAAAAAGTGAGAAAAAGTGTTGCAGACATAGCTCATGGACAGACAGCTGACCCAACACACACAGGTCTTAGGTTTGATCCCTAATACTGCAGAGGAAAACATTGAAAATCATCACTGACAGTGCTAAATACTGAAGATGGGCTTTGTTTTGACCGGGCAGAGTGGTGCTGATGTGATTGGGTAAAGGAAGGTCCTGGTTGGGAAGTGTTAGGTTGATTCAGATCTGAAGGATAAATAGAAATTGGCAGAGAAGGAGCATGGGCTGTCAGAATGGAGGAGGATAAGCTGGGGGCACAAACATATTCTGTTGGAGGGAGACCTGGTTCATCTGAGGTGATGTGGCAGAGCTGAGGGTGGGGTGGGTCCTCAGCCAGATGAGGTTAATGGGGCCAATGGGATCAGTAATAAAACCCCTACTTTTAATCTGGAATATGGCTACTTGGAAAAAAGACTACACGTCTCTGTTCTAGTGTGCCTGCGTTTGGTTCCTTGACTAACTTTGGCCCACGAGGTACAGGTGGCAGTAAGGACTGAAGTTTTGGGGAAGTATCTATAAAAGATGTACTCATTCCTTACTGCCTTCCTCCTGTTGGCAGAAACCTGAATAGAGTAGTTGGGTTCAATCAGACCTTTTCGACTTCAGGTTGACCTTGAAAAAGAAAGTCTGAGTAAAAAGAGCAACAATATGGAAGTAACCTGGGTCCATGGCGCTTTGCATTATGACAGTGGATGCGACTTTGATACTTTGATGGAAGGAGATCAATGGAAATATCTTTGCTTGTTAAGCTGCTGGGCTTCAGATTTAGCCTACCACCCCCATTACCTGTGGAGGATCTAATGCAGCTGGTAACCTTGCAGGGAGGGAATTTCAGAAGTTTAATACCATCTTGGCTAAATCCACTGAGCTTTTCAACTGAACCTACCCTTTGTGGATGGGTGTACTGGGAAGAGGAGGTTAGTTATACTTGTCCTTGGTTGCCCAAGCATTGGGCAATGGCTTTCAAGTCTTCTCTCAGCAAAGGAACTTTCTTAGGCCCACTCTATTAGGAAGCCATCATGGGGACAGCTGGAAGCCGGACCCTGATCTGATTTGCAGAGGTATCAGGGACCAAGTGTCCTCTCCACTGCTGTATGGATTTGTGTGGACCACCTGAAGGCTCCAAGAAGCACAGTTCGAAATTATTTTAAGGATCTTAAAATTTGGAGAGCCATAGTCCAAAATAGTGCTTTTCTGGCTATGACTTCTGAAAAAAAGTCTATTCTGCTGCTCCACCGCCTGCTTACCATCCCTGATGCCTTCCCCCTCCACCCAAGTGTTTTTAGGTAGCATCAGCTATAATGTCACATGCTCAAAGACATCTTTCCTCTTCGTGGGGTCCAAAGTTGTCACCATCTGCTGTGTTTCATCACGTGGCTATGTGTGACGTAGTTGTTTGTTGGCCTTTAGATTTGTACATCTTCAGATGGATTTCCTAGAGGGCCTTTAAAGACAGCCAGAGTGGGTGTCTTAAAAGCAACAGGAATATTCCACACTTTTAGTCCCCACACTCAGGAGGCAGAGGCTGGCAGATCTTCAAGAACTCAAGGACAGCCTGAACTACATAGCAAGTTTCATGTCAGCCAGGGCTACGTAGTGAGACCATGCCTCAAAGCAAACAAAGAGCTCTCTCTCTCTCTCCCTCTCTTTCTCCTTCCCTCTCTCCCTCCTCTCCTGTTCTCTCTTCTCCTGTCCTCTCCTCTACCTTTAGTCATGGAGATATTCCTTTAGTCATGGAGATCAGGAACATGAAATTGAGGCGTTAGAATATATTTCCTTTCAAGACTTTAGTAGAAGAAAATTATATCTTGCTGCCTCCAACTTTTAGTGGCTGCAGGTACTCCATGATCTGTGACTGCGTAATTCCTGTATGCTTCATTTCTTAGTTTATACAGATATTTATCTTAATTATATACAAAGAGATTTCTCACAGGTTCCAGGGGCTGGGGAATGGACCTGTCTTTTGAGGGATTTATTGAACCCATCCCACCTACAGCAAGCAGGTCTGAGGGTTGCTCCAGTGAGAAGCTAATGAGCCCTTGGTTACCTGTGCTTTCTGAAATTAAATTTCTCTTTCCTCTTTTGGCCATCTGGGTCCATGCTTATGGTTACTGACATTGTCAAAAGTGATAGCTGTACCTTCATTGGCCTTCAAGCCTGGGAAGACAGTCAGTGGCAGCGAGAGACACTGCAGGCAAATTACAGAGTTCATTTGAACGAGAAATGATTCACAGATGAGGTAACACTCAGAACCAGTAAAGAATTAGAGAGCACCACTCAGCAGTGCCAGCGGCAAGTCAAGAGGGCTGGAGAGATGGTCCAGTGGTTAAGGGAGCTTGCTGCTCTCCCAAGGGACCCAGGTTTGCCTTCCAGGGCCCATATGGCAGCTTGCAATCTTCTATAACTCAGTTCTAGTTTCAGGGGATCTAGTGTCCTTTTTTGGCCTCGGTAGGCACTTCACACATGTGGTGTATGAATACAGTCAGGAAAAAAATGGTCACACACACACATAAGTAAATAAAATATTTTAAAAATTAGAATAGAAAATGTCTAGAGAAATCTGACTGTTTTTAATGAAGCCTCTACTTCATTGATGCCTGGTCTGATTGGGTGGTGTGCTGGTGGGTTTGTCCCCTTGGGACAAACCCAGATGTGTTTAGGAAGAGAAAATGCCAATTAAGGAATTGTCTCCATCAGATTGGCCTGTGGACATTTTCTGTATTAATGACTGGTGTGTGAGGACCTACCTTGTTGTGGGCCATCCCTGGACCCGTGGTCCTGGGTTTTATAAGAGACCAGACTGACCAAAGAGGGATGCCTGGATTTTCCTGGGAAGGGAAACAGAAGAGATCTCCTGAGTGAACTGGGACCTGGAGAGGAGGGGATGGAGGGATGAGAGCTTGAGGTTGGGCAGGCTGGATGTGGGAGATGGGTTGGGGGCGGGATGGAGGGGGAGAATAACAAAAGAGACATCTTGGTGGGGGGAATTTTGGGGTTAGGGGGAAACCTGGCACCAGGGAAACCCCCAGGAATCCACAAGGATAAGCCCAGCTAAGACTCCTACCAATAGTGGAGAGGGTGTCTGCACTGGCCGCCTCCTGTACGCAGATTGGTGACTACTCTAATTGCCATTACAGATACTCTTTCCAGTAACTGATGAAAGCAGAGACAGAGATCCAGACAAGCACTAGGCTGAGCTCTGGGAGTCTTGCTGAAGAAAGGGAGGAGGGATTGTATGAACTAGGGGGATCACGAGGGAGATCCCACAGAGACAGCTGACCTGAGCTTGTGGGAGGTCATGGTCTCTGGACAAACAATTAGGGAGCCTCCGGGAACTTGTTCCCCATGCTGGATTACCTGGCCTAGCCTTGATGCAAGCTGGTCCTATCTCAGCTTGATGCGCCATGCTTCCTCTAAGCCCATGGGAGACCTGCACCTTTCTGAATGGAGACTGAGGAGGAGTAGAAGAGAGGAGCTTAGGGGGGAAGGGGGTGCACCAGGAGGAGAGGAGGGAGGGGAAACTGCACTCAGCATGTAAAATAAATGAAAAAAATTAATCAAAATAAATAATGAAAAAAGAAAACAGGCTGAATAAGTCCTTGAGAGCAAGCCAACAGTGTTCCTCAGCCATTGTCTTGGCGTCAGTTCCTGCCTGGAGGTTCCTGTCTTGAGTTCCGGCCCTGACTCCATGATAAGCTGTAGATGGTAAGGTGAAACTTTTCCTTCCCAAGTAGTCTTTGGTCAGTGTTTTATCCCAGCAACAGAAGGCAAACCAGCACAGACAATAACCGTGAATAACTGGTGAAGAGTGGGGCTGTTTGTCCTCGGCTGAATTCACCTTCTGGAACAAAACATATACTCCCAGTAGACAGGGTGGCTTCTGTATGAAATCCCAGCACTCGAGAGGCAGATGCAGAAGGACCAGGAGTTCAAGGCCAGGCTGGGTCACAAAATCAGCTAACAAATTAACACTTGTAAGTTAGATTTCAGTTTATTGACGTTTAAATGGTGGTTTGTAACAGGAGCTCAAAGTTCACAGGGAGGATAATGGCTTCCTGGTTTCTTAATCTAACCTTGCCAGGTTACATTTGTGGTGTGTGTGGGGTGGGGGTGGGGGGTTCTGGTATGTGTGTTGGGGTGAGGAGTGAATGCCGACTTGCCTGAAACTACCTTGCCTCACCTGCAGGTGCCGCTTCCTGTAGTAGAGTGCGGAAGTCAGGCACTATGCACAGAGCGTTTGTCGTCTCCAGACCTGCCTGCCGTCTAGTTCGACTCATTTATTATTCATTCCTCTTCACAGAGAACCTTTCTGCCTGTTTTCGGTATCATTCGTGAAATAGACGCCGGGAGCAGAAACACAGTAGCTATAACTACCTGCCATTTGTTGGCGAGCAAGGTTATCCTAGACTCCTTGGTCCATCTGTTGTCTGGAGCCTATAGAATGGATCTAAGACCCGGCCCTCAGGCAGCAGCAGCCGGGCTGCCTCCATGAGAAGCTGGCGCACAGGGCAGCCTCATGCTCCTTCCTCAGCTGACTTCTGCTTCCTTTGTGAAGACGGCTAGGAACATTTCATTGAAGTCCTTGCCACGTCCTAAACTTGAGGTTTGTTCGGGCCTGCCACAAAGCAGTGCCCATAACTCTCACCCTTGTCACCAGCTTCCTGCGATGGAGCTAGGGACCCCTCTGACCACTGGGAAGAGAGGAGGACACACATCAAAACCCGGCGTCTATATGCCAAGGCTCCTGTTTTTGTATTCTTAGAGAAACCTATGTTGGCTGAGGACCACTAGGGGGCGCCAGCGGGCTACGTTGGTGCTGGAGAGGCGCAGCACTCCAGCATCCACTCCTACCCCAAATCCTTCCCACACACGGGGCGGGCGGAGTGGGGGAGCAAAAACAACCCGGGGGGCGCTGACGTCAGCCAGCCGGAGGCGCCTGCCGCTGTACCCGTAGGTATAGTTAATCCCCGAGGAGTGGGGCCTGTGCTTTCCCTGGCAGCCCAATTTTCAGCTTAAATCATTGCCCTAATGTTGCTTTAATGTGCGTTGGGGCCCTGGTGGCTAGAGTGGGTGGCAGGGGAGCAGCGTTTAATTTCCTTTGGAGTTTGGAGTGTGCCCGACACTTCTCAAGCACTTGGGTGGGAGAGAGAGACTCTGTAATCTTGCAACAGCAATCAACCCCAGTAGCCTTTTCCTTATTTGGCAAACAATGGCAACGTTAATTTGGGGGGCGGGGATGGCCTGGGGCTGGGGTAGAAGAGAAGGAAATCAACACGTATAAAACAGCTAATATGTGCCGCGCGTTTTGTTATATCATTTGATTTTCAACAGTAATTGTATGAAGTTGTCCGAAATGCTCGGTTTGGCGGGAGAGATGGAGCAGCTGGCCTTCAGTCGCAGGGCTGGCAAATGGTCTGTGGAGCCCTCCACTGGCCAATCCCAGCGCCACAAATCTGGGATCAGCTAGCTGTGGTATCTACCTCACTTTTCAGTTTTACTTCGAGAACTCTCACCTAGTGGGTCTATTTATTGTTTTACACGAGACGTGGCCAGAATGGAATAAATCCCACAACTCTAAAGGTGAGCTAGCCCTTCGCAGGACAGCAGAACAAAACCTAAATTTAACCACACAGATGCTTATCAATCTCCTTTTGTCCGTCATGTATCCTGCCTAACTTGGATTGCACTGAGAGCCCTATGTGCTTACCACAGCATAACAGAAAAGTCCTAGTTAGAGAAGGTATTGTTTGACTGGTGTGACATCCATGGGCTGTATTTACATCAAGTAAATAAAGAGAAAAGAGCAGTTTATCTGATGACGTGGCTCATCATCACATCCCTGAAAAGGGGTAGACTGACCCAGGACATGGGTGTGTGGGAGGGTGTGTGTGACGTGTGTGTGCGTGCGTGCATCGACAGCACGCCAGTGCCCAGGGCAGAGCAAGCTGTCCATAAATGGTGGGTCCGAATTAAATGATGCTTTCAGGCCCACATCCTGGTCCCAGACTTCTTCAGCCGAAGCCCACATCCCGATTGAGTGAATGAAGTCTGTTTTCCAAATTTTAGTGTGAAACAGAAAACCAAACTGTAGGCACCTCAGAGACCAAAGTGCTTTGCAAAGGTGGAATGACTCCAAGGCCGGTCAGAGGCATCTGTGTCCAATGGGGAACCAACAGGATGTTTTCGCAGGCTTTATTTCACTGTTCTGAAAAGGGCTATTTCACCTTTAGAGATGTGGATTTTGTTCCATTCTTGAAAAGCTTCATGCGAAACTATAAACAGGCCACTTGGTGAGAGTCCTCAAGTGGAAGTGGGAAGCGAGGCCCATGGACCAGCTGGCAGAACCCCGTGGGAACTGAAGTAGAATGGGAAGGACAAGTGACCAAAACATTTACTCTGTAGTTTTCAGTCACTTGCCTATGAGTGAAATCTTAACTGTGGTGACTGTTCATCTTCATCGTCAACTTGACTGGCTTTAGCGTCGCCATGGAAACACACCTCTGGGTACCTCTGGGATGGTGTTTTCAGACAGGGTTAATTGTTGAGGAAAGATCTACCCTGGGGGTGGGTCTAACGCTCTCCTAGGCTGGGATCTGAGGGAGTAAAAAGGAGAAAGCTGGGGCTGGAGAGTTGGCTCAGCAGGAAAGAGCACTTCCCGTTCTTGCAAAGGACCAGAGTTTGCTTCCCAGCACCCACCTGGCAGCTCATAATCGCCTCCTGTTTCAGGTCATTAGTGTCTTCTGCCTTCCTAAGGCACCGGGCAAGTGAGTGGTGCACATATATACATACACTCAGGCGAAACACTCATACACGTAAAATATCGACAAATAAAACATTAAAAACGGGAGAAAGCTAACTGAGAGGATCTCCGGTCTCTCTCAGCTTCCTTCACACAGACACAGCATGAGCTGCCACCTCACACCCTCCTGGACATGACACTTGCCTGCCGTGATGGACTGTCCTTCAAACTGTGAGCCGAAACAAGCCCTTTCCCTCCAGAAGTTGCTTTCATCTCAACAGGAAGAAAAAAGTCAGGACCACAGTGGCCATCATAGGAAGAAATGATGGGGATGCAACAGGCGTCCCTATGTAGCCTCCTGACTTAAAGTAAGCGATAAAGCAATGAGCTCTCCGCAGGACCCTCTGAGACAGGCAAGGCAGCTGTAGAAACAGCAGTGTCGCTTTGGCGGGGGGTAAACAAATCGCAAGGAGGGAAATGAGGGTCTGAAAAGGAAAATTTAAAGGCCAGGCTTTCACTTCTGTGCTCTGGGCTGACAGGAGTGACTGTGTTCAGCGGCCAGATGTTTGCAAATCCAGAATCTTGACGAGAACAGTGCCACCCGACTGTCATTTCACATTCGTGCAGGAGAAATGCCAGTGACAGCATCTGAAATGTGTTGGGTGGGCGCCTATTATTTGCTTTACACACCTAATCTAATCCCTAATTCCTATTGATGCTGACCAGTTTGATGTTCTTAGCCTCGTGTGTCTGAGGAACACACTTAGGGATGCTGATGCCTTTGCCTCCGGAGCTGTAACTGGTGGGCTGTTGGGAAGGTGTGCAAACAGTGGTGTCACATTGTGCTTTCCCTTTGGGGTATGTGGCCTTGTGTCATACAGTGGTGACATTGTCTCAGTTTCGGTGTTGACAAAAGCAGTAATGTGAGCCAGCTTCTTTAGGTGCCTCCCCCCTCTGACTATTCACACTGGCACTCAACTGCTCTGGCTTTTACGCTCAGCTCCCTGATAGGGTCTGGCTGTGTACATTAGGCTTGCCTTGAACTCGCACCTCTGCCCCCAACCTCCTGAGTGCCACGACTACAGCACGGTCCCGCCATGCTTACCTGTCCCATCACTAAATTCCCATCAGGAGTTCTGCAAGAAAGGTCTCATTTTCTCCTCCCCACAGAGAGGGAAGCGCTCATAATCTTGCCAGGAAATGACGCAGCCAAGTGTCAGAGCCTGGTTTTGTCTCTACCCCAAGGCCGTACCTTCTTTTATCTTCTAGGTCAGGTCCTGGGGGAGCATCTCACAGAGGTGGGTGTGTTTGTACAAGACTGACCATGCTTCCTGGGCGTGGGACTTGCCATCAGTACCTTTGCATGAGTCGTTCTGTCTGGGTTTGAAGAGCCCGCCAGTTCTTGCTTCATACTTTCTCTGGCTTCTTCCATTCCTGTGCCAGAGACCCTAAATATGCATCTTCTGTTTATGACTCACCCTGTTTGCCTGTTTTGCTCATTATTTTTTTTTTAAAAAAATAGCTAACAAAACAAACAGAAAGACAACCCACAAAATATGAATGAGCGGCACATACCCACAGCGTCTCCTGGTTTGTTTTCTTTCCCATTTTAGATGCATTGGATGGTTAGTAAAATCTAGCAGAACACATCTTGGTTTTAGACTGTGGGAGAGAACTGTCACGTTGTCCTGGATCTTGAACTGTTGCCTAGTCCATGCCCCTGTTTGAGGTGTCCCCGGAATGAGGTGAGCTTGGGCTAAGGGAAAAACTGTGTAACAAGGCCATGGGGAGGAGCTTATTATAGGATGTCCTGTTGGAGAAGCTCTTCTTAGTCCAGGATGAGCCATGGTACCAAGGCTGTCTTGTTAGGTCTGGACCCTCCGGTCTGCCCTTCTCACTGCCTTAGCGTTATTCCTCCCCGCACTCCCACTGTTCTGAGTTTCTTTGCGATTTTCTCTCTTATTATGTTTTACCTTTTCTGCTGCTGGCTTTTGTAGCTGTTTCTAGTTCTTGTCGCACTTGATTTTCAACCCAAGATTGTGCAAAATATTATGACAAATAATCTTTGTTTGTAGGGTGCAGGAAAAGCCATTAGGAGGAGGAAGAGGATGAATTAGAAGGCAGTACAATGACCCAACACGTATGAAACACCACAGTGATACCTGTAACTTTTATGCTAACAGAAAATTCTTTAAAAATGGAAATAATGCTGGATTGTTATTAATTCAATCCTTGGTAAGGAATTTGGATTTTATCTTATAGTCTTGTTTATCCTATCCCAACTCACAGTGGGCCAGGAATATTATTAGCAGGAATTAGCCTGATCCTGAGTGTGTGTGTGTGTGTGTGTGTTTGTGTTGGAAGTGGGTAGGAGGTCAGGCATGAGCCAGTTATGTGGTTAGAATCTCCAACAAGAGGTGCCTAATTTTTCAAGAAGTCCTTTGGTGGCTTGTGAAACTCACAGGGATATGGGAGATATTGAAGAGTCATGGTCCTTGAGTGGGAACACAGAGAAAGAAAGAATGCTTTTGGAATGGCTGTGTTCAGGAGTAAGGAGACATGAAAGGATTCTTGTCACCTAAGGTCACCGTGGCTGTCAAGGCTGTGTGGTGAACACACACAGAGCATCCGCTATTCCTTGCGCCTCCAGTCTTTCCTTGTCATCCTGCTGACCCAAGTTGGATCATAAGCCAGGAGAGAGGGTAGGATCACCCATTGGAGCAGAGGGAGAATAAATACCCGCACTGCTGCCGCAAAGAGATTATGCATCCCGTTCTTTTTGAGACAGGATGTCAGGAGCCCAAGCTGACCTGGAATTTGCTTTATAACCCTTGTACACCTGAGCCTCTTGCCTTCACCTCGCGAGTGCTGGGATCACAGGTGTGTGCCTCCATCCATGTTTTGTGCTGCTGGGAATTGAACCTTGGGCCTTCCACTTTACTAGGTAAGTACTCTACCAACATATTGACATGTTCAGCTCAAGCTCCGTTTTGCACACATGATCCCATCTTTGCATCCAGTCCACCAGAGTCTGTGACATCAACAGAGACTATAGTGACTCTCTAAGTGATGGAGGAAATCCACTCTTTCTGAGGTGAGTATCTATTAAAGGATTGGCTGTCTGCAAGACCTTGCTTTTTCATGCAGAGGTGATCTCAAGCCTAGTCTGGAATGCTGAATGAATGTTGGTACAGAAACCAATGGGATATTCTTAATTCGAATTTGATTAAGTCTGCAAAGTGGTCTGAGGACAAACAGTAATAAAAACAACAAACAAAACATCATCATCATCATAATAATAATAATAACAATCCCTAAAACTACATGAATATAATAGTTTTCCATGGAAAATCTGTCAGTTTTACTCTTTACTTTGAAATATTTCTTCTAATTTTAACCTAAGAACTGGTTATGTCATTGTATGTCAAAACTTACTGAAGATGAGGTGAATCCCTTCACTCAAGGCTCTTTGTGAGCTGACAACTTTCTTTGGGAACAAAAGAATCTGACAGGCATCTTAACGACTTCTCACAGATGCCTTAGTCACCCGCATGTGCACATGCCCAGGGCTGCACAGCATTGCAGGTAAAGGCCAGCTTGTGAGCAGTTCCTTCGGGGTTCAGTACAGTGCCCCCATTGCAAAGAAGACCACAAAATCAGTGCCGTCTGTCTGTCTGTCTGTCTATCATATATCTATCTTCGCATCTAAATCTATCTATCAATTTATCTCTATATCTAGGCATCTCTGTATCTATGTATGTATCTATCATATATCTATCTTCCCATCTAAATCTATCTTCTTTCTATCTAGAACTATCAATTATCTCTATATCTAGGTATCTCTATCTAGATCTACCTATTACCTATCTATTTGTTGTTTATTTATATACCATTTATCTCTCTATCTATAGGTAATAATCCATTTTATTAATAGCATGAGGCTCTAGAATTGACAGTGAGACACATCTACTACAGGCAGCACAAGCTACTTCAAGAGAAAGATGAGCATCGAAGAGGCTCCTTATGGAGTTTGTTAGATGAACTGGACATGCAGGTACCACAGAGAAATGACTGCTGAACTTGCCTAAAGGTGAGATGATCCTTCGTGGTTCCTGCTTCATGAAAGAGTCTGCCAGACATTCTGCAGGATACAGAAGAAAGTGACTGAACTGTCTTTGAAATTTCCTGCTTCATGGAAAAGTCTGCTGGATACTATGGGCCTGAAGGCTGAAGATGGATGCCCCAGTGGTACGGAAGAACTTTGGGTGACTGTTTAGGTAGCAAGATGTCTCTGTCAATTCTAGAGATTTAGAAGTTGCTTACAATGTATTTCCTGTTTACTTAGGTAATATTATATTTTTCTGAAGTCTTTGATGGAATTGAAGAATAGATAGATAGTTATAGTTACAGTTTTCCTTAGTTATGACAAAAGATAAAGTAAATAGAAGTAGTAATAGAAATATTGTAACTGTAATTCTTGTTACATGTAATTTTACGATGTTAAAGTTAAAACCTTCCTTTTTATTTAAACAGAAAAGGGGAGGTAATGTGGGAGTCCCCTCTTTGTGCTCTGATTACCATTAATGAATAAAGAAACTGCCTTGGCCTATGGATAGGGCAGAACATAGGTAGGTGGGGAGGACTGGACTGAATGCTGGAAGAAAGAAGGGTGGAGTTAAGAGATGCCATGGAGCTGCTGGAGATAGACGTGCTGAAACTTTGCTGGTAGGCCTCTACCTCGTGCTAATACACAGATTAATGGAGATGGGTTAAATTAATATGTAAGAGTTAGCCAATAAGAAGTCGGAGCTAATGGGTCAAGCAGTGATTTAATGAATACAGTTTCTGTGTTATTATTTCGAGTCTAAGATAGCCGGGGCAAACAAGTGGGCCTTCTCCAACGCCAGGCTGACCTCAAACTTGTTCTGTAGCTGAGGCTGACCTTGAGCTCCTGATCCTCCTGCCTTTTCCTGTCAAGTGCTGAGATTATCAGCATGTGCCACCATGCTTGACCAATGGTGCCTTTTACTTCACCTGGCGTGTTTAAGATGGGAACTGAGACATCACTTGGACTGTGGAGGTAGAGTCCGGTGGTGAACACGTGGAATACTGGTTAGATCTGTGCCTCTTGGGAACAGCTTCACTGGAAAGAAAGACTCCACAGTCTACATGCTGCTTTGGGGTTGTTATGACTCTGGTTGCTGCCACGGGCAGAGCAGAAGACAAAAATACTCACCCTGTCCTGCTGCCCAGGATGTACAGCTGCTCATACAGCATGGAACCTATGGGGGAGGAAAATATCCACTCCACACACTTACCCCAGGCTTGTGTCTTTATCTTCTCTCTGAGTAGCTCACATCCACTGGTGGGGAATCAGCTTCTGTATAAACATGAAAAAAGCACTTGGTTATTAGTAAAGCTTTCGTGAATAACCTCATACACGAGTCTGACAGAACTGGGGAGAAAGCAACTCAGAAATCTTGGCTTTGAAAATTGAGAGTCTACCCAGGTTGTGGTGGTGCATGCCTTTAATCCCAGCACCTGGGAGACAAAAGCAGGCAGATCTCTGAGTTTGAGGCCAGCCTGGTCCACAAAGCCAGTTCTAGGACAGCCAGAGCTGTTGCACAGAGAAATCCTGTCTCAAAACAACAATATCAACAACAACAAAACAAACAAACAAGAACGCTCAAGAGTCAGTCCTAGCTATAATAGAATATCATGGACACTCTATCTTTTCCATTTCTTTTTTTGTGTGAGTATGTGTGTTTGCATTCATCTGTATATACGCCTGGAGGCCAGAGGGTTACAGGAATGTTACTTCCTCCATTGCTCCCCCCCTTATATACAGAGCAAAGACCTCTTGTTGGATCTGAAACTCACCAGTTCAGTCAACAATTACCCTGCTTGTTCCAGATATGCGGTCTCCACCTCCTATGTGCTGAGATTGTAGGAGGGCCAATACTTGCCTAGTTTTTATGTGGGTTTTGATGATCTCACACTCTGCATTTCCTGTCTCAATCTCCCGAGTACTGACATTATATGGATGAGCTGCCATGACCAGCATTTCTTGCCTAGCTCTTCATGATAGGATGAAAGTCATGTCAAGACATAAAGAATAAAGGAACTTTCCAAGCATTATATGTACACCTCAAATTAACAAGGTAGCCAAGAATGGCAACACTCGCTTGTAATCCCAGGACTTGGGAAGTGGAAACAAGAAAGTCAAGAGTTCAAGTCTAGCCTCAACCATATAGTAAGTTCAAAGCTTGTTTGGGCTACATGAGACCCTGTCTCCAAAACATTAATAATGTATGAAACAATAGGAGGAAATGTTAAGTTCAATAAAAAGAGGATTGATGGTTTTCAAGTCTTCTAGCCTTCCTACATCCCAAAGGTAAATTACAGGCTGAGCCTGGTGTGCACACTTGTAACCACAGCAGCCCTGGTGGCAGAACCAGGAGAATCACAAACTTGAGACTGCCCCGCTTAGGCTACAGAGTAACTTCAAGGCTAACATGAGCACTTCAGGGAGACTCTAAAGAGCAGAGGGCGCAGTTCAGAATCAGAGTGCTTCTCCTGCATGCGTGAGCCCGAGGTTCGGTCCCCGGGACTGGAATACGAGCAGGCAAACAAAGAAAGCTAACCGACTTCGTTTTCATTTAGAGAGCTTTACCAGGCCTTGTCTGTACTTTCCCCGCATTGCAGTAAGGGTATAGACCAATACCAGCAGTGTTTCAAGGGCAGCCGTCATCCACACTGTGCCTCAGCTCATGCCACCATGGAGGAAGCAACCGCTATCCCAGGTCATAAAACACAGAAGGCTTTTGCCTCTGTGGTGGGCCCTGGTGCCCTCCAGCCTTCATGGGTCACCGTGCTGGACTCTGATCTCAGCTGTGGTGAGCCAGGTGGGCCTGCCCTCTCTCAGAGTGTGATGTGTCGTTTAGGATTTTATTATTATGGTGCAAAAGAAATAACATCATCTTTTAAATTTTCAGCCAAGCTGAAGAGTTTAATAATATTTTTTGTTTTTGTGGTACCCTTTGCTTTTCAAGATCTATTCTAGTTATTTAATCACCAGCACAGTGTCTTTAGGCTAGCAAAGACTGCTAAGCTGGGGTTTAAGATTTCCCTTGAGGTTTAGCATGGATTTCAGAAGCGCTTCCATCCTAAAGTTGTAAGATTTGTGAGTGGAAGAATTGTAATCGTCTGGTTTGTATTCAAGAATTTCTTTAAAAAAATTGCTTTCAAGTGAGTCTACAAAGTGGTGGGTTTCACTATGGTATTTTCATACCCTCTGTCATTATCCTTTGTTCTTGTTCATTCCCTTTTATCCTTTGTCCTCCCCCATCTACCATGTCCCCTTCTTATCCCCCCTTCCTCTCCCCATACAGCCCTTCTGTCTTGTCTTATTCTGTCCTGTCCTGTCCTCTCCTCTCCTCTCTCTCCTCTTCCATCGCTCTGCTTTTGAGACAGGGCCCCACGTAACTCAGGTTGACCTCAGACTCACTGTATAGTTGAACTTGGTCTTGAACTCCTGATCTTTGTGTCCCTACCTCTCAAGTGCTGGGATTACAAGTGTATGTGCTCCTGTGCCCAGCCATCCCTCTACTGCCAGGCCACAAATGCTCTCATCCTCCCTGTATTCTTGTTTTTCTCCTCCCAACTCTCCTCAGAAGGTCTTTTCCCTCTTGATATGTCTCATTTCTACTTCTCTTTTCTAGTTTCAAGATTTGCCCCTTTCTGAGTGGCACAATAAACACCTTTTATTACTTTTTACTTATAAATAAAAGTAAAAGGTACTTTTACATAAAGGTACAAGAAGATGAAAGAAGGCCCTGGGGGCTCTTTCTTATATCATAAAGGCTGAAACATTTCTTGGGGACGCAGACACAATACAGTGACAGTGTTTGTACCTCTCTTGTTGCTGTGATGCTGGATTCCTTGGGATTCTGGGAGTGGTAAACCTCCTGGCACCCGTGGACCAGCAGTTGATCTGTAGAAGATTGGTCTTCTTGGTGTATGAGAAAAAGGACCCCAAGGCACAATTGAACTTGCTGATGCCCAGGAACCAGTTCAGGGAGTACCACCCATTTGATCTGTCAGAACCTGGGTTCCTTTTGGTTCTGATCAGCCTACCCCAGAGGGCAGAAGGGAACCTATCATCTCCAGAGCCCCAGTGTTGTCTGAGTTGCCTAAGAAGGAGGTGAAACACACCCCATTAGTGGTTCAAGGGCATAGGGTAGGGGTTAAAGACATTGAATGTGTGCATAGTCAGGCTAGTCCTGAGGCGACATGTGGGTGACATTGAATGTGTGCATAGTCAGGTTAGTCCTGAGGTGACTTGTTGCTAGGGATGCTTCCTCTACCTTCATCTTTGCAAGGAAAACATCTTTGAATCCACCTATCAGCTCTTGTTTCTGTTTTCTTCCACCCTGTTATTGTTAGCGAGGCTTTTATACTTACCCACTGAAGCGGATTGTTGGTGCATGTCTGTATTTCCAGCACTTGGGAGGGAGAAGCAGGTGGATGGCTGTAAATTCAAGACCAGTTCTGCCTACACAGTGAGTTCTAGGCCAGCCAGAGCTTCGTAGTAGCCCTGGAGGACAAACCAAAACCAAAGCCAGTTAACTAACCCCTCATCCCCACCCTTGAAATCAACCAAGTTCTTTGGACTAAATTTGTTGTAACTTTGCTGTTTGGCACAGGCTTTGAAGAATGCTTTTGGTCCCAGATTATGGGGCATGCATACACGCTGCATCCTGAACATTCTCGGAAGTGAAGTTTGACTTAATCTGTCATTCAGTTCGTGGAAACCCTGATTGCCAAGCTCAGGAAAAGCTGTCTTTTGTGGGATCTTCTCACGGATGACACATCTTCAATCTTATTATATCATCTATTATATGCTAAAATTGTGGAAATTTGAAAGCTATTTTTGAAAGTGTTTTTAAAGACAAAATAGTTAAGTGTGTAAGGAAGTCATTATTAATAGCTATTGTCTATTTTTTTCACATTTATTACTTTATACCCATAAAGAGACACACTTTGTGAGTGTTTATGCCATGGCAACACATAGGAGTTTGTTCTTTTCCTTCCCCCATACGGTTCCAGGCTTGGAGGCAGGCATCTTTCCCATCCAGCAATCTCGCTGGCCCCAGTAGCTATTGTTTCTTAAGTTCCTACTATAATTTAAATGTAAAATGCCCACCACAAACTCATGTATTTGCAAATTTGGTTCCCACTTGAGGACCTGTTTTGGGAGGCTGTAGAATATTGAGGGGTAGGGGCAGTCTCTGAAGGTGATATCTACTTCCGGCCTCTACTTCCTGTTTCTCGATCCTCTGAGATGTGACTTCTACTACTGTGACTCCAGTGCCATGAAGGACTGAAACTGAGACAAATCCAAGCCTCCCTCCCTTAAGCTGTGTCTGTCAAGTAAGGTGATTTTTTCGTTTGTTTGTTTGTTTTGTTTTGTTTTGTTTTGTTTTGAGACTGGATTTCTCTCTGTGGTCTTGACTCCTGGAATTTTTCTGTGGATCAGGCTGGCCTTGAACTCACAGAGCGCTGTCTGCTTCTGCCTCCTGAGTGCTGGGATAAGTCGTGTGCCACCACCACTTGGCAGCGAGTCATTAACACAGCACCTCTTTATTTTTAACTTCTTTAACGATCTTGTAGACCAAGCAAATCAGTAAGTATGTTGAACACATGACAAAATTAAGGGTCAGAAAGTTGCATAAATTGTTTTGTTGTGGGAAGTTTATGACAGAGCTGCTCCTTGGTTTCTGTTGTGCCTAGCTCCCAAGTCCTTTTCCAGAATGAGCCATTCTGCAAAACAGGAGCGCTGCGGTGCATTGTGCCATTCCATGGCGGACAAAGCTTGGATTAGGAGGCTGTGTCTCAGTGGCTGAAGCTCCCTGCTTCCTGACTACTCGCCTCTCAACTCTACCGTCTCTTCCTTGCTGAGTTCTGTTCTGCTCACACTCCCTTTCTTTACCTCACCCTTCAGGACTTGTTTCCTTTCCTTTTCAAAAGTGCAGGGATCAGCCCCAAAGCCTTGCCGGTGATAGGCAATCTCTGCTCCAGCCCCTGCCCCTCAGAAGTAATTTTCCCTTGGGCTGGAGATGACTCATGGCTCTTTCTGAGGACCAGAGTTCAATTCCCAACACCCACGCTGTGCAGCTCATTACAGTCTGTAACTGTAATTCCAGGGGATCCAATGCTCTTTTCTGGTCTCTGTGGGCAAGAACTCAATGGGAACACGCACGCACGCACGCACGCACGCACGCACGCACGCACGCACGCACGGAGGGACTGGAGAGATGGCTTAGCAGTTAAGAGTGAGCAGAGGGGCCAGGCGGCAGTGGCGCACGCTTTTAACCCCACCACTTGGGAGGCAGAGGTAGGCAGACCTCTTTGAGTTCGAGGCTAGCCTGATCTCCAAGAGCTAGTTCCAGGACAGCTTCCAAAGAAACCCTGTCTCAAAAAACAAAAAACAAACAAAAAAGAGTGAGCAGAGGACCTGAGTTTGGTCACTAGTGCTCACGCCAGGAGTCTCATAACCACCTCTAACTCAGCTCCAGAGACGCGTCCGAGGTCTCTGGGGCTGCTGTGGGCACCTGCATTCAAGCGCACGTACATGTAATTTAAGACGATAAAAATAAGATAGGAAAGGAACAAACAAGGATGGGGTTTTCTCTAAGTTTGGTGTATGGATATTGTGTCATACACTGATTTAAAATGTTCAGGGAGAGTGGAACATAGTGCTCTGTGGTTTTGAACACACTTTCCTGGCCTTTTTCATCAACTAAGATTGAAGAGCCATGTCCCTTAGCTTTTTGATAAAAGAAATCTATGTTATTCACTGTTGTTTTCAACTGATTATCATAAAGGATTCGGTAATTTTCTGAAAAAAAATAAACAACAACACAAGAATCTATGAACCAATTTGTACTTACCCAACAAATCCTGACCCATCTCCGTACCACTGGGGAACTCAGAAAGTGGCATAAAGTTTAAAATGAGTGAATGGCAATGAGCTTAAAGAGATAGTCTACTTATATTCATTATGTACTGAGACTGTGAATTAATAAATACTCTGAGAAGCCAAGCAGTGGTGGCACATGCCTTTAATCCCAGCACTCGGCAGGCAGAGGCAGGTGGATCTGAGTTTGAGGCCAACCTGGTCTACAGAGAGAGTTCGAGGATAGCCAGGGCCACACAGAGAAACGCCACCTTAAAAAACAAAAACAAAAAATAAAAAAACAACAAAACAAAAAACGAAAACCCAAACAAAACAACAACAACAAAAAGCTCCCACAACCAAATTTAGGTGAAAATAAATAATAAACAGGATAAGATTCATAAATAAATAAATAGGATAAATAAATAGGCTAAGACTTATCCACATATTTCATTGTTCATCAGGAACCCTTAAATGAAATTACGCGTATGGAGCCCTTCATGGAATGCCTGGCACAGGGCAGCTGCCATTGTGATGAGTGGCAGTCATTGTGATGCTAACAACCCCGCAGTTGAACTGCCTCAGAGGACTGCCAGCCCCAGAGTATTCTCACTGTGTATTTAACCAAGCAGGTTGCTTTGTTTGCTGAGTAGGTATGTGGTTTCCAGGAAGATCCGGCTGCAGGAGGCATTGATCGAAAAGGGTCCAGGGGAGGTGAGGTGTAGCCTTCAACTTCTCACTTCCTGTGTGGTCCAGCAAGGCCTGGCTGGCACAGCTGACTCACCCACCACAGAGGTGCCGGGGCTGGCGCGCCTGGGCAGCGCTTCCTGCTGGTTGGAGTGGGATGGGAGTGACCTGAAGGCTCTCTCCACCCGCTTCTCGCCCACAGTGAAATAAAATGGAAATTTCACAAGTGAAGAAATACATTTCAAGCCCATGCTTTTTTCAAGATTTTTTTTTTTAATGCCAGTTTAGGGATTTTCATCACCCTTCCCCCGACAGATTATGTTCTGAAGCACTTCAAAGGGCTTTAAAGCAACAAATAACCAGGGTTTATGGGAGCCCGTGTGCCAGCCTCAGGCTAGCAAATCTGGTCCGCGGTAAAGATGTCAAGCCTAATTGACCTTCGTGTTTTTTGAAGTAGGCAGTTTGTTTTGAGGCCAGTGTTTAGAACGTTCGTGCGGAAGATGACAGGCTGAAAGACTGACTCGTTAGGAACATTTCTGCTCGAAGTAAAATCGTTTGAGCAGCTATTTCTGAAAATTAGAGAGGACAAATGTTCCTCTGAAGGGGGGAGATTTTACCAAACTCCTGTAATTCATGCAGTATGTCTGCCAAGCATGTATTCATTCACTGATATGCCAAATAAATAGCAGGGCACTCCTTCACACACACACATACACATACACAGACACACACACACACACACAGACACACACACAGACACACAGACACACACACACAGATACACACACAGACACACAGACACACAGACACACACACACACAGACACACACACACACACACACACACACACACACAGAGTGTCTTAGGGAAATTTACCTTACAGACACTGAATGAAGTCTGGTTATTTTCTGCAGCTAATGATCATGAGTTATAGGTCAAGTCTGACCTGGAGAAGTCTTAGATGGCTTGTTTGGGAATGGTCTAGCTAAGGGGGCCGGTGGTCCACTCTAGGTCTGGCCTGGCTTGAGATTGCGTTATCAGTTTTGTAAATTCTGTTAGGAAAGACAGGGTTGGGTTTCTCAGTCTCGTTCGTAAAGTGATTTAAGAATGGACTCAAACGGAAGCTCAAGGACAATTTCTGTTAGCGATGTAGAGAAGTGGCGGTGGGATGGGTTTGTGAATGAGGAGCTGGGCAGCTGCTAAAGTGCATTGGCAGGGTGCCATCCCTGGGTGGTAAGGTCCATGCTGTGGATGCAAAGGAAGTTTCCAGTTGGTGGCCCAGGACCCCGAGGGCGTATCCCTCTTTTTCTGTTATGTAGAGGGAGGAGGGATGTGTTAGACCCGAAGGTGTAGTGGGGGGGGGGGCTGGAGGAGGGCCTGTTGATGCTTCTGAAAGGGCTTGGTAATGGGAGGGAGAAGGGGTTCTTGTGTGGGTCAAGGGCTGTAATCTGCAGAGAGAAACAGGAAAATGGGGGGGGTGCTTACTTACGGAGGGGGCGAGAGCTACATACAGAAGAAAAAGGGTAGAGTAATAGTAAGGATGCCTGAAAAGTCATAAGGAACCAGACTATTAAGTATTTATCTAAAAATGCCCACAATATATGTAGGTTGGTGTATACAGATGTATGTATATCATAATTAAATAAAAACTTTCCATCTGGGCTGCTCCTTCCAAGAGTTATAGACTATCCAACAAAAACCCCAACATCAGATATGAGAAACCTATTTTTTTTTTTGAGTTGTTGATCAGGCTATGTGATTGCCCTTGGTTGTGCTCCAGAGAAGGAAGATAACTCCCTATTGCTGAAGACACCATGCACTTTGGACACAGGACCCAAGGGCCCCTGAGCTGGTACTGATCTGAATACCCCTTCCCTAAGGACTAGCTCTCACGGTACCACAAAGTGATACCTTACAAAGCTTACAAAGGAGGGAAGCCACCAACCGTCCTATCCAGTTGTGATGTGTTGTAGAATGTTATTTTAAGGTGTGTTGCTTTTGTTTATGCGGTGGAACATTGTAGGGCCCATGGGTCTACCCCTCCTCCCGGATTTCATCTTGAGGACAGTTTCTGGTCAGCCAGCTAAAACATCCTGTTTGTTTTTCCTGTTTGAATAAACGACATTCGGCTGATCTCCTTTCAAATGACCCAGCTCTCTTGTGTGCTCTTTCAATCTCCAGGTCCTTGTCCAGCTCATGTATGGTACAGTGGCACGCGAGCTGTACCGAGAGTAACGCAGGCATTATAGAACGTTTGCTTAATGATGTCAAGATGGGTTGCTTTTGTTTATGTTGCATTTGTTCAACTCTGTGAAGCTGTGATTCTTGGCCTATCTAAAACACCTGATGGTTCTAATAAAGAACTGAATGGCCAATAGAGCGACAGGAGCAAGTATAGGCAGGGCTGGCAGGCAGAGAGGATGCACAGAAGGAGAAATCTAGATGAGGAGAAGGAGCAATGAGAGAACAAGGAGAGGAGGACGTCAGGGGCCATTCACCCAGCCCCACAGCCGACCGAGTAGTAAGAAGGAAATAAAGATATGCAGAAGTAAGAAAAGGAAAAAGTCCAGAGGCAAAAAGGTAGATGTGTTAATTTAAGTAAGGAAAGCTTCCTAGAAACAAACCAAGATAAGGCCAGGTATTTGTAATTAAGAATGTGTGTCCCGTTTCACCTGACTCGCCGGTCGCTGCAGCATTAGTTCCCGCACTGAGCGGTTGCTTCGGTCAACGCTTGTTTCTCTGCTCCTCCTTGGTCTACCACTGTCATGCCTCGGGGGAAGTCTCAGCGCGGCTGCCACGCCGGCCAGCCGCCCAGCCCACCCTCCTGTGCACCCACCACCCTCAGCGGCCGCCCTGGCACCCGCCGCTTCGGGCCAGCCGGGCCTTATGGCTCAGATGGCATCCACCACTGCTGGCGTAGCTGTGGGATCGGCTGTAGGGCATGTCATGGGAAATGCCCTGACCAGCGCCTTGAGTGGGGGAAGCTCGGAACCTGCTCAGCCTGCCGTCCAGCAGGCCCCTGCCCGTCCTGCCTCTTACTCCCTACAGATGGGGCCTTGCTCCTATGAGATCAAGCAGTTCCTGGACTGCTCCACCACTCAGAGTGACCTAACCCTGTGCAAGGGCTTCAGCGAGGCCCTGAAGCAGTGCAAATACAATCATGGTCTGAGCTCCCTGCCCTGACCTGTTCTTACTTACCCTAACCCTAACCCCTCACCGACAGCCTGACCAAGATGAGATTGTACCTGGGACTGGGAGTAAGGAGGGTAATTCTCACCCTACAGATAAACAAAAGACATAAATGCTCAATTAAAGAGTTTACTTTAGACCAAAAAAAAAAAAAAAAAAAAAAAAGAATGTGTGTAACAAGCATCTCTTTATTTGGATACAAGGCCCGCTCAACAAGAGGAAAACCATGCTTGGTACTGGAAATCTAGGCAGCTGTCCAGGGCTCGTGAAGTTGCGGACCTTGGAGGAGAAGCTGCAACCGCCACTGTAAACCAGCTGAATCCCTAACTACATTCTAAGTAGTTTTCTTTATACCCATAGATACGTGTAGTCTTCACCCCTTAGAAAGGAAACAGAGACCATTACAGAAACGACAACCAATGAAAATGCAGAGTTCTGGAAGCAAGCCAGTTCTAATGGATACCTCTACAAAAGAACTCCTAAATCTAAGGCTCAGGAAATGTCCATGACGGAGAGGTAGGAAGGTTGTAAAAGCAAGAGGAACAGGAAGTTTTCTGCGAGACAGGGTCATCTAGAAATGTCATGGCTATCTGAACAGGACCCGAACGAGTATAGCACTAATAAACATACTAATAGGGAATAGGGAAAACCCATCACGCCTCACTCTTTATAAAAAACTGCAGGTAACTAAGGAATGCTGAGAGGGCGAGAACTAGTCTTCTTTAGGGAAGAACATGCTTATTGGTTGTCCAGTACCAAATGATCAACCCTGAAAACATAAATATATACAAATAACATTATACAGACTGAGTAGATTGCATTTTTATATTTAAGAACACACACATATATATACACACACACACCATGTAATAACAAAGAAAAAGAGGCCTTGAATTTGAAAGAGAAGGTGGGATACATGTAAGAGTTGGGAGCAAGGCAAGGGAAGAGGAAATGATGTAATTATATTCTAATCTCAACAAATAAAATAATACATAAAACAAAATAAAATATTTTCAAAAGAAAGAGAAAGCCTTCTAGGGCAGACAAGCTGTGATCTCAGCAGCCATCTGGAGGAGACTAGAGGTAGAAGAAGAAAAGGTCATGCTGTGTAACCTGGCTCGGAGGACAGATACCTGGAGCTCAAGGGACCACACAGTGGGGAGGGAGGCTTAGATAAAGGGTCAGAGACCTGCGATGCTGGGGAAGCCCCGGAGGTAGCGAGTTAGCGGAATCATGCTTAGAGAAAGTGGGAGAAAGGGAAAAGCTACGCTTGCCTGAGAAACTCAGCAAAGTGTACAGACTTGCAAGCCAGCATGGCTGCACCCTAGGAGAGGCTGAATTAAAGAGTGGAAGCTGTGCAAAGAGAGGGATAGTATCTCATTCTGCCCATGTCTGCCTCACGTCTTATGGAGAGGCTGCCTATGTTCCTTGGCCAGGTTAGTCATCTGCCCCAGCTGGAGTGTTAGGTCTCTATCCAGACTGGGGATCCTGTTCTCTTGACCAGAAGGTTTTTTTTTTAATGGACCTTTATTACGCCTCTAACAGAAATGTAGAAATAGAAGCTGTAATAGGTGTCCATCACAGTAAGTAGAACCCAGTAAGATGACTTGGGTGTTGACACTCTCATAGGCCCATGTAAACTGAGTTGGCAAAAAAAGCCTGGTTGCAAGGTGAGCTTGGGGTCTCTACACAAGCGGAGTCACAACACCCAAAAGATGCGGAACCCTGGGAAGCTGAACTGTTCTGTTTGTCAGTAGACTTCTCTCAGACACCTGTATCAAATCGCACTTGCTAGCTAAGGTGATTTTCTTTTTGTCAGTGGATGGCCAGTCTTTCTCCCCTCCCCAACTTTATTTCATATGTTTTGACCTCATACTCTGACCTTTCTGTGCCTGGAACAAGTTGAGTTTAGTGTTTTTTCCACTCTGCCTCATTTATTTATTTATTCATTCATTCATTCATTTTGCCTGTCCCTGGAGACCTTCTTCTCCCAGCTCTTTGTGTATCTGGCTCTTTCTCGTTCTTGACATCTCACGTTTACCCTCCTATTCTCAGAGAGGCGATGCTGATACTCACCTCCTTATATTTATCACCCTACCTGTTCCCTTCCGTCCTAGCCCCAGGCCCATAGTGCCATTGGTTCCTGTCAGTTGTTCCATTTTCTCCTTGAGGCCCTAGTGCCGTGCACACAGGTTTCCTGCTTGCTTTATTCACTGCAACTTCCAGCGCCCAGCAGAATTCAGTGACGATACATCTGATGAATGGGGTTTGGATCAGTTTTTTTATTTATTTTTTTTATTATTATTATTTTTTATTTTTAAGTGCTGATGGTGACAGACCTAACATCTGGGTCCTGGCCACTATGGGATTCTTCTGTACCCTTGTAGTGACCTTTATTTTATTTGTTTTGAGGCAAGGCTTCACAGTGTATCCCAGCCTAGGTCATGAGCTCATCATGTAGCCCAGGCTGACCTTGAATTCCTGACAATCCTGCTACCTCAGCCTCATGATAGATGTGTATGACCAGCTTCATCAAACAGCCTCTTGTTTGCCTGTGCAAATTTTATTGCGAGAAAATCGTGATTTGACAATTATAGCCCCCCTCGTTTATATAAATCATGATAGAAACATTTATGCAACAATTATAAAAGTATTTTCCCAAGTAAACACTGCTGCATGCAAAGGTGGTGTGGCAAGCAGCTGGAAGCAAGTGACCTTCTAAAGAGGAGTATACAATTGCTCGTTGGACAATGTACAATGTTTAAATTTGGTGTATGATAGGGGTTTGGGTAGTGGTGTTTCAAAGTTGTTTGTTTGAATATTCTTTGTTTAGAGTCCCACATACTCAAGGCTTTCTGTGTCAAGATAACCTGATATGGCCTTATTTTATTTGCACCAATGTTCTGTTTTATTTTTCTCTAGATTTGTGCAGAAAACAGCTTATATCTGTGTATGGAAAAGCTGTGTGACTGAGATGTCTAGGTTTATTGTTGATACATTTTTTTCTTTTTGTTTATGAATTCACTTTGTATTTTTTTTCTTTGAGATAGTTTCAGTATGCAGTCCTGACCTGGAGTTCCCTGCATAACCTAGACTGGCCTTGAACTGGGCCAGCTGCTGCCTTAGAGTGCTGGGATTGAAGGCAGGCACTACCACGCTCAGCCAGCTCACTTTATCTTGAATATAAGACACATAAAGTAATTTTGTCATTCATTTCTTAATATTTGTTTCTCATTTTTTTTTTTTAAAACTATCTTGAAGGAGAACTTGAACTATGGGAAGCCTATTTGACAGGATGTTAAATGCCCTTCAAGGACTTTTATGAGGGAGCAGCAGATGCTGGTATGAGAGATGCTAGTCACTTCGTTACGGTAATAATAAAACCATCCATGCAGAATATGCAAAGAAACCCAAGGGCTGGTGGCACAGGCTTGGGAGGCTGAGACAAGAGGATCAACACTCAAGGCTAGCCTGAGCCACAGGGTGAGTTCAAGGACATCCTGGGGAATGTAGTGAGAGCTTTTGTTAAAATAAAAATGAAAACAAGGGCTGAGATTGTTGTTCAGAAATAGGGCACTTGCCTGGTACCAAACAGGCTAAGCTTAACCCCAGAACTGGGGAAAAAAAAAAGACTTTCAAAGAAAGTGGGAAAACTTGGTTTTGTACCCTCACCCAAAAGCTTTTCTAAAGAATATGAAAGAGTTGGGGTTGGAGAGAATGTGTGCAGAAAACTGGATAGGTAGGAGACTTTCCCCTCCCCACCCCCTCTCCTGTGGGGCTGCATGTGAGGAAAGTGTTTCCTTTAAAATCCACGTCTAGGAAGAGGAGTTTTGAGAGGGTGAACAGAAGTTTTCTGTGTGTCTCCTGGTGCTTAGAGAGACACAGAAGACTAAGGCTTGTCTTAGAGAGACAACGGCAACAGAGCAGGAACGGGTGGTGGCAGAGTCACAACAGTGGATCGCACAGAGGCACTAACGGGTGTAGGAAGAATGGGTAAGACCAGTGGGCCAGGAGAACACTGTGGAAGGTAGCTAGGTGGAAGGCATGTGCATGTATGCGAGTGTGAATGTGTATGCGTGTGCGTGCGTGCGCGCGCGCTTGATGCAGTGAGCTGTATTAGGGTTGTTTGCAGGAAGGAGCATGGGTAAGGATGTGTTTCCATGGGTGGGCGCTCCTTCCAGCAGGAAATGTCTTTCTCTCCTGCATCAACATTAACTGCATACCAACCCTCAGGGAAAGGAGGGGCTAGATCTAAAGTGCCTCTCTCACTTCTAACTCCTACGTTCTTTTGGCCCCATCTTCCATGATGTTCCCCAAGCCTCGGAGGAGGTGACCTAGCTGGACGTTTACGGCTGGGCATTCAGTAGTCTAAGTACTTTGGGCAGTTGCCATCAGGGTTCTTGATGATAGCCGCTCTGACTGTGGTCAAATGGAATCTCAAAGCGGTTCGAATTTGTCCTTCCCCGATGGCTAAGGTGTTGAACACCTTTCCAAAGACTTATTGTCCTTTTCATTTCTTTCTTTGTAAGTTTCCTATTAGGCTCATTAGCCCATTTATTGACCAGATGGTTTGTTTGGCTATTGAACTTTTGTTACTTTCTGTAGATGCTCAATAACAAACCCATTTTGTAGGTCGTTTCTTCATTCATTCATTTCTTCTTCATTCATTGCTTCTGTTGCGTGCAGGCAGGAGCTTTCTAATTCCATGGATCCCATTTGCCAGTGTGGCTCAAGTTTTCCAACGCTGTGATCAAATGACCTAAAGCAGCTTGTGAAAGAGAGGGTTTACTTCCTCTAACAACTCCCAGGCCACTCTGCATCCCTAGGGAAGTCGGGACAGGAGCTCAAGGCAGAAATGGGGAGGTAGGATTGGATTCAGAAGCCATGGCAGAATCCTGCTTATTGACTAGCATCTCGTGGCTCCCTCAGCCTGCTTCTTTATTCCACTTGTCCAGAGATACCATGTCTTCCCTAGGCTTGTCCCTCCTCTATAAACCTCTATAAATTAATAGTAATAATAATAATAATATTAAATGCCCCACAGACGTGCCTACACAGGGCAGTGTTTTTGATAGAGGCATTTTCTTGAATGAGGTTCCTCTTCCCTTTTGACTCCAGTTTGTGTCAAGTTGACAACAATCTAACCAGGATGCAGCTCTTGGGATCATTTTCTGTGTTATCAGAGCCTTTTCAGAGAGTCCTTACTTATGCCTATGTCCTGGGGTGTTGCATCTGCTTTCTCCTAGTGGTTTTAAGGAGTCAGGTCTTATGATGAGGTTTTTGTCCACTTTGGATCGAGTTTTCTTAAATGGAGAGACATATGGATCTAGTTAAACCCTTCTACAGACGGCTGTCAGCTCTCCCACTGTCACTGTTTGAGGAGACTATTTCTCTTCCATATTTTTTTGACACTTTAATGAATGCTCAGATTGCTGCAGTTGAGTGAGTTTATAACGAGGTCTGTTATAGTTTGTTAGTATATGTATCTGGCTTGGTTACTGTGGCTCTGGAATTTGGGATCATCTTTTGAGGTCCATTTTTCAGATTCAGAATGCTTTGTTTATGTGGAGGCTTCTTGAAGGCATGATTTTAGAACCTATGAGGAAGTTTGATGGATATTGTGTTGTATCTGTAGATCATTTCTGACACCATAATATAGTCATTTTTACAATATTGACTCTGCCAATCCATGAGCGTATGAAGTCTTTTTATCTTCCAGTGTCTTCATTGTAAAAGAGTTTCACCCAGCTGATTGTGTTTATTCCCAGCTATTTTATCTTTCTGAAGCTATTGTGGGGGGATTTTTTGGTCTTCTGGTTTTTGCATGTTGGTTTGCCTGTGATTTTGTGACTCTCCTTTCAGCTCCTGGCTCAGCACGCTTTGAGATGTGTTGACAAAGACTGCAGTTTGCCTGGTTCTTGCTAGCCCAGGGAGCTCCACTTTTCAAATCCAGGCTGTGAGAATTCATTTCAGGTGCCCTTGGTCTTCATGAGTCCATTAGTCCTTATGGAAGAGCTTCCCGCTAAAGAAGGCAGAACAGGACTGGTTTTTCGTCTGCTCATTGCTCACCTTCCCGTAGCGACCTGACAGCAAAGAGTCAGCTCACTGTATCCGTGACCAGAAATCCCATGAGACAATTAGATGTTGTTATTATTTGTTTGTTTGTTTATTTATTTCTATGACAGTTATGGACAGAACTTTTGAGAGGAAAAATGCATTAAGTTAAAAATTAATCACTCAAGCGACCATTTAGGTTTCCAAATAGCCCAGGTGGTACAGCTGCTCACCAGTCTGTTTCTTATCAGGGTCAGGTCTCCTTTGTATTTGTTTATTTATCTAGTATATGTGTTTGTGTGTGATACACACATAGAGGTGAGAGTCTCCTTGTGGGAGTTGCTTTTCTCACCCCTGGGGTTCTGGAGATTAAATTCGGGCTGTCAGGCCTGGAGGCAAGCGCTTTTACCCCTGGAGCCATCCCAAGAGTCCTACAAGTTTTCCAGAACTCTAACTTCCACACAGTATAGGCTCATGTGTTAAAGATGTCCTTTTCTCGCAAGGACATGAAGGACTCCAGTGACCACTTAGGTTTCCAAATAGCCCAGGTTGTCGAGCTGTTCATCAGTAGGTTTCCTATCAGGGTCAGGTCTCATTTTGTTCAGTTCCCCTACTTGCCTGACCCCCTGCCTCAACTCCCAGTGGTGCAAACCTGTGCATCTGAACACCTTCCCGCAGAGACGGTGTGTGTGGTGTCGGTGTCCACTGTCAATAGGAGCGATACACACAGATGGCAATTGTGGCCATCTTGCAATAGACTTCTATAATCGTCTTTACAGATGGGAAGCGTAATGATGAAAATGGAGAGAGACTGGTTCTAAAGTGCAGGGAAATATGTTCCAACAGCTGCTTTCCCCGGACAACCCGGACCGAGCTCAGCATC